>NC_133120.1:123352666-123958102 GCF_033568475.1 Henckelia pumila | reverse complement strand
CAATTCCTTCAATTCAATCGGAGCCATTCTATACGGAGCTTTAGAAATCGGCCGAGTACCTGACGTCAATTCGATGCCAAATTCACGAATAGGCGGTAATCCCAGAATTTCATCCGAGAACACATCAGGAAACTCTCTAACCACTGGTATATCAATCAACTCAGGGCTAGACTTCAAAACATCGACCGCATAAATAAAAAATCCCTCGGCTCCTTTCTGCAATAATCTAGTCATAGACAATACAGAAATCAAAGGAATTCTAGAACGAGAACCCTTACCAAAGAATCTCCACTCGTCTAACATCTCTGGTCTGAAACGGACTATCTTCTGAAAACAATCTACTGTAGCCCTGTACTTAGTCAAAACATTTATGCCAACTATGCAGTCAAAGTCAGACAAACCAAGTACAATACAGTCGAACTCGATCAAATTTCCTTCAAAACTCAATCCACAATTCCTAACAAAATTTCTCGAAACAATTCCTCCACCCAAAGGTGAAGTAACAGAAACTACAGCAGGTAATGGCACAAAAGGCAAGGCATGCATCAACACAAATTTTTCAGATATGAAAGAGTGAGAAGCACCTGTATCTATCAAAATATTAGCAAGATAATCAAAGATCATACAATTACCTGCAATCACATCATCAGGTGCAGCCTGAGCCTGATCCTCATTCAGAGCATACACTCTCGCTTGTTGTCTAGGAGGTTGGTTCAAATTCTGGTTGCCTCCTTGGTGATTCTGTTGTTGAGGTTGGAAAGAGTGAACTTCATTCAATTGCCTTTGAGGCTGAGATGACTGTCGAGAAGCATTGCCACTCTGTGCTTGCTCAGAGCCCCGCTGAGGACAAAGTCTAGCATAATGCCCCGTCTGCTGACAAATATAACAATTCTCAAATATCCCTCTACACTGGTCGCTGGAGTAACGACCTCCACACTTGCTACAAGAAGTACCAGAGGAACCTGAACCTTGGCTGTAACTGTTCTGTTTCAAGCCACCAGAACTTGAAGAACTGCTTCCCGAGTTCTTAAACTGTTTTTCTTTGGGACGAAAGTAATTCTTCTTATTACCTCTACTGCTACCACCTTCAGTCCTCGGTGGTTGATTCTGGTATTGGGACGGTTGGGCTTGAAACTGCCTCTGTTGTTGCTGAGGGGCAAATTGATTCCCTCTCTGCCTTATCAGTCCAGCTTCCGCACCCTTGGCATGATCCATTGCATCAGAAAAGTTATTCGGCCTTCCGGTATTCACCAGAACAAAGATATCGGGGTTCAGACCGTTAATAAAGTGGTCAGCTTTCGCTTCCTCATTGTCAGAAATGTGTGGAGAAAACCTCAATAGACTGTCAAATTTGGTAACATAATCTTCGATACTCAAATTTCCTTGCTTCAAATTTGCGAACTCAGCATTCTTATCCTTACGGTACGAAACTGAGAAGAATCGTTTATAAAACTCAGTCTTGAACAGAATCCAGTTGATAAGCGTACCTTTGTTCTCCATGCCTTTCTTAGTCAAGGTCCACCATTTCTTAGCCACTCCGTGCAGCTGATGATTAACCAATCTAATTCGCCGGTCATCGGAATAGTCGAGAGAATCAAAAAGCTGATCTATATCATCCAACCAGCCCTCGCAATCCATGGGATTCTCCGTACCTTTCAAGATCGGTGGTCGGAAAGACTGAAACCTCTTTAGTAAGGTTTCCATAGGGGTAGCCGTGGCATCCATCTGATTCTCAACCGTATCGCCCTGGTCATTCTGAGGAGTCACTACAGGTGGAGTTTCAGTCGTAGCAAAAATTGGTGGAGTATTCAAGTTCAATCTTCTTCGAGTACCCATCTAAAAACAAGGGATTAGGACACATATATCTCAATCTCAAAATTCTAGTGTCCCACAACCTCTGATCTTCTAACACAATTCAAAGGATGGAACTCGGATCCAATGAATGATTATAGTTCATATCTCAATCAGTTCATGCTTTATACATTAAATCACATAATCATGTAATTCAAATAATTCTCAATCAATAAAGCATGCTCGCATCGTATTTAATAAATCAATTAAATAACTCAAACACATGCGAGAAGCCAATACAAGCAGACTCGATCTACCCTGCTCTCTTCTAAATTCAGTCCATGATCTTATCTCTCTGATACCACTTAATGTGAGGCCTCGATTCTAATCATAATCTAAGAGTAAAGCAATAGATCAACACAATTAACAATAAGGATTAATACATCGAAATATTTTTTTTTTTGAAATGAATAGTGCCCGCTCGATCTGTAAATTCTTACCGATCGAGCGGCCAAGGATTCCGAAGTCACTGCCCAAAAATCAGGACACTCGCTTGATCGATAAAATCTTACCGATCGAGCGGACACAAAAATGTTCCACTCTCTGCTTTGGTACAGGGGTGCTCGCTCGATCGGTGAACTTCTACCGATCGAGTGAGATGCTCTGTACCAGAAATAAAACTGGTTTTTCCTCAAAAAATTCAACTCCAACTCTAACAAATACATTCCAAACATCATAATCCCATTCAACAAGATATAAAAGTATTCGATTCTAGATGCATACAATATTCAACAAAAATCATGCATAAGTTCCAACTAGTTCGACTTATACAAAACAACAGGAGTTCAAAAATACATAAATGACTCCTAACATCTAAGCCTCACTTCTATCATCACATTCCCGATCTAGCCATGAGGTCTCTGACTTGATCCTGCCCTACCTGTTGCCAAGTACACATACAAACAAAGACAACAGCTGGATAATCCGGTGAGAATAATATTCCCAATAAAAGAGACTAGCATACAATATCACATAATATATCAAAACATGATATATAATCAAATTCCACATATACCTCAAGTAATTCATTCAATTGCGGAATTAAAATGATATGCATGACTTCAAAACTTCTAGATTATCAGACTCAGATAATCAAAAGGAATTATTCTTTCTTTCTTCGGTTTGGGATCCCGAGGTTAAAATATCTGTAGTGACCCTTACCTGGATCACCTACTAAACAGAACTTAGGCATGCAATTTACTTAATTAAACGGATATCAGAATAAAACTGCGGAAACCAAAAATAATATATAATCCCAAGGAAAGGAATCTGTAAATACCCAAATATTATACAACCAGATCGAACAGCTGAATCAATCTAATAACAACAGAATAAAATCTAGGCGAAGCTCCAGCTGGCCAACAACTGCCTAGCCCCTCTTGGATCCACCCGCCTCATCCAATCGCAAACCTGCCCCATGGAATAGGGTGTTCAGAAACACAGAGTACGAGACATGAGCATAAAACGCTCACTACGAGAGTATGAGTATACATGCATGCAAAGTGAACTCCCTATTAACTCGAGGTCAAGAATCAGATAGCAGCATGGTTCGCAAAAACGATATCGGAACGGCCGGAACGAAAGGAACCTTGACAAAGTTCCAATGCTTGAAGGTAGATGCTTTGGGTCGGCATTTTTTGTGATGAGAACGGCGATTTAACGGTGGAACGGGCTATGGAACGGTGGAACGGAGCGGCATCGGAACGGCCGAAACTTTGGGGATTAATTTTTGCCCATTTCCATGTATTAATATTTGGAAAATGGAAATCCAACCTTTTCTTGATTATTGTGGTGGGTTTGAAGGAAAATTTTTGATTTGATTATGATAAATTATCAAAACATAAAGCAAACTAGACTACAAGAGTACCAGACAAGCAAGAAAAGTAGAACTGTAGAAGCCAGGCCAAGAAGGTAGAAGAAGAGAGACATCACGTGGAGGGAAATTATTGAGACATGACTCATGAAAATAAAAAATTTAAAACTAAGAAGAAAAGAGACATTAGCATGTGTTGTGAGTGTGAATGTCTGACTCTGTATTTTTTTTTTTGTTTTGTTTCGTAAAAAGTCGGATGTTTTTATTCAATATACTGTTCGCCCGTGAATTATCCTTCCTCAGCTTTTTATTTCGCTCTATATATCGGATCGATTTCTACTTTCATTTTCAATTAATTCACGGCAAAACCAACCCCTTCCTATGCATTCTATTTATCTCTCTAAATATATTCGATCGATTTCTGCTCTTATTCTCAGTGTTATTCTCGTCTTCATTATTTTCTTAGAGATAGGTAATGTTTAAATTTTTATTACTATAATAATATAATTTTTTGTTATAATGATATTTCTGTTTAGTTAGATTTTGATCTAATATTTTTTAAAACATTGTCACAGTGTAATTTAATTAGTCCGTTGAACTCTGCTACGCATCGCTTCTCGTGTTTTCTTCGTGCCTGTTAAAGGTAAGCATCATCTATATTTAATTTTAATTTCCTGTAAATTATTGTAAGAGTGGGTGCCCAGTGAGCCAACTGTGTGGCTATGGGCTTTGTTGACTCTTTGTATAAACAATCTTTTGTTTAATATTATTTACACTTTTATGGCAATGACTTTATATTACTTCATATTGTTATATTGTGATATACTATTGTTGTTTTGATAAAGACCTTGAATATACTATAGTGTATGTGAGATGTGGTAGAACATGGAGATGTCTATCATGAAATACATCTTATAGTCACTGTATATTCTAAAACCGTTCCTAGTCGATTGAGCCGTCCGATAATAAGGATAAGGATCGCTCGAGTTTGAGACTAGCATTTGCGATGCGGAGTACCACGTTTCATTGGTAGGGAACATGGAGATGTTCGAAGCATGCAAATGGATATTCATAGGATGAATAGTCGAACCACCCTATCCGGACTTACCAAGTGGTTATCACTTATCGAGTGGATAAAGTCCGCGGTTTTGGTTGTACACCATTAGTCCTTACGACTTGAAACATCATGGAGACTCTATATGCTAGTACTGTGCTTTGACTCGTTTACCGACTCTGAGGGGGTCATCAGGTGTCGAGATTGGGTACAGTTACGACACATATAGGAGTCAATGCATTGTTGTCAAGGATTCACCACATACTTGCGAGTGTGGATATCCTATGCGATCTGAGGAGATATTAGTGTGATAAATCTCTGGCCAGAGTAATTGATGTGATTTAAGAAATGGTTTCTTAGTAGCACATGCGATGTCACTAATTTGATCTTCAAGATGTATTGCATAGTTATCGAATCTTGAGCGACTCTCGATATACCAATGGTTGTTGATTCGATCGGGATATATGGATGAAGGGACCGTACTGTACGTTAACCAAAATCTACTGGTTCTTGTAGGCACTATCAGTGATACCTAGGGAATCATGGGGCGATGTTGCTAGGCGCTTTACCATGATTCGTTGGGCAAGTCGGAAAGTGTTGTTCCGAGTCACAAGGAGTTGTGAGCCCACGGCTAGCTGTATCCCTGAACCATTGAGGGTCACACAGTGTAATGGAGTTTTAATCCCCGTTGAGATAGTTAAATTTAAAGAGTTAAATTTAATGAACTAAGGAGTTGGACTTCTTAAATAAGAGTAAGGGAGTAGGATTTCCTAAAATGACATAGGGATGGACATTTTAGGAAACCACTGAATTCGGATTCAGGAAAATTTATTTTGACTTTAAAACGTGCAGAAATGGTTTCTGTGCACATTGGTGAAATCGTTTCATCAATCGGAGTCACGATGAATTTTATATTAATTTCTGAACGAGCGGGCTTTGCTTGTCGGGCCCCAGCTTATGATTAATGGGCCCTAAGGAGTTAGTGGCCTGCATTATAAATAAGTTATTTCAGTACAGAAATTACACACGATAGCTCATTATTTTGAGAAGCAAAAATCGAAAACCCTAGCCTCTCAAAACCGATCGGCCGTCCCCTCCCTTTCCTCTGCCCGAGAAAATTCCGGTCTGTGATTTTGAATCGCAGTAAGGAATAACGAATCAGATTCGTGTATTCTCTTCGCAGAAAACTTCTGATAGATTTTCTAGTGCAATCTATCAGAGGGATTAAACCTCTGTTCGTGGACCTGATTGAAGGCGTTCATCGGTTCCAGGGAGAGACAACAAGAGCAGAATTGTTCTGTTGGTGTCCATTAATCTCGTTGCGAGATTTGAGGTAAAATTTATTTAATTGTTATTTAAATTTTACACACAATAATTCAATCGTTGTATGGTTGATACCCACACCATGGAATCGTTCCATGAGAAAAAATTTTTAAACTTCCGCTGCACCGGGTATCAATCGTAATTGGTCTGGGAACTCGCCAGTTTTCCAACAGTGGTATCAGAGCCAGGTTGCTCAGATCAATCGATTGAATTAATCAATTGTACAAAATTTTTGAGTCTCGGTTTATGAAACAAAATAAATATTTTTAAATAAAAAAAAATTTTTCGGGGCAAAACCCGGGCAGCGATTGGATCGCTGCCCGGTGGGGCAGCAATTGTTGCTGCCCCGGGCGGCGCACGGCGCCGCCCAAAGGGGGCGCACGGCGCCGCCCAAGGCGGCGACCGTCGCCGCCCAAGGCGGCGACCGTCGCCGCCCAGGGCGGCGCACGGCGCCGCCCAGGGCAGCGCTGTGCGCTGCCCAGCGCAGCGCTGGGCGCTGCGCAGGGCAGCGCTCGGCGCTGCCCAGGGGCGGCGCTCGGCGCCGCCCAGCGCAGCGCTGGGCGCTGCGCAGGGCGGCGCTCGGCGCCGCCCAGGGCAGCGCACGGCGCCGCCCAGGGGCGGCGCCAGGCGCTGCCCTAAGGGGGCAGCCGGGCTGCCCCCGGCCCGCGCCCCGGGTGCGGGCCAACCCGGGAGTGTCCCGGGTGGCCCGCGGGAAAAATTAATTTTTAATATTTTTATTAATTTTAATATTTAAAATTTTATTTTTGGTCCGGTCAAAAATTGTTTTTGATTGGTTCACGAGATTTCGGATCGAATTGTTCGAGTCCGTAAATTTTAAAATTGATTTTGGATAAATTTGAATTTTTGGAAAATTTTAATATTTTATCCGTAAATTGAATTTTGAAATCAATTATTTTGGTACAATTGATGATAAGATATGATCTTATGATATATTAGATAAAATATGATTTTATTTGATATGGAGATAAAATATGATTTTATATGTGAAATGTGATTTTATATATAAAATATGATTTTATCTTGTTTAAATTTGAATTGCCACAGCATGTTATCCAATAAATTAATTTTGAATTAAATGTTATTGGATAAGGATGATCGATTGCCATGACCAATTTTGTAGGTGTATGTTAGGAATTTACATTTTGTCTTTATTGTTGTTGGTTTTATTAATGGGCCTGGTTTATGGCCCGATATGAATGTCATATGTAATAAAAGTGGGCTTGGTTTATAGCCCGTTCCCACCCCCTAAAAATGTATCCCCTACTTGTCATTGTTATTTAATTGTAAATACATTAGATTTAGTGGGAGATCAAGATTTGAAGATGGTGGGCCCAGCAGACAATGAAGACTGAAGAAATGTAAATTGGAAGCATATGTAATAGGATTGCATTTGCATACTGCATATTACCTAGGATTGGACTAAGACCCGTGATTGGCAACCACGGGTCAATTAGAAATGGAATCGATCATCCTATATAATATGTGATATTATGATTGTATGCATGTTTAGACATAAATTGCGTGAATCCGGCAATGCATGCAATAAATTAAATATGATGAGACAAATATTTTTATAAATAAAATCCCTCATTTTAAATATGATTTAAAATTTATATCAAGATAAATAAAGGAAATTTAAATATTGTTTAAATGTTCCTACCTTCCATCAACGGTCAATGTATGTGATGCTACCCGCGGATACGGTCCGGCTCATATTATTGGGGGGCCCGTCCGTCGGAAAGCTGTACATTGGATCGACAAATGTTGTAAGTTGGGTGGAACTCCCATGGGATCGGCTCATATTATTGGGGGATCCACATGGCGACCGTCTATCACAACTTAATATTGATGGGTCATCTTGACATGTCACTTTAAACGGCGTCATATTATTGGGCCCTTATTGGACATGAGGTAAAAACATGGGGGTTGCTTTGGAAGCAATTGGGCTCTACCTTTTGAGAATTATGGTTGGCTGATATTATTCGGGACCATAAGTTTGTCAATTGGACTCCATGTTCTCACTAAGGAAAAAGTTTCCCGTTTTCACTAGAGGGTGGTGAAATCGTTAAAATAGTGGGAGTGAGATTCATAAAATTAAATTCGCCTATTTTATGTCTTAGTAAATTGTTAAACAATCATTGATATATGTCTGTTTTTCCTTTTCAGTATTTCATACAATGAATTCGCGAAATCCTTTATTCTCGATCCTCGAACAAAACAAGCTGACTGGCGCCAACTATACGGAATGGTTCCGGAAGTTGAAGATTGTCTTAACTTCGGAGAAAATGCTCTACGTGTTAGAGAAAGCACCTCCGAAGGAAGCACCAGCTGACATAAGTCCGGAGGAATTGGCCAAACTTGATGCATGGTGCGACCATGACATCAAGACCAAATGCTATATGCAAGCCTCGATGTCTGATGAACTCCAGAGGCGATTTGAGGACACGGTGAATGCTGCTGACATTCACACGCAACTCAAGGAACTTTTTGGGGCTCAGTCGAGGGCTGAAAGGTTCTCTACTGTTAAGGAGTTGATGACGTGCCGCATGCGTGAAGGGACTTCGGTCCGTGATCATGGGGTACGAGTGATTTGGCTCATACAGAAGTTAGCGACCCTTGATTTGGTGTTGGAGCATGAACTCAATGTGGACTTGCTGCTTCTATCTCTTCCTTCTTCATTTGATGGATTCGTGATAAATTTTAATATGAACAAGATAGAGGCCACCCTTGAAGAGATGGTCAATATGCTCGTTACATATGAATCCACACTTAAGAAGGATAAGCCAGCTTTCTTGGTGGGCTCCTCATCTTCTGCTAAGAAGGGGCCAAGTATGAAGGGCAAGAAACGTTCTGCCCCACCCAAGAAAGTGGAACCCGAGAAGAAGCAAAAGACAAAGGCTTCAAACGATGGAAAATCCAAGGATGTTTGCCATTACTGCAAGAAGCCGGGTCATTGGAAGCGCAACTGCAAGGAGTATCTTGAGCAGTTGGGAACTGCAAAGGGTATGTTCTATATCGAAATAAACATGTCACTTAATACAACTTCTTGGGTATTGGATACCGGATGTGGATCTCACATTTGCAATGATTTGCAGGTGATGACAAGAAGTCGCAGGCTTAGAATGGGTGAGACCCAGCTGAGGCTCGGGAATGGTTCCAGAGTTGAAGCTACGGCCATTGGAGATGTTTGTTTGATTTTGCAGAATGGTTTTAAATTATTGTTGAGAGATGTTTTATTTGTGCCAGATTTAATTAAAAACATTATTTCTATTTCTATGCTTGATAGAGATGGTTATTCTTGTAATTTTGTGAATGGGATTTGCAGTATTTACAAGAATGAATGTTTAATTGGAAATGGACAACTTGAAAACGATCTATACAATTTAAAACTAAAAGACGTTCCAGTAAATTGTATTGACAAACCGGCGACAACAAACAAAAGGAAAATCGATAGTCAAAACCCGGCAAACCTTTGGCACGCTAGACTAGGTCATATTTCCTCAAGGAGGATGAACAAGCTAGTGGGAGAGGGCATGTTTGATATGTCTGATATTAACTCTCTACCTACTTGTGAATCCTGCCTAAAAGGGAAAATGACTAAATCTCCTTTTAAGGGGAAGCCTGAACGTAGTCAAAATCTGTTGGATTTGATCCATACAGATGTTTGTGGTCCATTTAGAGTAGGGACTCAACATGGCCACACCTACTTCATTACCTTTACTGATGATTATTCAAGGTATGGGTATTTATATTTAATGAAATATAAGTCTGAAGCATTTGAAAAGTTCAAAGAATTCAAGGCTGAAGTAGAAAACAAGCTAGGTAAAAGTATTAAAGCACTTCGATCGGATCGAGGTGGAGAATACTTGAGTACCGAGTTTTTGGACTATCTGAAAGAGAATGGGATTCTCTCTCAGTGGACTCCTCCTATGACACCACAGCTTAATGGTGTATCGGAGCGTCGTAATCGAACTTTGTTGGACATGGTTCGATCTATGATGAGCTTCACTGAGCTTCCACCTTCGTTTTGGGGCTATGCGCTTGAAACGGCGGTATTGTTGTTGAATAACGTCCACACTAAAGCAGTGGACAAAACACCATACGAGTTATGGAATGGCAAAGCTCCTAAGTATTCGTACTTGAGGATTTGGGGATGTCCTGCTTACGTGAAGCGGACAGTGGGAGATAAGTTGGATAGTCGATCCAGCTTGTGTTATTTTGTGGGGTATCCGAAGAATTCAATCGGATATTATTTCTATTATCCTGCTGAAACAAAGGTGTTTGTTTCACGGAATGCCACCTTCTTGGAGAAGGAGTTCTTATTGGATAAGAAAGGCGAGATGATGGAACTCGAAGAAGTTCGAGAAGAACCCGAAATACAAAATAACGATCCCACACCTCAGGAACCATTGCTGGACACGCCTGCACCTAGAAGATCCGAGAGGACTTCTAGACCTCCAGTTCGATATGGTCTTCTTCTTGAAGAGGGTCAAGATGAACCCGACATTGGATGTGATCCAAGAAGCTTCAAGGAAGCAATTTCTGATGCGGATTCGAATTTATGGCTTGAAGCTATGCAGTCAGAATTGGATTCGATGCATACTAACCAAGTCTGGTCTTTAGTGGATCCTCCCGATGGAATTGTTCCAATAGGGTGTAAATGGATCTACAAAAGAAAGCTTGGGCCTGATGGTAAGGTATTGACCTACAAGGCGCGATTGGTGGCGAAAGGTTATACTCAAAGGCAAGGAGTTGACTATGATGAAACCTTTTCACCAGTCGCAATGTTCAAGTCCATAAGAATCCTAATTGCCATAGCTGCATGGTATGACTATGAGATATGGCAAATGGATGTGAAGACTGCTTTTCTTAATGGAGACATTAAGGAAGAAATCTATATGAAGCAGCCTGAGGGGTTCACATCCATGGGAAGCGAGCATAAGGTATGCAAGCTTCAGAGATCAATTTATGGTCTAAAACAAGCATCAAGAAGTTGGAACCAGAAATTTGATGAAACAATTAAAGACTTTGGTTTCATCAAGAACCCGGAGGAACCTTGCGTGTACAAGAAAGTAGTTAAGGATGCAGTGACATTCTTAGTACTTTATGTTGATGACATCCTACTCATTGGGAATGATGTAGGGATGTTGCAGTCAACAAAGATATGGTTATCAGGTAGATTTTCGATGAAGGATTTGGGTGAGGCATCCTACATTCTTGGGATACAGATCTATAGGGATAGATCTAAGAGAATGATAGGACTCACTCAATCAACCTACATCGATACCATATTGAAACGGTTTTCAATGGATGGGTCCAAGAGAGGACATCTACCCATGTGTCATGGAGTTTCTCTATCCAAGTCTATGTGTCCCAAGACTGATGCAGAGATAGAGAATATGACACATGTACCATATGCGTCAGCTATAGGTAGTATCATGTATGGGATGATATCTACCAGACCGGATGTAGCATTTGCTCTGAGTGTCACGAGCAGATATCAGTCTAATCCTGGTCAGATGCATTGGAAAGCCGTGAAGGACATTCTTAAGTACTTGCGAAGGACTAAGAATATGTTCATGGTTTATGGAGGACGAGAACTCAAACTGGAAGGCTATACCGACTCTAGCTTCCAAAGTGATGTGGATGACTCGAAGTCAACCTCTGGATTTGTGTTCATGCTCAATGGCGGTGCTGTCTCTTGGAAGAGTTCCAAGCAGGACACCACAGCGGATTCCACCACTGAGGCTGAATACATTGCAGCATCAGCTGCTGCTAAAGAGGCCGTTTGGATGAGGAATTTCGTCCAAGAGTTGGGCGTCATTCCTGAATTTGTTGGTCCAGTCCCGGTGTACTGCGACAACACGGGTGCCGTTGCTCAAGCAAAGGAACCAAGGTCTCATCAAAGATCCAAACACGTACTGAGGAAATACCACATAATCCGGGAGATTGTGGAAAGAGGAGACATCAGTGTCGAACGAGTGGCCTCTGCAGACAATATCGCTGATCCACTTACTAAGCCTTTGCCAGGACCATTGTTTGACAAACATCGCGAAGCAATGGGTCTACGTAGTATGACTAGTTGGCTATAGGGCAAGTGGGAGATTGTAAGAGTGGGTGCCCAGTGAGCCAACTGTGTGGCTATGGGCTTTGTTGACTCTTTGTATAAACAATCTTTTGTTTAATATTATTTACACTTTTATGGCAATGACTTTATATTACTTCATATTGTTATATTGTGATATACTATTGTTGTTTTGATAAAGACCTTGAATATACTATAGTGTATGTGAGATGTGGTAGAACATGGAGATGTCTATCATGAAATACATCTTATAGTCACTGTATATTCTAAAACCGTTCCTAGTCGATTGAGCCGTCCGATAATAAGGATAAGGATCGCTCGAGTTTGAGACTAGCATTTGCGATGCGGAGTACCACGTTTCATTGGTAGGGAACATGGAGATGTTCGAAGCATGCAAATGGATATTCATAGGATGAATAGTCGAACCACCCTATCCGGACTTACCAAGTGGTTATCACTTATCGAGTGGATAAAGTCCGCGGTTTTGGTTGTACACCATTAGTCCTTACGACTTGAAACATCATGGAGACTCTATATGCTAGTACTGTGCTTTGACTCGTTTACCGACTCTGAGGGGGTCATCAGGTGTCGAGATTGGGTACAGTTACGACACATATAGGAGTCAATGCATTGTTGTCAAGGATTCACCACATACTTGCGAGTGTGGATATCCTATGCGATCTGAGGAGATATTAGTGTGATAAATCTCTGGCCAGAGTAATTGATGTGATTTAAGAAATGGTTTCTTAGTAGCACATGCGATGTCACTAATTTGATCTTCAAGATGTATTGCATAGTTATCGAATCTTGAGCGACTCTCGATATACCAATGGTTGTTGATTCGATCGGGATATATGGATGAAGGGACCGTACTGTACGTTAACCAAAATCTACTGGTTCTTGTAGGCACTATCAGTGATACCTAGGGAATCATGGGGCGATGTTGCTAGGCGCTTTACCATGATTCGTTGGGCAAGTCGGAAAGTGTTGTTCCGAGTCACAAGGAGTTGTGAGCCCACGGCTAGCTGTATCCCTGAACCATTGAGGGTCACACAGTGTAATGGAGTTTTAATCCCCGTTGAGATAGTTAAATTTAAAGAGTTAAATTTAATGAACTAAGGAGTTGGACTTCTTAAATAAGAGTAAGGGAGTAGGATTTCCTAAAATGACATAGGGATGGACATTTTAGGAAACCACTGAATTCGGATTCAGGAAAATTTATTTTGACTTTAAAACGTGCAGAAATGGTTTCTGTGCACATTGGTGAAATCGTTTCATCAATCGGAGTCACGATGAATTTTATATTAATTTCTGAACGAGCGGGC
This sequence comes from Henckelia pumila, assembly GCF_033568475.1. Taxonomy (NCBI): domain Eukaryota; kingdom Viridiplantae; phylum Streptophyta; class Magnoliopsida; order Lamiales; family Gesneriaceae; genus Henckelia; species Henckelia pumila. The sequence continues at coordinate 123,944,630 of NC_133120.1, read as the reverse complement.
TTTGCTTGTCGGGCCCCAGCTTATGATTAATGGGCCCTAAGGAGTTAGTGGCCTGCATTATAAATAAGTTATTTCAGTACAGAAATTACACACGATAGCTCATTATTTTGAGAAGCAAAAATCGAAAACCCTAGCCTCTCAAAACCGATCGGCCGTCCCCTCCCTTTCCTCTGCCCGAGAAAATTCCGGTCTGTGATTTTGAATCGCAGTAAGGAATAACGAATCAGATTCGTGTATTCTCTTCGCAGAAAACTTCTGATAGATTTTCTAGTGCAATCTATCAGAGGGATTAAACCTCTGTTCGTGGACCTGATTGAAGGCGTTCATCGGTTCCAGGGAGAGACAACAAGAGCAGAATTGTTCTGTTGGTGTCCATTAATCTCGTTGCGAGATTTGAGGTAAAATTTATTTAATTGTTATTTAAATTTTACACACAATAATTCAATCGTTGTATGGTTGATACCCACACCATGGAATCGTTCCATGAGAAAAAATTTTTAAACTTCCGCTGCACCGGGTATCAATCGTAATTGGTCTGGGAACTCGCCAGTTTTCCAACAATTATATTTTTGGTTAATTTTATTGAGATATAATATTTAAAACAAATTTTGTGCTTTAATTAAAAATTTTTCTTACGAATTTTGTGCTTAGATTAAAGATAATTATTGAATCTTAAATTATGTATTTTCGTACATCATTAACTTTACGTGTTAAAATAGTATAGGAAAATCATACATGTTTTGATACGTAAGGTTAATAGAAATTTTGTAAGATCACATAAAGCTAAAAGAATTTCTATTAACTTCTAACGAAAATTGTGTACGGATTTCTTTTAACTTTACGTATTTTTCCTTTTGATAAAAATTTTTGTGACATATTTTGTGATGTACGTAATTAAAATATTTTGATAAAAATTTTTGTGACATATTTTGTGATGTACGTAATTAAAATATAATTATATTATGTATTTTAATAATATAATAATTAATTAACTTAATTTGTGAACATAAAGACAATTAATAAAATGATATTACTTTAATTTTTTTAAAAATAATATAAAAACGAAAGCATAAATATAAAAATAGAACAACTTTTAAAATTTACAAAAAAAAACTAATAGAATCCGAGACAGAGAGTGTCTCGGATTCAATTTTTTTTTTGCGAATTAATTTTTTTTTTACTGAATATAAATTTTAATTGAAGGTCACAGTTGTGAATTTATGATAACAAAATTAATTACGGTTTCTATTTAATAAATATGATATTTAATTTAAATTTGTAAATGTTAAAATTATAATTCTAATATTAGAAATTATTAATAAATTACTATTGAAAGAACATTCAATAAAACTATACTATCAGCATTTGATTTCTCTATCTTTTGTATTTACATTTCAAATCAGAATATAGTGTGAATCAGTAAATCTTTTTGAACAATGGCTCCAAAACTCGATATTAGTTGGGAGTTTGGTAAACCCATCGGAGATAATCGAAAAACAATACAATGCAAATTTTGTGGAAAAGTTGTAACGGGTGGAATCACAAGATTAAAACAACATATTGCACATATTGCTGGAAATGTTGAGTCGTGCACTAAAGCTCCAAAGGAGATATTATTGATGTTACGGAAACATCTTCAAGATTCTAAGACTCAGAGAAATGTAATCCAAAAAAAGAGAGAGATTGCAATCAATGCAATTCAACAGAGCATACATGGACTCGATAGTGGCAGTGACAGTGAAGATAATGATAAGTTTGATGATACCAATGAAGATGCTTTACAAGATATAGAAAATAGAGAATTGCGAAAAGCAATGAAAGAAAGTCGTAAAACAAGAGCATTTGAGGAAGAGATGCATAACCGATATGGTCCAGGTAAATAAAGGCTAAATTTTCCAATGCACAATTTGAAAACAATGCTCGTTATTCACACTTTTATATATAATATATAATATATATATAAATATAGGTAATATTTTTTATTATAGATAAAAATACCAATGCTTGTTATTAATTTATTATTTAATTTCAGGAAATTTTGGTGGTAGTTCATCATCACTTGGTGCAAATCCTAATTTAAGAAAACAGATGTCTCGTAGCTTCAGCATGAGAGAGGGAGCTCAGCTACCATCGAAAGGAATTGATTCTTACATGTTTCCATCGAAACGAAAGAGTATAAAAAGTTGGTTTGCTCCTGAAAAGGTTAAAGATGTTGGAAAGGCTATTTCCAAGTGGTTTATATACAATGCAATTTCATTTCATGCGGCAGATAGTGGTCCATACTATCAAGCAATGATTAATACTATCGCAGATGTTGGACCTGGAATACAAGGTCCTTCAGGACGTCAAATTGGTGGTGTTTTCTTGGAAGAGGAGGTGGAGGATATTAATGGATATTTAAATACATTAAAATCCAAATGGCCAAAATATGGATGTACAATAATGTGTGATGGTTGGAGCACACGCAACAAGCACCCTATCATCAATTTCATGATATATTGCGACCGCAACATGATATTTCATAGTTCAATGGATTGCACCAACAAAAGAAAGACAGCTGATTTTCTATTATCTCTTTTGAATAAAGTTATTGACGAGGTTGGAGAGGAAAATATTGTACATGTGGTTACAGATAGTGAAAGTGCAAATAAGGCTGCTGGTCAGAAATTGATGATTGAAAGACCTCACATATTTTGGTCACCTTGTGCTGCACACTGCATTGATCTTATGCTTGAAGATATTGGTAAGATGCCAAAGGTAAAGAGGTGCATTGACAAAGCAAAGCAGATAACAAGTTTCATATATAACAGTGACAAAGTCGTGAACTTGATGAAAATCTACACAAATGATCGTGAATTACTGAGACCTGGAATCACTCGCTTTGCTACGGAATTCATTTCCTTGGAAAGTCTCGTTCAGTATTGTCAAGATTTGAAGAGATTGTGTACTTCAGTTGAGTGGAATGAGTACAACAATACAAGCAAGAGAAGAAACGTTGCCGAAAAAATTTCAGCAATCATTTTGGACACGAGATTTTGGAAGTCAGCTCGTGACATATGCGCAGCAATGGAACCTCTTGTAAAAGTTCTGAAGTTGGTTGACCAAGACAACAAGCCAACTCTGTCAATTATATATGAAGCAATGGATCGAGCTAAGTTGTCTATAAAAAAAAGTGTCAAGGACTGGAAATTGTATTGGGATTTGATCGATGAGCGTTGGTATAATCAATTACACCAACACCTACATGCTGCAAGTAAATGAGATGATATTTACAAAAAATCAATTCATTATTTTAGTTGATCATATATTTTTAATATATTGATTATTTCAGCATATTTTCTCAATCCAATGCTCCAATATTCTGGAACCTGTGTTTATACCGATGAAGTAAGACGGGGATTGAAGACAGTAATCAAGAGATTAGAACCCGATTTAAATGCACAAGCTTCAATGATCAATGAGGTATGAGCATTTTTAAATTTTACATAACATATTTTATATCGAGTATACTATTGTTTTATGAAACATGTTTTACAGATTAAATTGTTCACGGAACAAATTGGAGAGTTTGGGTCCCCACTTGCAAAAACGGCAGTTAAAAAAAGTCTTCCAGGTTTGAGCTTCTTTATATTTTCCATAAATATTAAATATGTACAATATATATCATATGCTTTTCTATCAGCTGAATGGTGGAATGAGTATGGTGAAGAAGCTCCTCACTTGAGAAGAATTGCAATTAAAGTCCTTAGCCAGACATGTTCATCTTCTGGTTGTGAGAGAAATTGGAGTACATGGTCTTTGATACATACCAAGCTTCGCAACCGTTTGGCAATAGCAAAGTTGCATAAATTGGTATATGTCCATTACAATATGTGATTAAGAGTACGAAATTTGATGCATAAAAATGAAGATGATGATTACTATAGTCCTATAGATCTTGATCACATATTCAAAGATGATGATATTTTAAATGAATGGACAAGAGATAACGAACCCCCTGTATTGCAAGACGATGACTTAGAATGGTTAGATCAAGGCCATGAAACTTCAAATGCCCAGCATCACAACATCACTCTTAGTGGTCAAAGTCATTCTAAGAAGACAAACAATGAGAGAAGCTCAAGATTATCAAAAGGCAAAGAAATCATATTAAGTGACAGGGATGAATCTGAAAATGATGACAGTGATGATAGTGGTGATGGAAACAATCAAGAAAGTGGTAAAAAAAATCAAGATGATGATCAAGGACGTCAAGACAATGAATATGATACTAGCATGTCATGGGCACGAGGGAAAGAGAATTATTATGCCATACAAGACACTGATCATGGGTATCGCCCTGGGATAGAGGAACAACGCCGCTTTTTAGCAAGTTTGACAGGGTTTTCGAGTGCCGAAGATGATGAAAATTTGAGTGGATCTTCACATTCATATATGGGTGTAGAAGAACAAGTAAAAAATCTTGGTTTGGGGGGTCACCATCAATATCAGTCTGGAGATGATTCGAGAAATTACTATTGGAACTCTCAACCTTTTGGTCGTAGTGCCAGTGGATATGATGAACCAGGATTTGGGTATTCTCATGGTTATAGCACAAGACGTGATCATTTATCATCTCAAGAAAGTGGAATCAGAAATTATGGATTTGATGGGTCATCTAAATACACCAGTTTTGGAAATAATCAATTTGAAGAGTATTCTAGCAGTGGGCAAAATATATATAATGATCATCAATCACTCGCAGCAACTGGTTTTAGACATGATGATCATAGATCGATATCTTCAAGTGGCGCTAGTAATTCTTTTGGGCATCAAGAATTTGGAGGCTATCATCGTCGTGATGACACATTATAAAATCCACGTTCATCACACAATACCAATTCGGTGTCAAATCCCCTATTCATTCAATATCCAGGTGAACAATTGAACACTGATTTATATCCACAACGATATGATGGAGATCAATTTTCTCAACTGAATCCCGATGGAGAGTACACTAATGATTTTGTTCCTCCACGCCATTCATCATGGTATTAATGTCGATGACATTACAGGCGCTTTTCTATATAAATATTGTAAAAACAAATTATATGTAAATATATTAGTTTTTTTCAACTTATATTTCATTTATCAGTGTCATTTTATTCTCATTTCATAAGTGTAATTTAGTATGTTTAACATTATTTTGACTAGGAACATTGGAAAGCAAAGAACAACAATCGATCTAAGATGGTGAATCTCGGTCTTCTTCCCGCTCATCCATCAACGAAATATTAATAAAGAAGAGACAAAGAGTTAACTATTTCTATTGAGAAATTTTCATTAGAAAGTGTGATAAAATAAATTAAGTTAATTCTAAAGTATTTCTATTTAAATTGATGTTTAATATTTTGTAACACCATGTTATTTAAGATTTGATGCACAATAAAATTTTATAATTTACTTCAATTTCTTATTTACTTCAAATAATCTATTAAAATGATATTCATTTCAATTTGGTAGATCTAAATATTTTTATGAAATCTTGAGTATTTAAATATTTATAATATTTAACAATTAAAATCCGTTCCGCGACCGTTCCGCGAAATTTCATTGTAACTGGAACGGTGGTCTCCGCGACAGTCTCCGCGACCGCGATTGCGAACCATGGATAGCAGAGACAGATCGGGACCTGGTATGTAGCACGTTGTGCCGTCGCTTCAGGAGGTGGCTCCCATACCATAATACCAGTGGATATGCCGGACCCAAATCGATGGAAGTCCAACTACTAACAGGATAGGGAAAAACCCTACTAACAGACATCTCGAAGGATATAACTCAGTATGCAAATGAATGCAGCATAAATCAATGACATATAAACCTTGCAGTCACATAATACATGCACACTCAGTCAGGATATCTCAAACAGTACTTCCGTACCTCATATCAGTGCGAGCTCTACCAACTCTAGGTCCATGCCTATAGTCTGCTCTACACTGCCAAATGATACTACTATCATTAAAGTGCTCTAAAAGCCTTAACTAAGCTATTGCATACTCCTAAATATTTATAGGAAGCAAAAGCTATACCTTCGTCCGTTGTTAGCCCTTTGCTATCGAGTGCCTCAAAACTAGGCCACAGCTCCGCTACAATGCCTGGACTGCTATTCCACTTCTGGATTCCCCACGGGACGCCTAGAATTCCCTAGATCTGAGTTAGAAGGCAAAGGAATCGAGAGAGAAGAGAGGAATTGGTGCACTCAAAAATGAGCTCGGCACCCCTATTTATAGACGGAGTTCGGATCGTTCGAACTGGACTTCGAGTCATCCGAACACGTTCGGGTCATCCGAACTGGGCTTTGGGTCGTCCGAACCCGATATTACGTCATTGCTTACATCAGCATGATGACATCATCCATGACGACTGTCGGCAGCACGTTCGGAGCGTCCGAACCAGTCTTCGGATCGTCCAAACCCTGACTTCGGACCGTCCGAACCTTGACTTCGGAGCCTCCGAACTCGATGACCCTCAAACCATTTTCAAGTGTTCTGAATCCAATTCCGGACTCCGTTAACCCATTAAGAGTTCCCTTAATCACGTTTACTCTTAACTAGTAGGATTAATGAATTGATTAACACTTAATCACTGATTTCGGGTACGGGCTACTACATTCTCCCCCACTTAAGATGTTTCGTCCTCGAAAACAGATCTTAAGTGCTGAATGTAAAACAGAAATCAGAAACATTCTTTATTCCAGTCAAACGCTTACAGAGTTTACAACTGAATACAACTCAAACCGAAATTAAAACAACTCAGGATGGTCTTCACGCATCCTGTCCTCAAGTTTCCAAGTAGCTTCTTCAGTGCCTAGGCGCTGCCACTGAACTAAAACCAGAGGAATGACTTTGTTCCGCAAAACCTTATCCTTATAATCTAGGATACGAATAGGTTTCTCAACATAGGTCAAATCCTTGTTCACCTGAACCTCAGACCGCTGCAGAATATGAGACTCATCCGCCACATACCGTCGCAACAGAGATACGTGGAACACGTCGTGAATACTGGAAAGATGCGGTGGCAAAGCTAGTCGATAAGCCAAATCGACAATGCTCTCCAAGATCTCAAACGGACCGATAAACCTGGGAGACAACTTGCCCTTAAGGCCAAATCTGAGAATTTTGCGGAAAGGTGACACTCTAAAAAACACTTTCTCCCCGACATCGAACTGCAAAGGCCTACGCTTGGTGTTAGCATAGCTGTTCTGACGATCCTGTGCAGTCTTAATCCATTTTTTGATCTGATCAACAATGTCTATCGCCTGTTGGATAAACTTCGGTCCCTCAGCCTGTCTCTCCCCCACTTCTTCCCAGAAAAGTGGAGTATGACAACGTCGCCCGTACAACGCCTCAAAAGGTGCCATTCCAATGCTATTATGATAGCTGTTGTTGTACGCGAACTCGATCAAGGGCAAATGATCCTGCCAGGCTGAACCAAAATCCATAACGCACGCTCAAAGCATATCCTCCAAAGTACGGATAGTGCGCTCTGACTGACCATCTGTCTCTGGATGATAGGCAGTACTCAAACTGAGAGTAGTACCTATCGCACGCTGAACACTCCCCCAGAATCTAGAAGTAAACCTGGGGTCTCGATCACTGACAATGCTCACAGGCACTCCATGAAGTCGAACGATCTCCTGAATGTACAACCGAGCCATACGATCCACATTGTACTTCCGGATATAGGCAATGAAATGCGCTGACTTGGTGAGTCGGTCCACCACAACCCAGATAGCATCACAGTTCCTCGGGGATACCGGCAAATGGGTCATAAAGTCCATTGTGATAAACTCCCATTTCCATTCAGGAATAGGCAGACTGTGAAGCAATCCTCCAGGTCGTCGGTGCTCTGCCTTGACTTGTTGACACACCAAACATCTCGAAACAAACTGATAAATATTGCGTTTCATTCCCTTCCACCAGAAACGAGTACGTAGATCCTTGTACATCTTGTTGCTCCCAGGATGAATACTCAACTTAGTGCGATGCGCCTGAGACAAAATCTCCTCTCGCAACTCTTCATCCTGCTGAGTCACAAGCCTACCAGACAAACACAGAAAGCCATCTGACTGATAATGAAATCCAGACGAGCTACCCTCGTTAGCTAGACGAGCTAAACGCTGGGTCTTTGAATCAAACATCTGAGCATCTCGAATCCGCGAATACAAAGCTGGCTCAGATAATATCGCAAACATCTGGATACTCTGCATACCTTTCTTATGCTTGAAGGTATATCCCAAAGTACAACAGTCACTGATTGCACTAGACATCGAACAAGTCTGAAGTGCGGATAGTCGCACCTTGCGACTCAAAGCATCAGCAGTGAGATTAGCAGCTCCCGGATGGTACTTAATCTTGCAATCATAGTCCTTAAGCAAGTCCATCCAACGTCTCTGCCTCATGTTCAACTCCGCTTGAGTGAACAAATACTTGAGACTCTTATGGTCGGTGAAGATCTCAAATTTCTCGCCATACAGATAATGACGCCAGATCTTCAAAGCAAACACAATGGCTGCTAACTCCAAATCATAAACTGGGTAGTTGTCCTCGTGAAGCTTTAGCTGTCTAGAAGCGTATGCGATCACATGCCCATTCTGAGTCAGGACACAACCTAACCCCTGAAGAGAAGTATTAGTGTACACCACATACCCTCCAGATCCTGACGGTAATGCCAACACCGGCGCAGAAGTCAACCGCCGTCGAAGCTCACAGAAATTCTCCTCACACTCGGAGGACCACTCGAAATCCACACCCTTGCGGGTAAGCTGCGTCAAAGGTCGAGCTAGCTGAGAGAAGTTCAGAATGAAGCGACGATAATACCCTTCTAGACCCAGAAAACTACGGATCTCAGCAACCGTCATCGGATGCGACCAATTAAGAACCGCCTCAATCTTGCTTGGATCAACAGAAATCCCCTCCCTGGATATGATATGGCCAAGAAAGACCACTCGATCCATCCAGAACTAACACTTGCTCAGCTTGGCGTACAACTGCTCATCTCGAAGAGTCTGCAGTACCAACCACAAGTGAGAAACATGTTCTTCCGTATTACGCGAATACACCAAGATGTCGTCAATGAAGACCACGACAAACTTGTCCAAATACTCCCTGAAGACACGGTTCATCAGATCCATGAATAAAGCCGGCGCATTAGTCAAGCCAAATGGAATCACTAAAAACTCGTAATGCCCATAGCAAGTACGGAATGCAGTCTTGGCTACGTCCTGATCACGGACTCTCAACTGATGATACCCAGATCTCAAGTCGATCTTGGAGTAAAATGAAGTGCCCTGCAACTGATCAAACAAGTCATCAATACGAGGTAACAGATACTTGTTCTTCACAGTGACTCGATTCAGCCGCCGATAGTCAATGCACAACCGCATAGACCCATCCTTCTTCTTTACAAAAAGAACAGGAGCTCCCCAAGGAGATACACTAGGACGAATGTATCCCTTGTCCAAAAGATCCTGTAGCTGATTCTTCAATTCACGCATCTCTGACGGAGCCAGATGATACGGTGCTCGAGAAATAGGTGAAGTACCCGGCATCAACTCTATGCCAAACTCGACTTCCCTAACAGGAGGAAAACCCGGAATCTCATCAGGAAATACATCTGGGAATTCATCTACAACAGGAATACTCTCTATCCCAATGCTCTCAGCGGACAAATCAACTACATAGATAAGGTAGCCTTTCCCGCCAGACTCTAGAGCTCGACAGGCTCTCAAAGCTGATACCAAAGGCATCGGGGGTCGCGCTCCCTCACCATAGAAAAACCAGCTATCACCCTCAACCGGATGAAAGCGTACTAATCTCTGGTAGCAGTCCACTGAAGCTCGATAGGTAGTCAACATATCTATTCCCAGAATGCAATCAAAGTCGTCCATCGCAAGAACCATGAGATTCGCTAACAGAATGTTCCGTTCGAACTCTAAAGGGCAACCCATCACTAGACGCTTAGCCAAAGCAGATTGGCCCGTCGGAGTAGAAACAGACATCACTATATCTAGTGCAATGCATGGTAACTTATGTCTCTTAATAAAACGTACAGAAATGAAGGAATGAGATGCACCAGTGTCAATAAGTACAAGAGTAAGTATACCATAAAGCAGAAATGTACCTGCGATGACTTTCTCATTCTCCTCCACTGCCTGATCATGTCTCAGGGCAAACACATGGCCAGAAGCTCGTGGCCTCAAATGAGAACTCCCAGAAGGCTGTCCCTGCGACCTCTGCTGAACGGTGGCCTGAGAACCAGATCCTGAACCAGAACCAGAACTGCCTCCCCCAGATAGTGGACAATCTCTCCGGATATGACCAGTCTCTCCACAACGAAAACAAGCTCCAGAAGCTCTACGACACTTGTCGGATAGATGGTTCTTTCCACAGTGATCACACTTGTCCTTCTTAACGAAACGGACAACACCAGCAGAGCCAGAGGAAGAAGAAGTAGATCCAGACTTCTTGAAAGATTGGGCACGGGGACCCAAAGAACTAGCAGGTCTCGACTGAGAGAAAGACATGTTCCGCCGAATGCTGTCCTCCGCCTGGTGACAATGGCTCACCAAACCCTCGTAGGACATGTCGTCGCCAACCGCCACATGGTCATGGATCTCAGGGTTAAGGCCCTGAAGGAACATATTATACTTCATCCCAGAGCTGTCAGCAATCTCGGGGCAATAGGATAGCAGATCAAAGAACTTCTGCTGATACTCATCAATAGACATGGCTCCCTGTCGCAGACTCAGTAGCTCGCCCGCCTTCGACTGACGGAGTGTAGGAGGAAAATACAGCTTCTGAAAAGTTATGCGGAACTCGGCCCAGGTGGCCACTCCTCTCGCCACAACAAAAGGTGCAGAAGTAAACCTCCACCACCTGCATGCACGTCCATCCAGAAGATAACTCAGGGTCTCCATCTTCTGCTTCTCGGTGCAGTGGAAAGTCTGAAAAGTCGTCTCCATGCGGTCTAACCAGTTCTCCGCATCCTCCGGAGACTCACCTCCAACCAAGGGCTTAGGCCCCGTCTGCAAGAATCGACGTACACTGAAACGGTCCTCATCTCGATGACGATGGCGGCGTTCCCAACGAGGCTCCCGGTCGGCATCACCCCAACGCCCACCAATATTGCCATGAGAACTCTGGTCGTCACGATCTGCCATCTACAAAATTAACCTAACATTTATCTTATGTAGAATCTAAATCCCAAGAATACTTTACATGCTCTGATACCATAAATGTAGTGACCCTTACCTGGATCACCTACTAAACAGAACTTAGGCATGAAATTTACTTAATTAAACAGATATCAGAATAAAACTGCGGAAACCAAAAACAATATACAATCCCAAGGAAAGGAATCTGTAAATACCCAAATATTATACAACCATATTGAACAGCTGAATCAATCTAATAACAAGAGAATAAAATCTAGGAGAAGCTCCAGCTGGCCAACAACTGTCTAGCCCCTCTTGGATCCACCCGCCTCATCCAATCGCAAACCTGCCCCATGGAATAAGGTGTCCAGAAACATAGAGTACGAGACGTGAGCATAAAACGCTCAGTACGAGAGTATGAGTATACATGCATGCAAAGTGAACTCCCTATAAACTCGAGGTCAAGAATCAGATAACAGAGACAGACCGGGCCCTAGTATGTAGCACGATGTGCAGTCGCTTCAGGAGGTGGCTCCCATACCATAATACCAGTGGATATGCCGGACCCAAATCGATGGAAGTCCAACCATTAACAGGATAGGGAAAACTCTACTAACAGACATCTCGAAGGAGATAGCTCAGTATGCAAATGAATGCAGCATAAATCAATGACATATAAACCATGCAGTCACATAATACATGCACACTCAGTCAGGATATCTCGAACAGTACTTCCGTACCTCAAATCAGTGCGAGCTCTACCAACTCTAGGTCCACGCCTATAGTCTGCTCTACACTGCCAAATGATACTACTATCATTAAAGTGCTCTAAAAGCCTTAACTAAGCTATTGCATACTCCTAAATATTTATAGGAAGCAAAAGCTATACCTTTGTCCGTCGTTAGCCCTTTGCTGTCGAGTGCCTCAAAACTAGGCCACAGCTTCGCTACGACGCCTGGACTGCTATGCCACTTCCGGATTCCCCACGGGACGCCTAGAATTTCCTAGATCTGAGTTAGAAAGCTAAGGAATCGAGAGAGAAGAGAGGAATTGGTGCACTAAAAAATGAGCTCGGCACCCCCTATATATATACGGAGTTCGGATCGTCCGAACTAGACTTCGGGTCGTCCGAAGCCGATATTACGTCATTTCTTACGTCAGCATGATGACATCATCCATGACGACTGTCGGCAGCACGTTCGGAGCGTCCGAACCCTGACTTCGGACCGTCCAAACCTTGACTTCGGAGCCTCCGAACTCGATGACCCTCAAACCATTTTCAAGTATTCTGAATCCAATTTCGGACTCCGTTAACCCATTAAGAGTTCCCTTAATCACGTTTACTCTTAACTAGTAGGATTAATGAATTGATTAACACTTAATCACTGATTTTGGGTACGGGCTACTACAATATCCAACAATCACACCGAACTTCCCTTTCGAGGTGGATGAGGTATATTTTAATCCTCTAGACTCTAGGGCATTATAGTAAGTTAATCGACACTTGTAGTAAATCGCCTACCAAGGCCACTCAACTATAATCTCCAGATCGTCTAATTCAAAATGAATAATCAATCGGCTCAAAATGAATGCATATGAAATCTCATGCATTCAATCATCAATTCAATCATAAGTTCAAATAAGCATATAAACATGCAATATGTGATTTCTTCTAGGACACTCGAATCAATCCGGATTCAAGTTAATCGTCTTATTTCATTCCAAAGTCGTCTTATACCTTCTTGTCGTTCACAATCTTCAATCTGTAAAACAACAAATCTCAATTCAATATCCATTCAAGTTCATCAATTGATATAGGAAGACATCGATACTATACCGGCTCAACTCTTCCGAACGGATCGAAGCTGCAATCTCGCAACTCCAAGGACTTCGAATCAATCTAACAGAAGAAGTCACATGATCAATATCGATAGCAAAACTTCATCAAACTCGGTATAATCAAATCAATAGAAACGACATCCCGAAACTCAAACTGACGGCATAACGACTATAAACTGATCAAACCAAAATTGCAGATAGCAGAATATCAATCCAATCTACTCATAACAATCATCTAACATCATTTCCAAGTCAAACCCAACACATCTAAAAAATCTAAGTTTCGAAAATCATAAGAAAAATCATATCAAATCCGATCGTCGATAAATCTCCGAACCGTCTTAGATATACTATCACAGCAACCTCAAGAACATCCTCTCTGAATATCAATCAATTCTATAGACATCCAAAAATTCAAACCTCGTAGAATTAAGAGAAACTTACTTCCAAACGGAGCACTCGATGCTGTGATCGCAGATATCTACTTCAAATCAAATTCCAACGGACGGATCGAGCTAGAATCGAAATCACAAAAGCTTGGAAGCTTTTCTCTCGCCTTCAATGGAGATAGAACGTTGTGGAGGGGATGATGGAGTGGTCCAAAAGACTTAGTCAAAGTCCAATAAATAACAAAGCTCAATTTTGCGTTTTAGTCCCTGAAATTTCCGAAAATTGCAAAAAGGTCCCTGATCAATAAAAAGTCGGCTTTCGAATTCTGAAATCACTGATTATCTCAAATAAAGTCAATTAAGATAAAAACGGGGCGTTACAATACATATATAGTTAAAAGTAATATATTTGATATAAAAAATAATATTTTTTCATGGCTCATTTTGAAAAAAGAGATTCATCTTACAAAATTAATTCGTGACACGTACGATCCCACAAAATTTTGTGTGTAACTTATTTTTTAGTCCCAATATGAACGCATGTTTAAAAAATCTCATTGACAAAAATAAATAGTATAATATTTATAAAAAATCATAGCTTAGCTTGATACACCCATTTAATTTCATAAAGACAGAAGCACATTTTTCGATATTTGATGTAGATATGACAATGGGTCCGGCCCCGTGTGAAACCCGCCTCTTTTGGGGCGGGTTAAAACCCGGTCAAATGGGTTGCGGGGCAGAGCGGATCCTGGTCAACGAGTTTGGAGATGGGTTCGGGGCAGGTCCTGGTTTTGGTTGAACCCGCCTTGGATCCGCCTCGTATATTATATATACAGGGACGGATCCAAAAATTAGAATTGGGGTAGGCTTGTACAGCTTAATCAATAAATTATATCTTATAAAAAAGTCATTACATTGTACTACTCACAAAAAATAGAAAAATCGTGTTTTTGGTACTATATGTTTGTCTTTAGGATTTTGATCCTATATGTTATTAAATTTTAATTTTAATTCGCTATCTTTGTTTCTTTGACAACTTTCATCTTTTTTCCAACTTGGCTCTGACATGAAAACAATGTAGTACTGCTATGATACTGGAGTATATAGTGTCACATTACCACTTCCAATATAAAAAGACTAGAATTACCAAAAAAAATTACGTGACTAAAACTAAAATTTGATAACATAGAGAATCAAAATCATAAAATGACAAATTTGCATGAATAAAATGCAATTTTAATCCCAAAAATGAAGTAGTGCTCTAGAATTAAGAATATGTGTCGAGCTACCGATGTGAAAAGTAAGTTTTATTGGATTAAGTAAAAAAAAACTTACATATGTAATAAAAAAATTTGGAGTGGGCTATAGCCTAGGACTGGCCTAAGTTAGATCCGTCCTTGTAGCCAAGAAATAGACTTGAAAATTTCATCCTCGAATTTTAAAAATTAATCAAAATAATTGACTAATTACAGTCTAAAATTTCCATTCGTTGATTAATTCAAAACAGACCTAATAGTGACAGCACAATCCTTCCGTGGGGAAATTCGATGCTATAATGCAAAATAGACTAATTATCAAACTAAAATTTGATAACATAGAGAATCAAAATCATAAAATGACAAATTTGCATGACTAAAATGCAATTTTAATCCCAAAAATGAAGTAGTGCTCTAGAATTAAGAATATGTGTCGAGCTACCGATGTGGAAAGTAAGTTTTATTGGATTAAGTAAAAAAAAACTTACATATGTAATAAAAAAATTTGGAGTGGGCTATAGCCTAGGACTGGCCTAAGTTAGTTCCGTCCTTGTAGCCAAGAAATAAACTTGAAAATTTCATCCTCGAATTTTAAAAATTAATCAAAATAATTGACTAATTACAGTCTAAAATTTCCATTCGTTGATTAATTCAAAACAGACCTAATAGCTTCAGGTAACTATCCGAAAGGTGTATCGAATTAATAATAGAAAAAGAGCGAGATCTTTTAAAAAATGAAGGAGAAAATGGAGTTGTATACATTTTTGTCCGATGTAAACCGAAGAAACTGAATTCAGTCTAAACTAGATTGATATAAAGCTAGATTCAGTGTATAAATTTGTTCACATATGTTTAAAAGAACTATTCAAAGTTATTTGATGATCTCTATTTCTGAGATGAAATTATTCTTGAAAAGTGATTTCAAATCATGCGATTCCATTTGGATCCAATGGTTCATGGGGATTTGATTTCAAATCTACATTTCACATTCATCGAGTACGTATGATATTCTTATTTCTGACTTCTATTTAGAAAAAAATATTTGAAATTACTTCTACATTTGCTTAATTATTTACGTATTTTTAGAACTGTCAGACGGGTCAACCCATGACAGATGGATCAGCCCATCCAAAACCCATCGTATGGCGGGTCGAAGGCGGGCCGACCTACTATCCCGACGGACTGAAAATCCTCAACCCGACTCAATCCAAGGTGAGTTGCGGGTTAGGCTGGCCGGCCCGCGGGTTGACTCACTACAAATAAAAATAAATAAATAAAAATAAAAATTATTATAATAATTATAAATAAATAAATATTAATAGAAACATATTAATAAAATTTCTAATTATTGATTTCACATGTGTAAATTTCATATAAAGTAATAATATAATAAAAATTCACAACATTCATTAAAAAATACATATATATATCACCATAAAAGTAAAAAAAAAAAAATCCAGGCCTACCGCGGGTTGACCCGCCTAGGCCGGACTTTATTTGGGTTGAAAAATTTCAACCTAACCCACTTAAATTGTGTGGCGAGGCGGGACGACTTGGCGGGCCTAACGCAAATTAACGGCTCTACTTTTTTTGCTCAAATTGGCAACTACAAATCAACTTTCCAACATAATTGTACGACGTAAAAAAAAACTTTCATGAGACCGTCTCAGAATTACTTTTGTGAGACAGATCCTTATCTGACTCAATCTATGAAAAATGTTACTCTTTTTGTCCAATCAATTTTTACTTGAGGTATGAATAAATTCTATCAAAGTCATTAATAATTTACTCAGGTTTAGTTTAACATACCTTCATGATATTACCTTATGGTAACTCTAATGACCATCATTGGATTTTTTTCAAAAAAAATTAATGTGAGATCAAACATGAACCTCATATGTTAGGACATAAGTGTCACATAACCATTGGTTACTCATTTAAATCATCCCACAGATCGAAATCTCAAATACAAAAACTATATAAGATTGCGTTTGGCTCGAGAAATTTGACTGTATTTGAAAACCATTTGATTGTTTATATAAATTTATGCTAGTTGAATTTCAAATTCACTATAAGTGTTTTTTTCAAATTTATCCTCCCTACAGATTTTATTTTGAAGAGCAATACATAATAATAAAAATAAAAATAAATAAAAGCTCAAACTTAGACAATTTTATTATTATTATTATTATTTCCATACAGCTTATTATTATTTCCATACAGCTGTATAGTATAATAATAAATAAATATATTTTATCTAAAAATTTGGCCAAAAATGGGAAATCGAACTTGCTTTTGTTCCAAGATATAAGTGGGGTGACGAGATAACCGACACACAATCTGATAACCCATCAGTCTCCTGTGCCCAACAATCCTCTTTCTCCTTTCCAACATGGACTCACAGCAACCGCCGAGGCCAGCGCCGCGTGGAGGCGGAGGAGGAGATTTCACTGCCATAATTACTGTTCTACTGGCCTTCGTCGCCATCTCCAGCATGGTACCAAATTTACTTAGATTACGTTATTTCAAGTGCGTGTGTGTGTGTGTTTTTTTTAAAATTGTTATCTTAAAAGGAATATAAGACGCTCTTTAGGTTATCGCGTTGTTTTTAGATTGAATGTTCCAGCAATCACTGGTTGTGGTTTATTTTGGTTGGAAGATAGCTTATGTTGGATTGAATTTCATCGTCTCGAAGTCAGTGCGATCGAGGAATGTATACTAGCTCGATTGTTGGAAAGGGAAATGAAGATAATTAATTATTTTAATGGTAAAATTTCCGCATACCATTAACGCGTTTAATACAATACCAGGAAATGTATTGATATGGGATCACCGATCACCTGAAGCATTGTCTGATATGGGCTACATTATCTGGCTCTTAAAAGCGTGTGATAGATGTTTGGATGTAAAACACTTTTGAAAGAAGGAATTTGATGCATCTGGCTTCTTCAAACCACCCCTGCAGTTGGAGTTTGTGTAGTTTTATGCTGGTGGAGTAGCTAGGAATTTACTTAGGGTTTAAGAATTGGGACCAGGTTCATGTCAATCTGTTTGGCAGCTGCTAAGTGAATTTAAATTTCACTGTGACAGTTAATGCTTTCATTTACTTAAATGATGAAACTAAAAATGGGAGGTTGGCTGTTGGATTCTATATTGCACTATGATTCTTGTTTTATTCATGACTGGTAGCTTTGGGATTCTATTGTGGACACCGCTGTGTGCCACTAGGAGCTTTTCCTCTTCCAATATGTAATTTTAGAGTTCAACTTAATTCAAGTATGAAGTGGATTGTATGTGAAAGAACGATAAAATATTACTATCTTATTTATTGTTTCTGATTACTGATTTAAAGTTGTAGAAATGAGGCTGACAATTTATGCGTGAGCCTCCAAACACATCATATGACATCAAATTGTTTGCAGATTATAATTCCGTCGCAATCAACATTAATGCAAAGTCTCTCTATTTTGCATCAAGTTCCAGAAGGTCACGTTGGGGTTTATTGGGTTGGAGGCGCCCTTCAAAATACCATTACGAATCCAGGTAGATTCCTGTTTCATCCAGCACCAAGTGATGCATCATACACAAAACAAAAGCTTTGTCTGGACTATTTTCTTGTTTCTAATTTGCATCTCTTGAATGAAGGTTTTCATTTCAAAATGCCTGTTATAACTCACTTTGAGCCTATTCAAGTGACCTTACAGACAGATTTGGTAACTTTTCCTCCCCTCCCCCTCTTGTTTGTTTGTATTTATTTTGATGGAAACAAGTTTCTGAGACTCTCAAGTTCTGTAGAATCGCGATATAATATATTCATGATATTGAGCAGGTTAGGGATATTCCTTGTGGAACGAAAGGAGGTGTGATGATTAACTTTGAGAAGATAGAGGTGATCCTATTATCTTTGTTATTCTAGTTTTTTTAACTTATGATTTGCACGAATAGATATTACTTAGAATTCCTTCAGGTTGTTAATCGTCTTCATAAGGACTATGTATATGACACAATGCTCAACTATGGTGTCCAATACGACAACACATGGATATATGACAAGATCCATCACGAGATCAATCAGTTTTGCAGTGGTCATTCCCTTCAGCAAGTTTATATCGACATGTTTGATCAGGTAACCCACCTTTAAAAAATGATTGATAAGGTGAACTTGCCAATAGTTATGTTTCACATATTATTGGGCATTTTTAGGTGATTTTCCCTTATTGAATCCCCCAGTTATACCCATGAATGTAAGTTTGAAGGGTATTTTGCTTGAACATTCCTTAAACTAGTTGCATTTGGTACTGTACTGCCTATTCAAGAGCATATTAAAAGACTTGACAGGTTGAATATATTTGCAAGAAGTTTCATATTTCTTCCTTTGTTAAGACTCTTCACCCACATGGATTTTTCATAGTAAGGATCTAATGGGACGGATTCGTTGTGAAATGCGCATTCAATGGGAGGGTTATGAAATTAGTGTCATAGTTTAGTGGACTGGTATTATTGGAATGGATACAATTATTGTGGTGGGTGAAACTATAAATTTTATGTAAAGCTGCCTGAATAATTAGTAGAAGGAGCTCAAGTAAATAGCGCACCTTTGTAAAACAAAGGTGTGCAGAAGAAACAAAAATAAAGAAACTTACAAAGGTGTGCAGAAGAAATAAAAGTAAAGAAACTCATCATTTTCTTTTTCTATCTCTTCTAATTATATTTAACTAAAACAATGTCAAAATGCACTATTGGGACCTGAAATTTGCAGGATTAAGTTAACTAACGTTTCAATTTTTCAGATCGATGAAAAAATGAAAGATGCTCTTCAGGTTGACTGCACAAGATATGCACCTGGCATTGAAATTATTAGCGTGCGGGTCACAAAGCCTACCATTCCTGATAGTATAAGGCGGAATTTCGTACAGATGGAAGAGGAGCGCACCAAGGTATGTATTTATGCGTGTTTATTATCCAATTTTCCCAAATGTGGTTTTTGTTTGGGTGGATATTAACTTTTAGTTTCTAGTAAAAAATGAAAACTCTAACAATGGTGGGAAGGTGGTGCATCTTTTAGATTTTATAGGTGATTTATAGTCCTGAAGTGCAAAGTTCAGAAACAATTGATTCATGTACAGTGTCATCCAAATCCACTCTATGTTTTGGTCTTCTTAATAATTTAAAAGTTATCTGCTTTAATTTTTATCAAGACAATAATGAACCATGTAGTGTTCGGGAGTCTGTCCCTCATATGTCGAGAAAATCATTGTTGGTGAAACCGTAGGACATTAGAGCTCCTGTAACCTTACCTTGTAGTTGGTTCTAACATGTTTGAAATAATAGGTCTTGATTGCAATGGAGAAACAGAGAGTATCTGAGAAGGAAGCAGAGACACACAAAAAAATTGCCATAAGCGAAGCCGAAAAATTTGCACATGTTAGTAAGATTCAGATGGAACAAAAGTTGATGGAGAAAGATAGCACAAGGAGACAAGAGGAAATTTCTAATGCAATATATTTAGCTCGTGAAAAGAGCTTGGCCGATGCCAACTTTTACAGGTAAAAATACCTGCTTCCATTTCATATTCTGAAACTTCTGGAAGAATGGATTTTCCTGAGAATGTTCATGGTCTTATTATGTTGGGACATTGTGTCAACTTCTATTATCATCGAACCAAAACTTCTTGTTGACATATTCAATCACGTGTTATCTTTTTACGCAAAAGATGAAAAAAAGAACCTTTTTAATTCTATGTTGGACCTTGAAGGACGACGAAAGAAGCAGAAGCAAACAAGTTGATGCTTACTCCACAGTTTTTGGAACTCAAATTCATTGAAGCTATTGCTAACAACTCCAAAATATACTTTGGTAACAAGGTTAGTGATGCCTAGTTTTAACTTCTAACAACTTCTCTTGTACCCTGTCAAACAAGTTTGTACTTACTTTAAGCTTATAATGTTTTGTTACAGGTACCCAACATGGTTCTAGATCAGAGACTACTTGGAAACTTTTTACAAGACATTGCAAAAAATGGGAATTCGGAAGTTTAGGGCCCCTCTCATTGGTCTGACCACATGACGGGGAACTCAAATCACCGCTGGAAATTGGACTGTAATTGTTGTCTCGATCTTTTGAAATTGCGCTTCACAGTTGGGACCGAATGTTGAGTGTTTGAATGCACACAGTATTTCACTAAAAGAAAATCTATGACAGCTTAGGTCATTGTTTTTTTCTTTGTCAGTAAATATGATGACTATTTTTTTGAAGTAAATATGATGACTATTTGCCTACCTAATTTTTGGTTAATTTCAGTCCCCGTGTCTATTTTTCGGTTAAATCAAGCATTACATTGTAGCAGTTTCATCCAGCAATTGTGTGCAATTTTGTTGACTAAATAAGGGTATTAAATATTTCAAGCAAACTTGTGAACAATTTGATTGAATCCATGCTAGATGATATTTATTATCAAATGTCACAAGATTAAAATTAATAAAACAATTTTCATGTTTTATTGTTTTTGTCGTTGAAATCTATTACATTTGTTCCGTTTGGTTACAAAATTTATTTTAAAAAAACACTTAAAAAAGTTTTTTTGTTAAGCAAAGAAGTGTTTTTTAAAAAGCTAGAATTTTCAATTTTAGACTTTTTCTTCTAACTATATGAGTTCGTTTAAGAAGCTAATAAACAAAAAGTGTGTGTATGTGTGTGTTTTTTAAAGTTTTTATAATATTTTATATGAGTTTAGATAGATTTAAAGTGCTTTTTTAAATGACTTTTGTAACCAAACACAAATTTTTTTTAAATAAAAGCATTTTTTAAAAAATGATGCGTTTGGTTACAAAAGTCATTTAAAAAAGCATTTTAAAAAATGCTTTTTAAAAACTTAGAATTTCTAGTTTTTTGGGCTTTTGTTTCTAACTATATTTAAAAATTTAAATAAAAGCACTTAAAAAAGCTGAACTTATTTAATTACTTTTTTAACCTTTCGATTTTTATATCCAAACTGACCCTTGTTCAATTCAAATAAGTGCTTTTCTAAAATACATATCTCTAGTTTTTCAAATATTTTTCTAATAAGTCAAATTAAAAAAAAAAACATTTTTCAAAGCAACTTAAAAAACAACTTTTTAAATCAAAATCTTTTTGTATCCAAACATGCTCTATATTAAAAAATTTAAATAAAAATATTTTTTCAACATTTATTCAAACATAAAAATCGCTTCATGCCAATTAAAGATTTTGGGACCACGAAATGGGAAATACAAGAAGCATGGAGGATTTAAAAATATGATAATTTTCTATGTCCCCACAATTTCTGAAACAACATCAAAATATTAAAACCGTCCTACTTATCCAAGGGGTCAATCACATTTGGATCCTTACTATAATTGTAATATAGCTCTCATAAAGTAATAATTTTTTGATTTGTTACCATATTTTGTTCTGAAAAAGACCTGTTGGCCGTGGTTCGACAGTTGGGATTTCTTTAGTTTTTCTTCCATCCCCAGCACGAGTGAATGGATTCGAGCGTGGGTGGAATCTCCATCCTCGTCAACACGTGTTCTTTCTTGGCTTTTGACTCAACTTTCTCGTTCTTTCTTGAAGTTGTTGCTTACATAACATCAATTTTGTTATTCCGAAAAAATATTTCAACCCGAGTTCGTTTATAATTGGTGTATCCGATATAGCTCAACATGTCAAGGTCCAGCCCAGTTTGGACTATGTTGGACTTTGACCAGGGCTGGTCATTATGGGCCGATCTAGGCTATTTTTAATGGGCCGCAAGTATTCTTTTCGAGTTCAAGTAGGACTCTGATATATATGAGATAAGTCTGGATCTTTTCAAATATTCACGAGATAGAGATAAGCTTACAAAGGGACCAATGGATGAAGAGTCCTAGTCCAGGACATTTTATAATTCGACTAGGTAACTTACTATTTTTCCCCTATAAATACAGGTATTGTTATGGTTGTGATTATTCATTATTCATTACTTACTATTCATTATACATCACACATTCACTCTCACTTTTACATTCACGTACTCATATATCTCAGTTTTCGCATTAATCATACCCTCTGCTTTCAAGCCACTGACTTAGGCATCAGAGGGGTCACGCCGAAAACACCTTCGGCGCCCCTTGACCTAGCTGTTGCGTGTGCAGATTTTGGTGGTGCCCGACCCAACCTATTTTATAAAGAAGTTGGAGGATCCATTCTACCAGACCGAATCCAAGGTAAAATTTCGACATCATCAATTGGCGCCGTCTGTGGAAATTTGAAAACAAAGGTTAAGATGTGAGTACAAGAGAAGAAATAAATTTCGGAATCTCGCATGACTTGCACATCACAAACTTTCAAAAATCATAAGAATTAATTGAACCGTCGGATCAGGTTCAAATTTTGCAGACATATTTATTAATATGTTTCTAGGATCTGAACGGTGGAGATTGTGATTGGAATCTTGTAGAATCAGATCTGGACCGCCGAACAGACATTGCTCGCTCGCACAGCTTCTATGTGTTTTTCGCATGGCTTGCGCATCAGAAACTTGCAAAAATCAAAATAATTAATTGAACCGTTGGATCGGGTTAAAATATTTTATACATATTAAATAATATGTTTTAAAGGATATGAACGGTGGAGATCGTGATTGTTTGTCTGTACAATCAGATCTGGACCGCCAACATGCGCTACTCGCTCGCACAGCTTCTATGTGTTCTTCGCAGGGCTTGCATATCGGAATCTTGAAAAATCATAAGAATTAATTGAACCGTCGGATTGAGTTAAAATTTGGTATGAATATTTATAATTATGTTATCTATTATATGGACGGTGGAGATCATGATCGGAATTTTGGGATTTGGGTAAAGGTGGCTCAGAACGCGGAGCTGCAACACAATCTGCTTGCATAGTTTCTGAGCAGTGTTCTTGAAAAAAATCATTCCGAAAAATCTAACCGTTGAAATTTTTATCATGAGTTTAGAACATCTTGACGCACATTCAGGATGGTTGAGATCGATTTTTGCTTGCTACATCAAGTAGGTTCTTTGATCAAAGTATAGAAGATATTATCTTTCTATACATCCAAAGTCATGTCATCGACAACGCACGAACGAGATACATATTTTAATCATCTTTATGTTTGAATTAAATTATTAAATTATTATTTATTATCATTATTAATAATATTCTGAGGCATCTTCTACTATCAAAATTACATGTTTGTTTTCTTGTGATCAAATTTGTTGGACTTCTCTTCCCATGTATTTTTGTTTGGGTTATTTTACGTCATTGGACATGCAATCTTGCAATAAGGCCCAAGTCTATCACATCGGGCATGAAATCTAGCAATAAGGCCCAATTTATGGTTTAACACTTTTAAAAATCCGGGTAGGTCCGGCATCAAAAGCCCACATCAGTGGCATCAAAAGCCCACATCAGTGGCATCAAAAACCCACATCAGTGGTATACAAAAGTCCAGGCAGGTCTGGCATTCAAGGACCACATTAGTGGAACTCAAAATCCCAGGCAGGTCTGGCATTCAAGGACCACATCAGTGGAACTCAAAAGCCCAGGCAGGTCTGGCACTCAAGGACCACATCAGTAGAACTCAAAAGCCCAGGTAGGTCTGGCATTCAAGGACCATATCAGTGGAAGGTCTGGCACTCAAGGACTGATGACTCAAGGACCACATCAATGAAACTCAAAAGCCCAGGCAGGTCTGGCACTCAAGGACCACATAAGTGGAACTCAAAAGCCCAGACAAGTTTGGAAGACAAGGACCACATAAGTGGAACTCAAAAGCCCAGGCAGGTCTGACACACAAAATCCACCTCAGTGGCCCACATCAATAGAATTCAAAGCCCTGACAGATCGGGCACTCAAAGTCCACCTCAGTGGCCCACGTCAGTGGTATTCAAAGCCTAGGAAGGTCTGGCACTCAAATTCCACTTCAGTGGCCCACGTCAGTGGTATTAAAAGCCCAGGCAGGTCTGGCACTCAGTTTCATCAGATTGTCGTCTATTGCTCTTTGTTCGAGCTCGTTCCTAATCAGACCTTCATCTAGACCGTTTGTCCAAAAGAAGCACATGTAGTTCGGGGTCAGGTCTACATTATTGGTCTAAATTCATTCTTCTTTTAGACCATTTAGGGAGGTACTATTGTTACCCCGAGAAAATATTTCAACCCGAGCCCGTTTATAATTGGTCTACCCGATATGGCCCAACATGTCAAGGTCCAGTCCAGTTTGGACTATGTTGGACTTTGACCAGGGCTGGTCATTATGGGCCGATCTAGGCTGTTTCTAATGGGCCGCAAGTATTCTTTTCGAGTTCAAGTAGGACTCTGATATATATGAGATAAGCCTGGATCTTTTCAAATATTCACGAGATAGAGATAAGCTTACAAAGGGACCAATGGATGAAGAGTCCTAGTCCAGGACATTTTATAATTCGACTAGGTAACTTACTATTTTTCCCCTATAAATACAGGTATTGTTATGGTTGTGATTATTCATTATTCATTACTTACTATTCATTATTCATCACACATTCACTCTCACTTTTACATTCACGCACTCATATATCTCAGTTTTCGCATTAATCATACCCTCTGCCTTCAAGCCACTGACTTAGGTATCAGAGAGATTACGCCGAAAATACCTTCGGCGCCCCTTGACCAAGCTATTGCGTGTGCAGATTTTGGTGGTGCCCGACCCAACCTGTTTTATAAAGAAGTTGGAGGATCCATTCTACCAGGCCGAACCCAACATAAAATTCCGACATCATCATATTTGTTAACGAATTTTCAGGTATCATCTCCGTATTTTTTAGTTTTAACCATAGAAATAAGATGTAAATAAGCACAAAAACAACTCAACTTTCAATGCAAAAGAACGTTATGTTCTGTTTATCACCAGTCAATTAGGGGAGCATACCATCCTGTTACTAAATTTATCTTATTCACATGATCGCAACTCACGTTTCATTTATTGTTTTATTCAAATGTATTTGTCTATATATGTCTGGTTCGATTAAAATTCACAACAAAATATAATTCAACCAACTATTTTCGGACATCGGGCCCACTATACTAGTATGAAATTAACCCTTTTTTTTTTGAAAAAAAAATCCAGTGATGGTGACTCGACCAGGTATGAACATAGTTTCATCATTTGGGTCGCATAGTTGACTTCGTTATATTTTTTATACTCGCTCCGTCTTTATTATATAATTTTATTTTTTTTACACAAATTAATAAAAATCATTGGGAAAACAAATTTTATGCAAACTTTATATTTATCCCTATTTAATATATTAAAAAATGATTGCACAATTTTCAAATGTGTAGTTGTAAATGAATATTAGTAAAGACGTGTAAAAAATATTACTAAATATGATATATGATAATATATTTGTGACAAACAAAAAAAACGTGGATTATATAATTGGAACGGAGTTAGTATTTGTTTTTCCAAGCCATGCCAAACGTATTTTGCAGAAAGGAATCAAGAAAGTTAGGCACATATTCATTAATGGCCACTTCTGACCAAAAGCGGCTCAAGAATAGAAGCAAAATATGCCAATGATTATCATTCAAGAATCAATCACATGAGTGCATCTCAACTTCTGATCCTAAGAATCTGTCAAGCAGATTCCCAGCTCATCTCAGCACTAAACACGCTTTAAAAATTGTGATTCTTGAATTACTGGAAATGGGAATGTGTGTATAAATTGTCATTTTCATATATCCCTTTGGTCAGAACTGCACAATTATTTGATTTTGCTCTATTTATAGCTTTTCAATTGAAAACTTAGTCTAATTAGCCCTTCCTAACTTCAGGTTTTTCCATTGGCAAAAAGGGCAGAGTTTCCTTTTTTACATGATCATGGAACACAATGTGCTCTTAATGATTGCTACCATATTTGAATTTTACATGATCACACAATGTGCTCTTAATGATTGCTACCATATTTGAATTATAATTCGTCTCCAAAAGAAAAGAATGTCCATTTTTACGTCATAATCACGCATGCTATAAGATTTTATTATATATTCTTTACTACTTTAGTATACTGGTCGAGTCTTTAGACTCACTACGCTTAGATGGTGCAGGTAAGAAAAATACCGTAAATTTTAACGAGTATTATGTTGGACAAAGACATAGAGTAGTCGAAGAGGCGAGGGTTGCATGACACACTTTTCATGAAGAACCATGTTTAGCAATGAACACGAATTTGTGCATCTATAATTAGTTTTTGTGTTGTAGTTTTTGTGTTGTGTTGATTCACGATGGGTTTTATACACTCCAAGGATTTCATTTTAGTTTGTTGCATGTTTTAGAACATTTTGTTGGTGTGAGATTTGATTGTGAAGCACGATATTTAATTAGGTTCATAAACTTATTTTGATGATGTCGGAAATTTTCTTTGGGTTCGGTCTGGTAGAGCAGATCTTCAAATCGTCCAAAAATCAGGTCGGGTGGGGCTCCAAGTAATTATGCACAGACAGAAACAAGGTTAGGGGGCGCCGAAAGTGTTTTCGACGTGACCCCTCCGATGCCTAAGTCAGTGCTCAAAAAGATGAAGAACGTGACAAATGTAAGAGCAAGGTAATATACGTGTGTGAATGAGTGAGCGAGAAGTGAATGCATAAAATCATGAATAATACCTGTATTTATAGGGACTGGAGGGGTAGGTTACCTTGTTGAGATAGAACTTGCCTTGAAGTTGGACTCCATATTCATTAGACAAATCCCGAATGTGATATAATTTATCCTTATCTATTAGATATTTGCAAATGTACAAATCCATATCATTTATATCGAATTAAACTCGTACTAGGAATGAACGAACTCGGCCCACTGGGCCCAGCTCGGGTCGGCCCAACGAACCCAGACCATGTAAGAGCAGTGGGTTCTTTCTTTTGCTTCAAAGGAGCCTTTTTATATAGGGCTATCACTTGAACCCATACATATACTTTGAATTGGGCTGGACCTTAATTAAATAATAGTGATTGTTATAAGTGGAATTGACCCGGGTTTGAGTCGGGTCAAACCCTTAATATTTTCTAGGAGTATCAATAGTAGCTCTTCGAACTGGTCTAAAGGAAGCATGAATTTTAGATCATAAAGTCTAGTCGAGTGCTGAGCCCCATGTGTTTCTGATGGACGGTTCGGATTGTGATCCATGTGCTGTGCTTTTTTTAAACGGCCCAGATCTAGCGACGATAAAAATCCTGAGGTCCTAGCTCCTTGACATGGCCTGCCCCGAGCCACCGATTAAAAGAACGATCCAACGGTCCGGATTGATCCATCCCCTCTATAAATAGTCATCAAAAAATTTAACTTTTACCTTTTCACAGCTACGTCGTTACTCTGTTAAAATTTCCAGAGCACCCCTGACGTGGCCTAGTTATGCCCGTTCTGCAGTGATCATTCCCGTGCTGCATCATATATTTTCTTCCTTCCGTAAGTCCTATATTTTTCTATAAAATTAAGTCTAAGATGTCTTCCCCTGATGAAACGCCAGTTAGGGAAATAGTAGAATTTGTAGAGGCATCTTTTTCCCGTCCTAGAACACCCGAGCCTCCTTACTCTTGTGAGTCAGATACCGACTCGAGCCCATCTGAGACTCGAGAAGCCAAAATGAAAAGGCTCTATAGGCTCAGGACTGACGAAGCTCGATTAAGCGCAGAGAAAAAGCAATGGTTTGAGGTATTAGCTTCTCACTTAGGCCCAGATATGGGTTCAACCATTAGGGAGAAGTCAGGAATGCCGAACTCCTATGAGTTAATACTCCCGGGCCGCAAAGATCGAGCTCATAAACCCCCTTCAAACTTTTTAAGTTTTAGTTTAGATCAAGTAAAAATGGGTCTACGGTTTCCCGTCCCGACCTGTATTTTGCACTTGTCCAATATTTTTGTGTCTGTCCTACTCAATTATCTCCAAACATTTTTAGCTCTATTCTCTCATTGGGTGTCTTATTTTGTTTCTTTAGGGTCCCTTTAGAAATAGGGAACTTCCTCAAGTTCCTCCAAATCAAGAAGACCGCCCCGGGCCGCTTTTACATCTCCATGCGACCCGAATATCCATTTTTAAGAGGGAAATCTAGTTCCCACAAGAGCTGGACTGACATATACTTTTTTGTTAAATCCGACCAGCCCTGGCAGTGTCGAGCCAATTGGGCCATGAACTTCACCATTCCTGATCCCCCAGCTTTATCCTTCTTTGATTTTACAAATTTACTCAACACCATATCTGTCCAAACCTTTGATATCGAAAATTTGATCGAGGACGACTTGCTATGCAATTATGGCTTCAGTGGTAAGGGATATATAGAGATTCTAAGGGATATAGGTAGAACCTCTTTTACCCGCACTGCCTTCATATGATATATTTTGTACATTTACTAACCTATCATTTTTTTTACAGATGACAGGATTCGATCGGCCATAATTCCTGCTAACGTCAGAGCTGCTATGAAAATCTAAAAAGAAAAAATCCTGAAGTTGCAGAGGTTGCTGCTTATCCCGAGCCAGATAATACTGATCCATCAGGAAAGAAAACTTCAAAGAAAGTTAGAGACCAAGGCAGTGCTGGTATGCCCGAGCTTCAACTCCCGACTCACGTTTCTTTCTCATTACCCCATGGAAAGAGCCCTGTGGTGGGTTTCGAACCCCTGACTGATGCAACAGTTTGGGGTTTTGCCCCTCCAACCGGGAGCCCTGAGATGTCCTTCTTTTCTCAACCCGAGGGGAAGTCTGGGCATGATTCAAAACCTAATTTCCCGAGTAGATTTAAAAACTCTGCAAGTTGTCCCAGACCTGGAGGCTGAACAAAACTTTGCTTTGATTTTTATGCAAGTATGTTGTTGTTCTGATTTCCCTATCTTGCACATCGAGCCCTTTTTATCTTATAACCCTTTATTTTTTACACACTCTCACTACTCGGGCTTTGAAATCCCGTGAAGACAATTCCATGAACCAGGAGGCCTTTGTGAAGCGTATTTCCGAGCTCACGCGAAAAACGCATGATATGAAGTTTGAACATGATGAAGAGGTGGCTGGGCTGAGGGCCGAGATCGAGTCCGGCCAAGATGCCTTGGAGACTGCCAACAAAAAGATTGCGGATCTTGAAGTCCAAAAGGTTGAACTGGAAGCCACGGTACCAGAAAGGCAGAAACTTCCCAAGAGGCTGGATGTGTTGTAGTTTTTGTGTTGTGTTGATTCACGATGGGTTTTATACACTCCAAGGATGTCATTTTAGTTTGTTGCATGTTTTAGAACATTTTGTTGGTGTGAGATTTGATTGTGAAGCACGATATTTAATGAGGTTCGTAAACTTATTTCTTTTGCAAATTCATGAGAAGTATTTCTGCAAAAATTTTCTTCTCTGCATTTATTATATTTATGAGCATGCATGTTGGTGACATCGTAAGGGATGTCACATAATATCTTAGATTGTCATGTACGGTTTCGTAATATAACATCTCGTATGGTCATTTTGAGTCCACATTGTTTGACAGTTAACACCATGCTATTTATTTAAATAAATTGTAGTTACGCTGTCGTTATTGTTAGTATAAGTCTTACACGTTGTATCCGGGGCCATATAAATATTTTATTAAGCATAATACAGATCATAAGATGCAAATTTACTTAAATAGGTTTAGGACATTTTTTAAATGACTTTTTTTTAAAAAATAGAGTGTTACCCCGAGAAAATATTTCAACCCGAGCCCGTTTATAATGGGTCTACTAGATATGACCAGGACTGGTATTTATGGGCCGACCAGGGCTAGGCCTAGTATGCCGTACGCATCTTTTTTATAATTTGAGTGAGACTCTGATATATGTGAGATAAGTATGGATCTTCTCAAATATTCACAAGATAGAGATAAACTTAAGAAGGGTCCAATAGATGAAGAGTCCTAGTCCAGGATATGTTATAATTCTACTAGGTAACTTATTCTATTTTCTCCTATAAATACAGGTACTGTTATGGTTGTATTCATTATTCATTACTCATTTTTACATTCACGCACTCATATCTCTCAGTTTTCGCATTAATCATACCCTCTGCCTTCAAGACACTGACTTAGGCATCGGAGGGGTCACGCCGAAAACACCTTCGGCGTCCCTTTGACCTAGCTGTTACTTGTGAAGTTCCACCATACCCGACCCGACCTACTTTCTAAAGGATTTGGAGGATCCATTCTACCAGACCGAACCCGAGGTAAAATTCCGACATCATCAATTGGCGCCGTCTGTGGGAATTTGAAAAAAAGAGTTTCGATGGCTAATCAGAATGGAAATCACCCAAATTTAGAGGAGTTAGTAACTCAGGCTGTTCAGAGGGCTTTGGCGGAAAGAGATGAGGCCAACCCTCCGCACCCCGATCATAATGCCCACCTCGAGGAGATCAAAAAGTTGAAGGAGGAGATGGAGCAGTTAAGGAAGAAGCAGGCCGGGTACCTAGCTACCACAACCAGAAACATTCCTTTTACTCAGGAGATATTGGACGCCGACCTCCCCAATCAGTTCAAATTGCCTCATGTTGGGGAGTATGATGGCAAAGGGGATCCTGAAGACCATTTGGCACGCTTTGAGAATGCAGCTCTGTTGCATAAATATTCTGATCAAATTAAGTACCGGTCTTTCCTTACTACTCTCATAGGACCAGCACAGCAATGGTTCAATATGCTACGTCCTGGGGAGATCAAGGATTTCAGCAAATCCTTTTTGCATCACTTTGCTAGCAGCAAAAAGCATCCTACCACTACTTTCAGCCTATTTGCAACCAAGCAACGAGAACATGAAAATTTGAGAGCATACATCCGCAGGTTTAGTGCCTTGGCTCTCGAGGTACCCATGGCTACTCCAGACCTGCTCATCAGTGCCTTCATGCAAGGGCTGGATACAAAAGATTTTCTTAAATCTCTAATAAAGAGGCCGCCAGAAACATATGAAGAATTACTTGCCAGAGCTGAAAAATATGTCAACATGGAAGAGATACAGGTTTCGCGGGCAGCTGTGAAGAGGGAACGGCCAAAAAGTCCAAAGAACAATAGGGTTCCAAACAATAATTCAGGGATGGGACAGCCATTCCGACCTGCATTGTTGGGAGAATTCACCTCTTTTACTCCTTTACGCATGAGTAAAGTCCGAGCCCTACAAATTTGTGACGATCGAAAACTCACACAAAGGCCTCCGTGGACGGAAAATGGACCCCGAAACAGGCAATCAGATAAATATTGTCACTTTCATAACGAATATGGGCATACTACAGAAGACTGCCGACAATTAGATCAGGAGATTGAGAGGATAATACAACAACATTCTGAAATAAAAAATATTTTGATCCGACAAGAGGGGTACCGTCCGAAAAGGAAACAACGAGGAAGATCGAGACAGAGAGCCAGGACTACTCCTCCTCAGGAGGATTTCAATCGCCCAAATCAGGACCAGCCTAGGGATGACCGAGCTCATCAAAGACCGGCTCCGCCTGCTCGGGGAATTATCAATATGATTTCAGGAGGCCCTACTGATGGAGATTCCAATCGAGCTAGGAAAACTAGCAGCCGAAAATTAGTAAATATGGAAATTTACAATCAAACTGTCAACATTGGCCCGACCCTTTCTTTTGGGCCGGAAGATTTAAAAGGGGTTGCTAACAACCATAATGATGCACTGGTAATAAGGGCCATGGTAGCGAATTACGATGTGGCCCGGATATTTGTGGATTCAGGCAGTTCTGTCAATGTCCTATTTCAAGAAGCTATCAATCAAATGGACCTGGGACAGTATAGAATAGAGCCCGTTGTCACATCACTCTTTGGTTTCACGGGTCATGCAATCCGGCCTGTGGGGTTAGTACATCTGCCCCTAACTCTTGGGAAAGGCAACGGTCGCAAGACCAGGATTGTGAGTTTTATTATAGTAGACGCTCCGTCTGCCTATAACGCTATACTGGGTAGACCTGCCATGACCACTTTCATGGCCGTCGCATCAGCTCTGCATCAAAAAATTAAGTTCCCAGTGGGTAATCAGTGTTGGAAAACCGTGTTCAGATCAATTGAATCGATACCCGGTGCAGCGGAAGTTTAAAAATTTTATTTTTCTTTGATATGAAACAATTTCATATCATGGGTATCAAAACGTTTAACGATTAAATCACACAAGTAAAATAAATAATAATTAATTAAATATTTTACCTCCAATCTCGAAGCGAGATTATGGACACCAACAGAATTTAATCTGCTCTTCTTGTATATCCCGGAAACCGATGGCGTCACGATCAATCACCGAAATAAGGTCCATGAACAGAAAACAGAAACCCTCTGATTGACTGCACTAGAAATCAATCAGAAGTTTTGCGTAGAGAATAAACATATATGATCTGTTAATTTAGAATTGTAATTTTTCACAAAAATCACAAGTCTGAATTTTCTCCGGGAGGGACAAGGATTTCGAAAAACCCTTAGAATATTTAGAGTGTAATTTCGAAAATTATAAGACACAAAGTGTTTGATTTTCGAACCCAACACGTCTATTTATAGATAATTTCTAGTTATAATTATATCAGGACTCTAACTCCTTAAAGCCCACAATCCATAACTTAAGCCCAACAAGCCAAGCCCGTTGTTATAGAAATTAATATAAAATTCATCGTGACTTCGATTGATAAACTGATTTTACCAATGTGCACAAAAACCATTTCTGCATCTTTTAGAGTCAAGATAATTTTTCTGAATCCGAATTCAGTGATTTCCAAAAATGCCCATCACTATGTCATTTTAGGAAATTCCACTCCCTTTAGTTGAGAAATCCAATTTCTCTTTCATTAAATTTAACTCTTTAAATTTAACTATCTCTACGGGGTTTTAGTAATCCATTACTTGTGTAACCCTCAATGGTTCAGGAATACAGCTAGCCGTGGGCTCACAACTCCTTGTGACTCGGAACAACAATTTTCGACTTACCCAACGAATCATGGTAAGAGCATCTAGCAACATCGCCCCATGATTCCCTAGGTATTACTGATAGTGCCTGCAAGAACCAGTAGATTTTGGTTAGCGTACAGTACGGTCCCTTCACCAAATATCCCGATCGAATCAACAACCATTGGTGCATCGAGAGTCGTTCGAGATTCGATAACTATGCACAACATCTTGGAGATCTATTAGTGACATCGCATGTATTACTAGGATAACCATTAACCTAAAACACATCATGTACTCTGGCCAGAGATTCGTCACACTAATATCTCCTCAGATCGCATAGGATATCCACACTCGCAAGTATGTGGTGAATCCTTGACAACAAAGCATCGACTCCTATATGCGTCGTAACTGTACCCAATCCCGACACCTGATGACCCCCATAGAGTCGGTAAACGAGTCAAAGCACAGTACTAGCATATAGAGTCTCAATGATGTTTCAAGTAATAAGGACTAATGGTGTACAACCAAAAACGCGGACTTTATCCACTCGATAAGTGATAACCACTTGGAAAGTCCGAATAGGGTAGTTCGATCATTCATCATATGAATATCCATTTGCATGCTTCGAACATCTCTATGTTCCCTACCAATGAAACGTGGTACTCTGCATCGCAAATGCTAGTCTCAAACTCGAGCGATCCTTATCCTTATTTTCGGACGGCTCAATCGACTAGGAACTGTTTAGAATATACAGTGACTATAAGATGTGTTTCATGATAGTCATCCCCATGTACTACCACATCTTACATACACTATAGTATATTCAAGGTCTTTATCAAAACAACAATAGTATATCACAATATAACAATATGAAGAAAGATAAAGTCATTGCCATTAATAAAATGTAAATTATATTAAACAAAGATTGTTTACACAAAGAGTCATAAAAGCCCTTATCCACAAGTTGGCTATCCGGGCACCCACTCTTTCAATCTCCCACTTGCCCTAAAGCCAACTAGTCATATTACGTAATCCCATTGCTTCGCGATGTTTGTCAAACAATGGTCCTGGCAAGGGCTTCGTAAGCGGATCAGCGATATTGTCTGCAGAGGCCACTCTCTCGACTGTAATGTCTCCTCTTTCCACGATCTCCCGGATGATGTGGTATTTCCTCAGTATGTGTTTGGATCTTTGATGAGACCTTGGTTCCTTTGCCTGAGCAACGGCACCAGTGTTGTCGCAGTACACCGGGACTGGACCAACAGATTCTGGAATCACACCCAACTCTTGGATGAATTTCCTCATCCAAACTGCCTCTTTAGCAGCAGCTGATGCTGCAATGTATTCTGCCTCAGTGGTGGAATCCGCTGTGGTGTCTTGCTTGGAACTCTTCCAAGAGACAGCACCGCCATTGAGCACGAATACAAATCCAGAGGTTGATTTCGAGTCATCCACGTCACTTTGGAAGCTAGAGTCGGTGTAGCCTTCCAACTTAAATTCTCTTCCACCATAAACCATGAATATATTCTTAGTTCTTCTCAAGTACTTAAGAATATCCTTCACGGCTTTCCAATGCATTTGACCTGGATTGGCTTGATATCTGCTCGTGACGCTCAGAGCATAGGCCACATCCGGTCTAGTAGATATCATCCCATACATGATACTACCTATGGCTGACGCATATGGTATATGTGTCATTTTCTCTATCTCTTCGTCAGTCTTGGGACACATAGACTTGGATAGAGAAACTCCATGACACATAGGTAGATGTCCTCTCTTGGACTCATCCATTGAAAACCTTTTCAATATAGTGTCGATGTAGGTTGCTTGAGTGAGTCCTATCATTCTCTTAGATCTATCTCTATAGATCTGTATCCCTAGAATATAGGATGCCTCACCAAAATCCTTCATCGAGAATCTACCTGATAACCATATCTTTGTTGACTGCAACATCCCTACGTCATTCCCAATGAGTAGGATGTCATCAACATAAAGTACTAAGAATGTTACCGCATCCTTAACTACTTTCTTGTACACGCATGGTTCCTTCGGGTTCTTGATGAAACCAAAATCCTTTATTGTTTCATCAAATTTTTGGTTTCAACTTCTTGATGCTTGTTTTAGACCATAAATTGATCTCTGAAGCTTGCATACCTTATGCTCGCTTCCCATGGAGGTGAATCCTTCAGGCTGCATCATATAGATTTCTTCCTTAATGTTTCCATTAAGAAATGCAGTCTTCACATCCATTTGCCATATCTCATAGTCATACCATGCTGCTATGGCAATTAGGATTCTTATGGACTTGAACATTGCGACTGGTGAAAAGGTTTCATCATAGTCAACTCCTTGTCTTTGAGTATAACCTTTTGCAACCAATCGTGCCTTATAGGTCAACACCTTGCCATCAGGCCCAAGTTTTCTTTTGTAAATCCATTTACATCCTATTGGAACAATTCCATCAGGAGGATCTACTAAAGACCAAACTTGGTTTGAATGCATCGAGTCTATTTCCGACTGCATTGTTTCAAGCCATAAATTAGAATCCGCATCAGAAATTGCTTCCTTGAAGTTTCTTGGATCACATCCAATATCGGGTTCACTTTGATCCCATTCAAGAAGAAGACCATATCTAACAGGAGGCCTAGAAGTCCTCTCGGATCTTCTAGCAATAGGCGTGTCTTGTGATGATTCTTGAGGTGTAGGATCGTTAATTTGTATTTCGGGTTCTTCTCGAATTTCTTCGAGTTCCATCATCTTTCTTTCTTATCCAATAAGAATTCCTTCTCCAAGAAGGTGGCATTCCTTGAAACAAACACCTTTGTTTCAGCAGGATGATAGAAATAATATCCGATTGAATTCTTCGGATACCCCACAAAATAACATAAGATGGATCGACTATCCAACTTATCTCCCACTGTCTGCTTCACGTAAGCAGGACATCCCCAAATCCTCAAGTACGAATACTTAGGAGCTTTGCCATTCCATAACTCGTATGGTGTTTTATCTACTGCTTTAGTGTGAACGTTGTTCAACAACAAAACCGCCGTTTCAAGCGCGTAGCCCCAAAACGATGGTGGGAGCTCAGTGAAGCTCATCATGGACCGAACCATGTCCAACAAGGTTCTATTACGACGCTCCGAAACACCATTCAGCTGTGGTATCATAGGAGGAGTCCACTGAGAGAGAATCCCATTCTCTTTTAGATAGTCCAAAAACTCGGCACTTAAGTATTCTCCACCACGATCCGATCGAAGTGCCTTAATACTTTTGCCTAGTTTGTTTTCTACTTCAGCCTTGAATTCTTTGAACTTTTCAAATGCTTCAGACTTATATTTCATTAAATATAAATACTCATACCTTGAATAATCATCAGTAAAGGTAATGAAGTAGGTGTGGCTAAATTGAGTACCAATTCTAAATGGACCACAAACATCTGTATGGATCAAATCCAACAGATTTTGACTACGCTCAGGTTTCCCCTTGAATGGAGATTTAGTCATTTTTCCTTTCAGACAGGATTCACAAGTAGGTAGAGAGTTAATATCAGACATATCAAACATGCCCTCTCCCACTAGCTTGTTCATCCTCCTTGAGGAAATATGACCTAGCCTAGCATGCCAAATATTTGCCGGGTTTTGACTATCGTTTTTTCTTTTATTTGTTGTTACCGGTTTATCGACATAATTCATTGAAACGTCTTTTAATTTTAAGTTATATAGATCGTTTTCAAGTTGTCCATTTCCAATCAAACATTCATTCTTGTAAATATTGCAAATCTCATTCACAAAATTGCAAGAATAACCATCTCTATCAAGCATAGAAATAGAAATAATGTTTTTTTACCAAATCCGGAACATACAAAACATCTCTAAAAAATAACTTAAAATTGTTTTGCAAAATTAAATAAATGTCTCCTATCGCTTTGGCTTCGACTCTTGAACCATTCCCGAGTTTTAGTTGGGTCTCACCCATCCTTAGCTTACGACTTCTTGTCATCACCTGCAAATCATTGCAAATGTGAGATCCACATCCGATATCTAATACCCAAGAAGAAGTATTAAGAGAAACATTTATTTCAATGTAAA
Source organism: Henckelia pumila (assembly GCF_033568475.1). NCBI lineage: Eukaryota > Viridiplantae > Streptophyta > Magnoliopsida > Lamiales > Gesneriaceae > Henckelia > Henckelia pumila. Next base: position 123,906,929 of record NC_133120.1, on the reverse strand, counting down.
ACATACCCTTTTCAGTTCGCAACTGATCGAGGTATTCCTTGCAGTTACGTTTCCAATGACCGGGCTTCTTGCAGTAATGGCAAACATTTTCGTCCTTCTTCTCGTATGAAACCTTGGCCTTCCCCTTCTTATTCGGTACACTCTTCTTGGGCGGGGCAGAACGCTTCTTACCCTTTCCACTTGGCCCCTTCTTCGAGTTAGAAGAGGACCCAACCAAGAGTACCGGTTTATCCTTCTTTAGTGTGGCTTCATATGTGACAAGCATATTGACCATCTCTTCAAGGGTGGCCTCTATCTTGTTCATGCTGAAGTTCACCACAAAACCGTCATACGATGAAGGAAGTTAAAGGAGTAACAAGTCCGAACTGAGTTCATGCTCCAAAGTCAAGTCGAGTGTTACCAACTTTTCAATGAGCCCAATCATGCGCACCCCATGCTCACGGACAGAAGTCCCCTCTCGCATGCGGCTTGTCATGAGCTCTCTGACAGTGGCATACCTCTCCGACCTTGACTGAGCTCCAAATAGCTCCTTGAGTGCTTTGTGAATGTCAGCAGCATTCACGGCATCCTCAAATCGCCTCTGGAGTTCATCAGACATCGAAGCCTGCATGTAGCATTTGGCCTTGATATCATGGTCCCACCATAAATCAAGTTTGGCCAACTCTTCCGGACTTGTATTAGCCGGGGCTTCCTTCGGGGGCGGCTTCTCTAACACGTAGAAAGCCTTTTCCGAAGTGAGAATAATCTTTAACTTACGGAACCATTCCGTATAGTTTGCGCCAGTGAGTTTGTTTTGTTCGAGAATTGCAAATAGTGGATTACGCGAATTCATTGTAACAATATACTGAAAAGGAAACAGACAATAATCAGTGATTGTTTAATTAATTTACTAAGACATAAAATATGGCGAATTTTAATTTTATGAATTACACTCCCACTATTTTAACGATTTCACCACCCTCTAGTGAAAACGGGAAACTTTTTACTTAGTGAGAACATGGAGTCCAATTGACAAATCATAGTCCCGAATAATATCAGCCAACCATAATTTTCAAAAGGTAGAGCCCAATTACTTCCAAAGTAACCCCCATGTATTTACCTCATGTCCAATAAGGGCCCAATAATATGACGCCGTTTATTGTGACATGTCAAGATGACCCATCAATATTAAGTTATGATGGACGGTCGCCATGTGGATCCCCCAATAATATGAGCCGATCCCATGGGAGTTCCACCCAACTTACAACATTTGTCGATCCAATGTACAGCTTTTCGACGAACGGGCCCCCCCAATAATATGAGCCGGACCATATCCGCGGGTAGCATCTCATACATTGATCGTTGATGGAAGGTAGGAAAATTTAAACAATATTTAAATTCCCTTTTATTAATCTTGATATAAATTTTAAATCATATTTAAAATGAGGGATTTTTAATTTTGAAAATTTGTCTCATCATTCATTTTTATGTATGCTTGCGGGATTCATACAATTTGTTCTAAACATGCATACATCAATAATATCATATATTATTTAAGGATGATCGATCTCATTATCTATTCGACCCGTGGTTGCCAATCACGAGTCTAAGTCCAATCCTAGGTAATATGCAGGTATGCAATGCAATCCTATTACATTGAGCTTCCAATTTACATTTCTTCAGTCTTCATTGTCTGCTGGGCCCACCATTTCTTCAAATCTTTGTCTCCCACTAAGTCTAATAAATTTACAATAAATTTCGATGACAAATATGGGATACATTTGTAGGGGTGGGAACGGGACATAAACCAGACCCACTTTTATTACATATGACAATCATATTGGGCTATAAACCAAGCCCATTAATAAACACCAACAACAATAAGACAAATGTAAATTCCTAACATACACCTACAAAATTGGTTATGGCAATCGATCATCCCATTATCCAATTTTAAATTCAAAATTTAAATAATTGGATAAACATGTTGTGGCATCATAATTTAAAAGATAAAATTATATTTTATCTTATTCATCCATAAGATCACATCTTATCATCAATTGTACCAAAATAATCAATTTTCAAAATTCAATTTAACGGATAAAATATTTAAATTTTCCAAAATTCAAATTTATCAAAAAATCAATTTTAAAAATTTCGGACTCGAACAATTCGATCCGATGCCTCGTGATCTTATCAAAAACATTTTTCGATCGGATCAAACACTAGAATTTCAAAAATTCAAAATTTTCAAAAATCAATTTTTAATTTTTCCGGGCTGCCCGGGACAATCCCGGGCAGCCCGTGCCCTGACCGGGCGCGGGCTGGGCAGCCCGCCGCTGCCCTGGGCAGCGATCACATCGTTGCCCATGGGCAGCGACGATCGCTGCCCTTGGGCAACGATCCAATCGCTGCCCTTTTTCTTGCCCGTCAGAAAAATAAAATTTTTTATTTTTAAAAATATGTTTTGTTTCAAAAACCCGAGGTCAAAAATTTTTGTACAATCGATTAATTTAATCGTTTGACCTGAGCAACCTGGCTCTGATATCACTGTTGGAAAACCGTGTTCAGATCAATTGAATCGATACCCGCTGCAACGAAAGTTTAAAAATTTTATTTTTCTTTGATATGAAACAATTTCATATCATGGGTATCAAAACGTTTAACGATTAAATCACACAAGTAAAATAAATAATAATTAATTAAATATTTTACCTCCAATCTCGAAGCGAGATTATGGACACCAACAGAATTTAATCTGCTCTTTTTGTATATCCCGGGAACCGATGGCGTCACGATCAATCACCGGAATAAGGTCCACGAACAGAAAACAGAAACCCTCTGATTGACTGCACTAGAAATCAATCAGAAGTTTTGCATAGAGAATAAACAGATATGATCTGTTAATTCAGAATTGTAATTTTTCACAAAAATCACAAGTCTGAATTTTCTCCGGGAGGGACAAGGATTTCGAAAAACCCTTAGAATATTTAGAGTGTAATTTCGAAAATTATAAGACACAAAGTGTTTGATTTTCGAACCCAACACCTCTATTTATAGATAATTTCTAGTTATAATTGTATCAGGACTCCAACTCCTTAAAGCCCACAATCCATAACTTAAGCCCAACAAGCCAAGCCCGTTGTTATAGAAATTAATATAAAATTCATCGTGACTCCGATTGATAAACTGATTTCACCAATGTGCACAAAAACCATTTCTGCATCTTTTAGAGTCAAGATAATTTTTCTGAATCCGAATTCAGTGATTTCCAAAAATGTCCATCACTATGTCATTTTAGGAAATTCCACTCCCTTTAGTTGAGAAATCCAATTTCTCTTTCATTAAATTTAACTCTTTAAATTTAACTATCTCTACGGGGTTTTAGTAATCCATTACTTGTGTAACCCTCAATGGTTCAGGAATACAGCTAGCCGTGGGCTCACAACTCCTTGTGACTCGGAACAACAATTTCCGACTTACCCAACGAATCATGGTAAGAGCGTCTAGCAACATCGCCCCATGATTCCCTAGGTATTACTGATAGTGCCTGCAAGAACCAGTAGATTTTGGTTAGCGTATAGTACGGTCCCTTCAACCAAATATCCCGATCGAATCAACAACCATTGGTGCATCGAGAGTCGTTCGAGATTCGATAACTATGCACAACATCTTGGAGATCTATTAGTGACATCGCATGTGTTACTAGGATAACCATTAACCTAAAACACATCATGTACTCTGGCCAGAGATTCGTCACACTAATATCTTCTCAGATCGCATAGGATATCCACACTCGCAAGTATGTGGTGAATCCTTGACGACAAAGCATCGACTCCTATATGTGTCGTAACTGTACCCAATCCCGACACCTGATGACCCCCATAGAGTCGGTAAACGATTCAAAGCACAGTACTAGCATATAGAGTCTCAATGATGTTTCAAGTAATAAGGACTAATGGTGTACAACCAAAAACGCGGACTTTATCCACTCGATAAGTGATAACCACTTGGAAAGTCCGAATAGGGTAGTTTGATCATTCATCATATGAATATCCATTTGCATGCTTCGAACATCTCTATGTTCCCTACCAATGAAACGTGGTACTCTGCATCGCAAATGCTAGTCTCAAACTCGAGCGATCCTTATCCTTATTTTCGGACGGCTCAATCGACTAGAAACTGTTTAGAATATATAGTGACTATAAGATGTGTTTCATGATAGTCATCCCCATGTACTACCACATCTTACATACACTATAGTATATTCAAGGTCTTTATCAAAACAACAATAGTATATCACAATATAACAATATGAAGAAAGATAAAGTCATTGCCATTAATAAAATGTAAATTATATTAAACAAAGATTGTTTACACAAAGAGTCATAAAAGCCCTTAGCCACAAGTTGGCTATCCGGGCACCCACTCTTTCAATCAGGTCGGCGAGGTGCAAGGTGATCAAGTTATTGCACGAAAGTGTTATGTGGAGGAAGTCAGAATAGAGCAAAAAGTATCCAGGACTGATAATGTTGACAGACCTGGATTTGCTGGCATGGAAAAAGTCAACTTGATAGAAGACACATCTGTCAGCGCTGAAGAAGAAATTGAAGAAATAATTATCTCTCCTCCTTCGGGGATGGTAAAAATTTCCCGTACCCTTGAAGCAGAGGTGAAGCAACTACTACTAGAATGCTTGCAAAAAATAAAGACGTCTTCGCGTGGTCATTTCAGACCTGGTAGGGGTCCATCGGGAAATCGCAGAGCACAAGCTCAATGTAATAAAGGGCTGTCGCCCTATTATTAAAAAAAAAGGCACTTCGGTCCTGAAAAAGATGCAGTAATAAAGGAGTAGGTGGACGAGCTACTCAGGGCTGGGCATATTGAAGAAATCCACTTCCCGACCTGGTTGTCTAACATAGTCTTAGTCCCGAAATCTACGGGAAAATGGCGTATGTGTGTAGATTTTCGAGATTTGAATAAAGCATGCCCTAAAGATTGCTACCCCCTACCTAGAATAGACCAGCTTGTCGATTCCACTGCAGGGCATGAATTACTTAGCTTTTTGGATGCTTACCAAGGATATCACCAAATTTCCTTGGCAAAAGAGGACAAAGACAAGGTCAGTTTTGTCACATCAACAGGAACCTATTCCTATGTGGTCATGCCGTTTGGACTCAAAAACGCAGGGGCTACATACCAAAGGTTGATGGATAGAGTATTCGAGCAGCAAATTGGGAAAAATATCGAGGTCTATGTAGATGATATCCTGGTCAAGACTCGTACTGCGGACCAGTTCATTACCGACCTAACTCAAACTTTTCAGACTTTAAAGCACTATCGGCTTAAGCTAAACCCCAGCAAGTGTACTTTCGGAGTCCGAGCTGGAAAGTTTATGGGTTATATGGTTACAAGAAGGGGAATCGAAGCTAATCCCGAAAAGGTCCAAGCCATCATTACTATGAGCTCCCCCAAGAATATACAGGAAGTACAGAGACTAACAGGAAGAATTACAGCATTGGCTCGGTTTATAAGCAGATCAGCAGATAAAAGCCTTCCTTTCTTTAAGGCACTACGAAAAATGAAAAATTTCGAATGGGATGATGAAAGTGAGAAAGCTTTCCAGGACTTGAAAGCTTACTTACAGCAGTTGCCCGTGCTGAATAAGCCTATCCAAGGGGAAGAATTGTTCTTATATCTGGCGGTGACCAACCGAGAAGCCAGTTCAGTCCTAGTCAGGAAGGACGAAATAAATCATCAGCCTGTGTACTTTGTGAGTCATGCCTTGAAGGGAGCTGAAATCAACTATTTAACGCAGGAAAAACTAGCCTTAGCTTTAGTTATCACTGCGAGAAAATTGCGTCCTTATTTTTTGTCACACCGCATCACGGTGCTCACCAACAGCGTTTTGGTAAAAATTGCAGCTAATCCAGATGCATCAGGGAGACTTATCAGATGGATTACAGAATTGAGTGAGTATGACATCAAATTCGAGCCCCGGACAGCCATAAAAGCTCAAGCCCTAGCTGATTTCTTAGCAGAGACAGTACAACTAGAACAAGAAGAATTATGGAAGATTTTCGTAGATGGGTCATCATGTCAGTCCGGATGCGGGGCTGGAATTGTGATCATCTCGCCTTGGGGGGAAGAAACTAATATTTCAATCAGGTTAGACTTCAAGGCCTCAAACAATGAAGCAGAATATGAGGCATTATTGCTCGGGCTCAAAGCAGCACGAAACTTGGGCATCTCCCGAGCTAATCTGTATTCCGATTCCCAATTAGCAATCCAACAGAGCAACGGAAGATTTGAATGTAAAGATGAGAAGATGTTGAGATATATCAAAGCATTAGACAAAGCCAAAGAAGGGTTCACCGAGTTAAACTTAGAGCTCATCCCCTGGGCTAAAAATATGAAGGCAGACCACTTGGCCCGCTTAGCCAGTGCTCTGAGTAACCGATCTGATCCCATTGTCGCAGGTCGGGTACTTGTTTCGCAACTAGAAACTCTGGATGAAATTATAGCTCAGGTACCGGAAGGAGACTGGCGATATGATATGCACAAATATCTAATCAAGAAAGAATTACCGAGTGATAATAAGAAAGCAAAGGAAGTTAAGAGAAGGGCTCTCCGTTTCGTCGTGATCGATCAAATTCTGTTTAAACGATCTTTCTCTCAGCCTTTGTTAAAATGTTTGGGTCCTGATGAGGCCAATTATGTCTTACGAGAAATTCATGAAGGGTCTTGTGGCAGTCACCTGGGCAGTCTGGCCCTAGCTCGAAAAGCACTTTTGGCAGGATTCTTCTGGCCAACCATGCGGAAAGACTCAGCAGATCTGGTTAATTCTTGTTATAATTTCCAGAGACATGCTAACCTACAATGGAGGCCGGCAGAATACATGAAGGCAGTGGTGGCTGCTTGTCCTTTCGATCAATGGGGAATGGATATTGTGGGGCCATTCCCTGTTAGCACAGGACAAAGAAAATTTTTGTTGGTCGCAGTCGATTATTTTTCCAAGTGGGTTGAAGCCGAGCCCTTAGCCAAAATTACAGAAAATGAAGTGATCAATTTTCTATGGAAAAATATAGTGTGCCGCTTCGGAATCCCTCGCAGGTTGGCATCAGATAATGGGAGACAGTTCTGTGGATCCAAAGTTCGGGCATGGTGCCAGGAAATGAAGATCGAACAAGTTTTCACCTCTGTAGCATACCCTCAAGGGAATGGACAAGTCGAAGTTACCAACAGAACGATAGTCCAAGCCCTTAAGACACGTTTGGATGCAGCCAAGGGCAAGTGGGCAGACGAGCTCCCTTCAGTGTTGTGGTCTTACCGAACTACAACTCGATCCGGTACGGGTGAAACCCCTTTCAGCATGGTGTATGGGACTGAAGCTGTCCTCTCAGCAGAGATCGGACAAGAGAGTGCCAGGATCATGGCATACGGCCCAAACAATCAAGAACTGCGAGCAATGGATTTGGACTTACTTGAGGAGCACAGGTCCCGATCTGCAATTAGGCTCGCAGCCTATCGCAAACGAATGACCCAGGCCTATAACAAAAGAGTATACCCTAAGGTTTTCCAGGAGGAAGATCTGGTTATGCGAAAGATAAAACATCCAGGGGAAAGAGGAAAGCTAGAGGCAAAGTATGAAGGCCCATTCAAGGTGATAGGAAAAGCTGGCATAGCTGCATATTACTTGGAAGATGCCCAAGGCAAGAGGGGTAAAAGGCCATGGAATGCTCAACACTTGAAAAAATACTATCCCTAGTAGCTCAGCTCGGGCCTCATCATGCTATAGCTCCCTAAGCTGGATAACCACTTAGTCATTCTCTTTTTATTTATTTTTCAATCTTTTGCAAAAGTCAGTCCTGGTTTATTTACTTTACGGTCAGTCCTGTTTGGCGTCAATTTTTGGGAACAATTTAAATGCAAAAGTCAATTTTGTTTTATGGAACTTATCACTCAAAGTCCACCTCAGTGGCCCACATCAGTGGAATTCAAAGCCCAGGCAGGTCTAGAAAATAAAGTCCACCTTAGTGGCCCACATCAGTGGAATTCAAAGCCCAGGCAGGTCTGGCACACAAAGTCTACCTCAGTGGCCCACATCAGTGGAATTCAAAAGCCCAAGCAGGTCTGGCACCCAAAGTCCACCTCAGTGGCCCACATCAGTGGAATTCAAAGCCCAGGCAGGTCTGGAAAATAAAGTCCACCTTAGTGGCCCACATCAGTGGAATTCAAAGCCCAGGCAGGTCTGGCACACAAAGTCCACCTCAGTGGCCCACATCAGTGGAATTCAAAAGCCCAAGCAGGTCTGGCACCCAAAGTCCACCTCAGTGGCCCACATCAGTGGAATTCAAAGCCCAGGCAGGTCTGGCACACAAAGTCCACCTCAGTGGCCCACATCAGTGAAATTCAAAGCCCAGACAGGTCTGGCACCCAAAGTCCACCTCAGTGGCCCACATCAGTGGAATTCAAAGCCCAGGCAGGTCTGGCACCCAAAGTCCACCTCAGTGGCCCACATCAGTGGAATTCAAAGCTCAGGCAGGTCTGGCAAATAAAGTCCACCTCAGTGGCCCACATCAGTGGAATTCAAATCCCAGGCAGGTCTGGCACCCAAAGTCCACCTCAGTGGCCCACATCAGTGGAATTCAAAGCCCAGGCAGGTCTGGCACACAAAGTCCACCTCAGTGGCACGCAAGGACCACATCAGTGGAACTAAAAGCCCAGGCAGTTCTGGCACACAAAGTCCACCTCAGTGGCCCACCAATGGAATTCAAAACCCAAACATGTCTGGTGCTTAAAATTAGTAATTAGCAATACTAACACCCACATTTTGCTGGGTAATTGAAAATCCTAGTATGATTCAAGCTCGAGGGTCACATGAGAGTTTAAAGAGCTTAGAAAAGGTACTAATTTGCATCCAACTAGTCCAGGCACCCTTGAAGGTCGGAATTCAATTCTCACTCATCGAGTCCGGATACATATAGCTCGGGTTTTAGGGATACACTGGATTAATTATGACTTGATTCAGCCAGTCCAAGTGCATATAGGATAAGTCCTTAAAATTTTTAAGGGTGTGGTTTTGTCATCCAGCCAGTCCGGGTATATTTAGTACGGGCTTTCAGTAATTTACACGGTAAAGTTTGACTCAACTGGAATTCAACCAGTCCGGATATATATGTAGGTCGGGCCCTTAAAGGATTTATACTTGATAAATTTTGTGGCTGGATTTGCATGCACATTTATAACAGTAAAACCATGATAGAAAAGGAAAATTCTTAAATAAACCTGAACTGGGCAAAAACATTCATATGTGAAAGAGTAAACAATGTATCAGCCCTACCTGGGCAACAACCGAAGTCAATGACCTCGCAGGGTCTATCATTTAGATCATGTTTTTAAACAATATTTATACAAATAATCAAAGGGCGGGGGCATCCTGTGACTTTGAGCTCTGATCGGGATCTTCCGGCCTCTCTTGCTCGGCCTCCTCCGAGTCTTCATCGGGCATGTCATCTAGAGCCTTGGTACAATCTAGGAAAAGGGCGGGTGCTCGGTTTCTGAGTACCCATTAGCCCTGAACTGGGCTAAGCACCCCTTGAAACCCTCATCAAAGAAAGTAGCCGCCTTCTCAGCTACGGCGTTAGCAAAATCGGCAGAATTCAAGAATTCTCTTTTCCCGACCTCCTTCGCAGCCTCAAGTTCCCGAGTCAGAGCCCGTACTTGGTTCTTTAGTTCAATCTTATCCACTTCCAGCACGACAGTCTTTTTATGAGCAGCCTCCAGAGCATCCCGTGTGGATTCAATCTCCACCCTCATCTCGGTCACCTTTTCATCATGATCAGCCTTCATTTCCCGGGTTTTTCGTGTGAGCTCAGAAATCCGAGCAACGAAGGCCTCTTGGTTCAGGTTGTGTTCCTCCCGGTCTTTGAAAGCTCGGCTAGTGATCTCCCCTCCCCAAGCTAGAGCCTGTGAAAACATGAAGGTTAAAACCCAGCTCGGTACATGACAGCTCCGTATACAATGTAAGATCGAAAAATGCAATATACCTGCAGGGATGCAAGAGCGAAGTTCTGTTCAGCTTCCAAGGTAGGCACTCCTTGAAGGATTTTAAAATCAGAACGAGAAATCAGGTTCTGCATTATGCCTAGGCACTCTTGGGGGTCGGGCTTCGAGAAAAATGACATCTCTGGGACCCCGGGCTGATCGGGCATTCCCTGAGGTTCAGCGTCAGGTAGGGACCCGAACTCTATTATGGGTTTTTTGCCACGTGCTCGGGACGAGGAAACCATGGACGGCTGCTCAAGCTCGAGAAGATTGGTGCTGGGTTTTTCCTTGGTTTTGAAAGATTTTTTTTTTTACTGTTCAGTGGGAGGAGGTTCGGGATGAGTTCTGGCCTCACTGTCCTCTATTTTCTTCCTCTTCAAGTTCTTCAGTGCAGCTCTGAAGTTGGCAGGCATAGCGGCAGATTTGATCATGTCGTCTAAAAATAAAAAAATATATATACATATATAAAAATACGATAAATCAAAGGCATAATGGGAATCAGTCTAAGATTAGGATAGCACGGGTGCAGGGGTACTACCTACATCCCCTTGGATCTCTACTCCCTTCCCACTGAAGCCATAATGATAGAGCAGATCCTCCTCAATCAGGCTCTCAATATCAAAAGTTTGCGCAGACATGGTATTGATAAAATTGGTAAAGTTGTGAGTAGGTAAAGCTGGCAGTTCAGGACTGGTAAAGTTCATAGCCCAGTTAGACCGGCATTCCCATGGCTGGTTGGGGTTGACAAAAAAGTATCTGTTTGTCCAGCCTTTGTGGGAGCTAGGCTTACCCTTCAGAAAGGGGTATTCAGGTCGCATGGAAATATAGAAGCGGCCCGGGGCGGTTTTCTTAATTTGCAAGAAGTAAATGAAATTTCCTATGTCTAAGGGAATTCGGAAGAAACAGAAAAGTACACCTAATGATAGAATTGAACTAAAAGAGTTCGAGGATAATTGACTCGGGCACACACAAAAGTATTGACATAAGTAGGAAATGCAGTTCGGGACTGGAAATCTTAAACCCATCTTGATTTGATCTAGGCTGAAGCTCAAGAAATTAGGAGGGGGTTTGTGAGCCCGGTCTTTACGGCCCGGGATTATAAGATCATAGGTATTGGGCATTCCCGATTTCTCCCTAATGAGGGGACCTAGGTCTGGACTTAGATGGGAGGCCAAGACTTCATACCATTGTTTCCCTTTGGCAGATAATCGGGCTTCATCCGACCTGAGTTTGTGCAATCACTTTAATTTTTCTATACGAGTCTCCGACAGATCCAGCTCTGAGCTTGGATTATTGGAATCGGAGGGCTCGGGGTTGTTAGAGGGAGAATTGGATGCTTCAAAAAAGGCTACTATTTCCCGAACAGAAGTCTCGTCTGGGGAGGACATATTAATCAACCTAGTATAAGGACGGTAGGACTTACAGGTGAAAGAGTTGTAGCTCGGGAGTGACACAAACAAGACAGAAGCAGTAGTCCGGGTCGGGCGAGCTCTTGAAATTTTTGCAGCGTAACAGTACAAGAGTGAAAGGTGAAAAAATAAATTTTTACCGCCTAGTATATATATAGAGGTGGTGAATCGACTGGACCGTTGATTTTTAACATGATCTACGGCTCGGGACGGGACAAGCCATGTTTTTTTTGGCTTCGGGAAAAGAACCGTCATAGGACATCTGAGCCGTTCACTAAAAACACATCACGCGGATCCTGATCTAGACCGTTCAAAAGAAACACATTGCATGAATTAAATTCTGAACTGGTCGAATGACACGTGCATAGATCGGGGTTCGGATTAAATTCTTAGTCTAACTTCATTCTTCTTTTAGACCAGTTCGGGAGGTACTATTGTTACCCCGAGAAAATATTTCAACCCGAGCCCGTTTATAATGGGTCTACTAGATATGACCAGGACTGGTATTTATGGGCCGACCAGGGCTGGGCCTAGTATGCCGTACGCATCTTTTTTATAATTCGAGTGAGACTCTGATATATGTGAGATAAGTAAGGATCTTCTCAAATATTCACAAGATAGAGATAAACTTAAGAAGGGTCCAATGGATGAAGAGTCTTAGTCCAGGATATGTTATAATTCTACTAGGTAACTTATTCTATTTTCTCCTATAAATACAGGTACTGTTATGGTTGTATTCATTATTCATTACTCACTTTTACATTCACGCACTCATATCTCTCAGTTTTCGCATTAATCATACCCTCTGCCTTCAAGACACTGACTTAGGCATCGGAGGGGTCACGCCGAAAACACCTTCGGCGTCCCTTTGACCTAGCTGTTACTTGTGCAGTTTCGCCATACCCGACTCGACCTACTTTCTAAAGGATTTGGAGGATCCATTCTACCAGACCGAACCCGAGGTAAAATTCCGACATCATCATAGAGTATTTTGTAATTTGAGAGAAAATTATATTTTGTTTTGTAAGAAAACAATTAATCACGACACCCAAATTTAGATGTCTCAAGCTTAATAATAACTAACATCCAATCAACTTTAGTAATTGTAGTAATTGTATATATTATTGATAACAACTTTAGCAAGTTTCATATGTTTTGATGTGACCAATTCATATTGAAGGGGAAGAAAGAAACACTCCCAACCAAAAATCATATATTCAATTTGGTTTTAAAAAATGTTTTAAAAACTTTATAATTTCAATTTTGTTTTAAATTCATCTATTTGTTAGTTTATATATATAAATGTAATGCTATTTAGGGTGAGCAGAAACCGTGAGTGGGTCTCCAGTGGACAGCCTCACAAGAGATTTATGTATATGTTAGACGAGTGACCCGATCCATATATATATATATATATATATATATATATATATATATATATATATATATAATATGTATTTGACATAAAAAATAATATTTTTTATGAAGTCGGATCGAGAAAAATATTCGTCTCAAAAAATTAATCTCGACATAGTCTCGCAAGAGATTTTGTGTAACTGATTTTTCAATCACGATATCGATATACAAAAAAAAATCATGTAATTTTTATATTAAAAAAAACACCTAGCATGAGAGTTGAGACACACATTTTATTTATTTATTTATTTTAGTAAAGCATGAAACATCCATTTTTTTTTTCGAACTAAAATATCATAGCCACCGAACGAAAACACCCATTTAGTTTCATAAAGATGAATCATAAATTTCATATTTCACATAGCTTTTGGTACAAATAACCAACGGTCCAACGTGATGGACTGATGATGTGCCACTGTGCCCTACTTTTTTTCGTTCTTTTTTTTTTGTTTGTTTTTTTCCCCCTCACTCGTGGGTCCCAACCTTGTGGCAAACACGATAAATTGAAAGCCACGAAATAGACTTGAAAATGTCATCCCCAAATTTTTAAAAATTAATCAAATTAATCGACTAATTACAGACTGAAAATTTCCATTAGTTGATTAAATCAAAACATACCTGATAGTAATGACAGCAAAATCCTTCCCGAGGAAAATTCGATGCTAGCGTCATGTAGCTAGACTGATATATAAAGCTAGATTTATAATGTATAAATTTGTTCAAATATATTTTAAAAAATATTCAAAGTTATTTGACGAGCTCTATTTATGAGATGAAATTATTCTTGAATAGTGATTTCAAATCATGCATAATTTAAATTCGTAAAATTTCATTTGAATCAAATAGGTCACGGGGAGATTTGATTTGAAATCAGCATTTCACATTCATCGTGTTCATATGATATTCTAACTAATGTTTAGAATAAAAGATTGGAAATTACTTGTAAATTTGCTCAATCATGTACTCATTTTTTGCTCTAATTTACAACTACAATTAAACTTTTCAACATAATCGTGTGAAATCCATAAAAACTTCCATAAGACCTTCTCACGATTATTTTTGTGAGATAAATCTTCGATTTGACTTGATCAATGAAAAATATTATTTTTATGTCATAAGTATAATTTTTCAATGTATGTAAGAACAAAGTTAATCAGTTTTACGGATAACTTATTCATTTAGTCAAGTTTAGTTTAATCTATCTTGGTTTTAAAAATTAATATGAGATCAAACATAAACTTCATATGTTTGGACTGATCATAACCATTGGTCACTCATTTAAATCATCTCACAAATCGAAATCTCCAATACAAACACAACCTAAGATTGAGTTTGGCTTGAGAGAGTTGAAGTTGTGTATTTCAAAACCATTTGGTTGTTTATATGAATTTATGCTAGTTGAATTTCAAATTCACTCATTTTCAAGTTTATACAGACATAATGATAATCGTGATCGATTTGAAAACCCATAATAAAATGTCTAAGTTTTTATTATTATTATTATTATTATTATTATTTCAATACACCTGTATATTATAATAAATAAATATATTTTATATTAAATTTTGGCCAAAAATGGGAAATTATCAAATTAAGCTTGCTTTTGCTCCAAGATATAACTGGGTGGGGTGACGAGATAACTGCTACACACAATCTGATATCCCATCAGTCCCCTGTGCCCAACAATCCTCTATCTCCTTTCCCAACATGGAACCGCCGAGGCAACCGCCGCGTGGAGGCGGAGGCGGAGATTTCACCGCCATAACGACTGTTCTACTGGTTTTCATCGCCATCTGCAGCATGGTAACAAATTTACTTAGAAATTAGAATACGTTAAATCATGTGTATGTTTTTTTTTTTTTGGTAGTTATTATCTTAAAAGGAATACAAGGCGCCTTTCGTTAGGTTATCTCGTTGTTTTGAGATTGAATGTTCCAACAATCATTGGTTGGAAGATAGCTGTTGGATTCAATTTCATCATCTCGAAGTTAGTGCGATCGAGGAATGTATACTAGCTCGATTGTGGGAAAGGGAAATGAAGATAATTATTTATTTTAATTGTAAAATTTCCGTTTACCATTAACGTGGTTAATACAATACCAGGAAATGTATTGATATGGGATCACCTGAAGCAGTGTCTGATATGGGCAAGAATACCTGGTTCTTAAAAGCGTGTGATAGATGTTTGGATGTGAAACACTTTTGAAAGAAGGAATTCGATGTATCTGGCTTCTTAAAACCACCCCTGCAGTTGGAGTTTGTGTAGTTTTATGCTGGTGGAGTAGCTAGGAGTTTACTTAGGGTTTAAGAATTGGGACCAGGTTCACGTCAATCTGTTTGGAAGCTGCTAAGTGGATTTAAATTTCACTGTGACAGTTGATGCTTGTTAGTATGTTGTATTATGAATTCTGAAAACTTCAATGTCGGAAGCAATCAACAGCAACGAAAATGATCAACACAGTCGAGGCGACGAAATTGCCCGTTCCAAGTGCTAAACGTTAGCGGCAATCGTCTCTAAGATACAACGACTTTCGATCGTGATATAGCAGCACTGCAAATATCACGAACTTCAACGAACGAAAATATGTTTTAACTTTTCTTTTGAGAAAGTGAGGGAGAAATTTTGAGAAATCAGAAATCTGAAATCTACGTTATCATATGTTTCTGTGTCTGTTTTCTATGTTATAACCACCATATATATAGTCTTATACACGAAACAACACGTTTGAAGGCGTAAGGATGCAACCCATGACAGAAAAATGCCAGAAACAGTCGTGACTGTTCATTTTGCAGAAGGTGCGCTCGGGCGGTAATGTTCTACCGCGCGAGCGCCCAACTTTAAGCCAACACACTGCCTCGCCATTTTGGTACCGCGCTCGCGCGGTAATTTTTAACCGCGCGGGCGCACGTCGCTTTGAACTCACTATCTTACATGTGCGGTGCTGTGCCCGCGCGGGTAATATTTTACCGCTCGGGCCTACTCCATAAAATAATAAAATATTATTTTAAATAAATTTTATTCAAAAATAATAATCGGATCAGAAGACCACACCACACCCCGCCGAGCCGAGCCGAGCCGGCCGCGCGCGCGCGTGTGTTTGTTGCATCGACTAGCGTCTTGCCCCTTTACAAAACATCCGGTGCCCTAAGGACCCAATCCCATAGTCCAATGTTGGACTAATTAAGGTGAACAACAAATTGGAGTTGTTCCAATGTGGGACTACCATTTTCCCATTTTCCTCCAATTTATTTCACCAAAATTTTGAATTTTGTAATATTTTGGACAAGGCTTTTACAAACAATTTGGGTTAATTAATTCAAACCCTTTCAAGCCCATTTCAATTGTAATTCATTCAATAATACAATTTCCAACAATCCCCCACATGAATGAATTTCACGTATAGTAACATTCTCACTAGAAAATCATTTTGAGTTATTGTTACATCAGGATAGGTAGCTTGTGGCTTTGAACCTACCGTAGTAAAATACTATCTGATTTACTAGTTGCATAGTAACACGATGTTTTGAACTAGTCAACCGTTTGTGTAAACCAAGACAATAGTACTTACATAACAATACTCTTACATATTTTGTTCTCACGTTGTGTCCATTTCGGTCCTGGACCATATCTTAGATTCATAAATGTTGCAATCAAAGCGGCCAATACTTTGCACTTATATAGTTGATCTCCTATCAAGAGTATCCTGCGTTACTCCATCTCATAGGTATAGAAATCATTAAAAGAAAAACTTAACCTCACCACATTTTGCAGGTTATGTCAACTTGGATGTTCCAGGAATGAGTAAGTAATTTTTCCAAGTACTCAAACTAATATTTATAACTTAGTTGTCCCATTGAACCAAGGTTTTGGGATCTCCAATTCTCAAGGTTGGGTTACCGCTATAAATATTTTATTTTGTGGATTTTAAACCCATTCCTCCAAGTAGTTTGTACATTTGATCTCTATTTATACTTTTTGTAAGCGGATCCGCAAGGTTTTCCTTTGACTTCATATAGTCAACCGAAATAACCCCATTCGAGATCAATTGTCTTATGGTATTATGTCTCCGACGAATATGTCGAGATTTACCATTGTACATACTACTTTGTGCTCTTTCTATTGCTGACTGACTGTCACAATGAATCGTAATGGAAGACACCGGTTTATTCCAACATGGAATATCTTCGAGAAAGTTTCGAAGCCACTCGGCTTCTTCTCCAGCTTTATCTAGAGCAATAAACTCGGACTTCATAGTCGATCGAGCTATACAAGTTTGTTTAGAGGATCTCCATGACACCGCTCCTCCACCGATAGTGAACACATATCCACTCGTAGACTTGGAGTCTTTTGTGTCAGAAATCCAATTTGCATCACAATATCCTTCTAGGACCGCAGGATATTTTGTATACACGAGTCCATAACTCAAAGTGTATTTCAAATATCCAAGCACTCTCATTAGTGCTTTCCAATGATCCTTACTTGGATTACTTGTGAATCGACTTAGCTTATTTACGGTATATGCAAGATCAGGACGGGTACAGTTAGTTAAATACATCAAACTTCCTATCACCCTTGCATATTCCACTTGTGAAACAGGTTTTCCTCTATTTTTGGCTAAATGTGTACCCAATTCCATAGGTGTTCTAGCCGTAGGATGATTTGTGGCATTAAATCGTTCAAGAACCTTTTCTACATAATGAGTTTGGGATAACATAATTCCAGCAGGAAGTCTAGAAACTTTAATCCCTAGAATTATATCACACAATCCCAAATCCTTCATATCAAAATGTTGTCTCAACATTTTCTTGGTTTTCACAATCAATTCATGGTTGCTACCCATGATTAACATGTCATCTACATAAAGACAAACAATTACATATGCATTTGTAGTACCTTTAATGTAGACACATTTATCACATTCATTTATTGTGAAACCATTTGACAACATTGCAGTGTCAAACTTTTGATGCCACTGTTTAGGTGCTTGTTTAAGTCCATACAATGACTTGACAAGTTTACACACCTTTTGTTCTTTTCCGGGTACAACAAACCCTTCTGGTTGTTTTATATATATTTCTTCATCCAATTCTCCGTTCAAAAACGCAGTTTTAACATCCATTTGATGAATCTCAAGATCATGCAATGCTGCAATAGCTATGAGAACACGAATGGATGTTATTCTAGAAACCGGAGAGTAGGTATCGAAGAAATCATATCCCTCTTTTTGTCTAAAACCTTGAACCACGAGTCGAGCTTTATATTTATCTATAGATCCATCTTCTTTGTATTTCCTTTTAAGAATCCACTTGGATCCTAAATGTTTACATCCCGGAGGGAGATCAACCAACTCCCATGTATGATTATGCATTATGGAATCTATTTCATTTTGTATGGCTTCCTTCCAAAAAGGAGCCTCAGGATTTGATAAAGCCTCTTGAAGAGTTCTTGGTTCATTATCTAACATGTATGTTAGAAAATCAGGACCAAACGATTTTTCAACTCTTGCACGCTTGCTGCGTCGTGCTTCCTCGTTGTTTTGTGGAGTTTCAGTTGTGTTTTCATGAGTTCGCTTGTTCGAACTTATTTCTTTCTTTTCTTTACATGGAAAGACATTTTCAAAGAATACAGCATTCCTTGACTCCATAATTGTGCCTTCATGTATATCAGGATTCGTTGACTTATGCACTAAGAATCGGTATGCACTACTATTGTATGCATAACCAATAAATATGCAGTCAACCGTTTTAGACCCAATTTTTATTTTTTTTGGCTTAGGTACCTTTACTTTCGCCAAACACCCCCACACTTTGAGGTATTGGTAAGAAGGTTTACGACCTTTTCACTGTTCATATGGTGTTTCGTCTTTTCCTTTGATTGGAATCCGGTTTAGAATGTGTGTTGTTGAGAGAATCGCTTCACCCCACATATTTTGAGGTAAGCCAGAATTTATTAGCAACGCGTTCATCATTTCCTTTAATGTTCGATTTTTGCGTTCTGCAACGCCATTGGATTGAGGTGAGTAAGGGGCCGTCGTTTGATGAATGATGCCCGAAGTTGAGCAAAATTCTTCAAAAGGAGCCACATACTCTCCACCTCGATCACTTCGAATCATTTTAATTTTTGAACTTCGTTGATTTTCAACCTCAGTCTTATATTTCTTAAAAGATTCGATTGCTTCATCTTTGCTTTTCAATAAATATACGTAACAAAATCTGGTGCAATCATCAATGAATGTTATAAAGTACTTATTTCCACCTCTTGTTTGTACCATTTTTAAATCACATACATCAGTATGTATTAATTCAAGTGGCGTAGTACTTCTCGTGACATTATGAAATGGAGTTTTAACCATTTTTGCTTCAACACAAATCTCACACTTGTTTTGTGAATTTCTTTTAAACGTAGGTATTACATTGAAATTTGCAAGTCTTTGAAACGTGTTGAAGTTAACATGTCCTAATCGTTCATGCCATAAATCAAAACTTTCAGTCAAGTAAACAGAACGAATATCTTTATTCTTCGCCTCAGGGCGGATAACATTCATTACATTCAATTTGAAGAGACCACTATCTTGATACCCTTTTCCAACAAATACACCGGATTTTGTTAATACAAATTTATCAGATTCAAAAACCATTCTAAATCCAGCTTTGCTCAAAAGAGAACCCGAAACTAAGTTCTTCCGAATGTCTGGCACATGCAGCACATTCTTGAGCGTCACCTCTTTGCCCGAGGTCATCTTCAATACCACATTTCCTACTCCAGCAACTTCAGACGTTGCGGAGTTTCCCATGAACAACTTTCTATCACCAACGGTGGCATAGGTGGAATACATGTCTTTCTCGGCACACACGTGACTCGTAAAGCCGGTATCGATCCACCATCCTCTTGGATCATCCACCATGTTGGTCTCACATATAACAGCACTAAGATCAATATCAGAAAGTGCTAAAGGTACATACCTTTCTTGAACCATGTTCACTTGCCTTGGTTTCTGATTTTTGTTATTTTTCTTTGGAAGTCGGCAGTCCCTTGCCATATGATTCGGTTTGCCACAGTTGTAGCAACTTTCTTGGAATTTCTTCGCTTTCCCCTTTTGCTTTTCATTATGGGGGCGCTTCCTCTTTTGACTCGTACTAGACTCCGCCAGATTTTCTTTGGCCTCGATTTCCATCATTTTTTTACTTGACTTGGCCTCAGTATTCCTGTTGTCCTCCTCAATGCGAAGCCTCACAATAAGATCTTCAAGTTTCAACTCCTTACGTTTGTGCTTAAGGTAGTTTTTGAAGTCTTTCCACAGTGGAGGCAATTTCTCAATGATAGACGCGACTTGAAATGGTTCATTGATTTTCATTCCTTCGGCCAATAAGTCATGCAAGATGATTTGTATCTCTTGCACTTGACTCATTACAGTTTTGAGTCTACCATCTTGAAGTTCAGAAATTTGCCAACTACAAACTTCTATATGCCGGCATCTTCAGTTTTGTACTTCTTTTCCAAAGAATCCCATAATTCCTTGGCCGTCTTCACAGAGGAGTAGACACTATAGAAAGTGTCGTCGAGGCCATTCAGAATATAATTCCTGCAGAGAAAATCGTTGTGGTTCCATGCATCTATTGCTGTCCTTCTTTGTGTGTCAGAATCGCCTTCAACGACGACGGGGGGATCCTCCTTGAGAAATCTAGACAGATTAAGGGTGGTCAGATAGAACAGCATCTTCTGCTGCCAACGTTTGAAGTCGGCATCAGAAAACTTTGGCGGCTTTTCTCCATGAGCGGGGGCGGAAGCGAGCGGAGTGAATGAAACGGTAAACATCTTTAGAATCCGGGAAATACAAAGAATTTCGTCTTGCGATTGTTAGTAGGTTGTATTTTGAATTCTGAAAACTTCAATGTCGGAAGCAATCAACAGCAACGAAAATGATCAACAGAAACTCTCTATCCGCAAGACGAAATTGCTCGTTCCAAGTGCTAAACGTTAGCGGCAATCGTCTCTAAGATACAACGACTTTCGATCGTGATATAGCAGCACTGCAAATATCCCGAACTTCAACGAACGAAAATATGCTTTAACTTTTCTTTTGAGAAAGTGAGGGAGAGATTTTGAGAAATCTGAAATCTGAAATCTACGTTATCAGATGTTTCTGTGTCTGTTTTCTATGTTATAAACACCATATATATATTTATACACGAAACAACACGTTTGAAGGCGTAAGGATGCAACCCATGACAGAAAAATGTCAGAAACAGTCGTGACTGTTCATTATGCAGAAGGTGCGCTCGGGCGGTAATTTTCTACCGCGCGAGCGCCCAACTTTAAGCCAACACACTGCCTCGTCATTTTGGTACCGCGCTCGCGCGGCAATTTTTAACCGCGCGGGCGCAGAACTTACTGTCTTGCATGTGCGGTGCTGCGCCCGCGCGGTAATATTTTACCGCTCGGGCCTACTCCATAAAATAATAAAATATTATTTTAAATATGAAAGAGTGGGTGCCCGGTTAGCCAACTTGTGGCTAAGGGCTTTTATGACTCTATGTAAAACAATCTTTTGTTTAATATAATTTACACTTTTATAATGGCATTGACTTTGTCTTTCTTCATAATGTTATATTTTGATATACTATTGTTGTTTTGATAAAGACCTTGAATATACTATAGTGTATGTAAGATGTGGTAGCACATGGGGATGGCTATCATGAAACACATCTTATAGTCACTGTATATTCTAAACTGTTTCTAGTCAATTGAGCCGTCCGCAAATAAGGATAAGGATCGCTCGAGATTGAGACTAGCATTTGCGATGCCGAGTACCACGTTTCATTGGTATGGAACATAGAGATGTTCAAAGCATGCAAATGGATATTCATATGATGAATGATCGAACTACCCTATACTGACTTTCCAAGTGGTTATCACTTATCGAGTGGATAAAGTCCGCGGTTTTGGTTGTACACCATTAGTCCTTATTACTTGAAACATCATTGAGACTCTATATGCTAGTACTGTACTTTGACTCGTTTACCGACTCTATTGGGGTCATCAGGTGTCGGGATTGGTTACAGTTACGACACATATAGGAGTCGATGCTTTGTTGTCAAGGATTCACCACATACTTGCGAGTGTGGATATCCTATGCGATCTGAGGAGATATTATTGTGACGAATCTCTAGCCAGAGTACATGATGTGTTTTAGGTTAATGGGTTATCCTAGTAACACATGCGATGTCACTATTTGATCTCCAAGATGTTATGCATAGTGATCGAATCTCGAACGACTCTCGATGCACCAATGGTTGTTGATTCGATCGGGATATATGGATGAAAGGACCGTACTGTACGCTAACCAAAATCTACTGGTTCTTGCAGGCACTATCAGTAATACCTAGGAAATCATGGGGCGATGTTGCTAGGCGCTCTTACCATGATTCGATGGGTAAGTCGGAAATTGTTGTTCAGAGTCACAAGGAGTTGTGAGCCCACGGCTAGCTGTATTCTTGAACCATTGAGGGTTACACAAGTAATGGATTACTAAAACCCCGTATAGATAGTTAAATTTAAAGAGTTAAATTTAATGAAAGAGAAGTTGGACTTCTTAACTAAAGGGAGTGGGATTTCCTAAAATGACATAGGGATGGACATTTTTGGAAATCACTGAATTCGGATTCAGAAAAATTATCTTGACTCTAAAAGATGCAGAAATGGTTTCTGTGCATATTTGTGAAATCAGTTTATCAATCGGAGTCACGATGAATTTTATATTAATTTCTATAACAACAGGCTTGGCTTGTTGGGCTTAAGTTATGGATTGTGGGCTTTAAGAAGTTAGAGTCCTGATACAATTATAACTAGAAATTATCTATAAATATATGTGCAGTGTTCGAAAATTGCATGCAATTAATTATTAGAATTTTCGAAAACACCACATATTATTTTCTAAGGGTTTTTCGAAAATCCTTGTCCCTTTTCGGAGAAAATTCAGTCTTGTGATTTTTGTGAAAAATTACAATTCTGAATTAACAGATCATATCTGTTTATTCTCTACGCAAACTTCTGATTGATTTCTAGTGCAGTCAATCAGAGGGTTTCTATTTTCCATTCGTGGACCTAATTCCGGAGAAAGATCGTGACGCCATCAGTTCCCGGGATTTACAAAAAGAGCAGATTAAATTCTGTTGGAGTCCACAATCAAACTTTTGCTTGACAAAGGTAAAATATTTAATAGTGATTATTTATTTTACTTACACAAATTTAATCGTAAAAGTTTTGATACCCAGATATGGAATCGTTCCATATTAATAAAATAAATTTTTTAAACTCCCGCTGCCACGGGTATCAATTCTAATTGATCTGAACACCGTTTTCCAACAAAATAAATTTTATTCAAAACAAATAATCGGATCAGAAGACCACACCCCACCGAGCCGGCCGGCCGCGCGTGTGTGTTTGTTGCATCGACTAGCGTCTTGTCCCTTTACAAAATATCCGGTGCCCTAAAGGCCCAATCCCATAGTCCAATGTTGGACTAATTAAGGTGAACAACAAATTGGAGTTGTTCCAATGTGGGACTACCATTTCCCCATTTTCCTCCAATTTATTTCACCAAAATTTTGAATTTTGTAATATTTTGGACAAGGCTTTTACAAACAATTTGGATTAATTAATTCAAACCCTTCCAAGCCCATTTCAATTGTAATTCATTCAATAATACAATTTCCAACAATGCTTTCATTTACTTAAATGATGAAACTAAAAATGGGAGGTTGGCTGTTGGATTCTGTATTGCACTATCATTCTTTTTTTATTCATGGCTGGTAGCTTTGGGATTCTATGGTGGACACGGCTGTGTGCCACCGTGAAGGAAGCTTTTCCTCTTCCAATATGTAATTTTAGAGTTCAACTTAATTCAAATATGAAGTGGATTGTATGTGAAAGAACGATAAAATATTACTTTCTCATTTATTGTTTCTGATTACTGATTTAAAGCTGTAGAAATGAGGCTGACAATTTATGCGTGAGCCTCCAAACACATCATATGACATCAAATTGTTTGCAGATTATAATTCCGTCGCAATCAACATTAATGCAAAGTCTCTCTATTTTGCATCAAGTTCCAGAAGGTCACGTTGGGGTTTATTGGGTTGGAGGCGCCCTTCAAAATTCCATTACAAATCCAGGTAGATTCCTGTTTCATCCACCACCAAGTGATGCATCATACACAAAACAAAAGCTTTGTCTCGACTATTTTCTTGTTTCTAATTTGCATCTCTTGAATGAAGGTTTTCATTTCAAAATGCCTGTTATAACTCACTTTGAGCCTATTCAAGTGACCTTACAGACAGATTTGGAAACTTTTCCTCCCCTCCCCCTCTGTCTTGTTTGTTTGTATTTATTTTGATGGAAACAAGTTTCTGAGACTCTCAAGTTCTGTAGAATCGCGATATAATATATTCATGATATTGAGCAGGTTAGGGATATTCCCTGTGGAACGAAAGGAGGTGTGATGATTAACTTTGAGAAGATAGAGGTGATCCTATTATCTTTGTTATTTTAGTTCTTTTAACTTATGATTTGCACGAATAGATATTACTTAGAATCCTTCAGGTTGTTAATCGTCTTCATAAGGACTATGTATATGACACAATGCTCAACTATGGTGTCCAATACGACAACACATGGATATATGACAAGATCCATCACGAGATCAATCAGTTTTGCAGTGGTCATTCCCTTCAGCAAGTTTATATCGACATGTTTGATCAGGTAACCCACCTTTAAAAAAATGATTGATAAGGTGAACTTGCCAATAGTGATGTTTCACATATTATTGGGCATTTTTAGGTGATTTTCCCTTATTGAATCCCCCAGTTATACCCATGAATGTAAGTTTGAAGAGTATTTTGCTTGAACATTCCTTAGACTAGTTGCATTTGGTACTGTACTGCCTATTCAAGAGCATATTAAAAGACTTGACAGGTTGAATATATTTGCAAGAAGTCTCATATTTTTTCCTTTGTTAAGACTCTTCACCCACATGGATTTTTCATAGTAAGGATCTAATTGGACGGATTCGTTGTCAAATGCGCATTCAATGGGAGGGTTATGAAATTAGTGTCATAGTTTAGTGGACTGGCATTATTGGATACAATTATTGTGGTGGGTGAAAATATAAATTTTATCTAAAGCTGCCTGAACAATTAGTATAGAAGGAGCTCAAGTAAATAGCGCACCTTTGTACAACAAAGGTGTGCAGAAGAAAAAAAATTAAAGAAACTTACAAAGGTGTGCAGAATAAAAGTAAAGAAACTCATGATTTTCTTTGTCTCTCTCTTCTAATGATGTTTAACTAAATGCACTATTGGGACCTGAAATTTGCAGGATTAAGTTGACTAACGTTTCAATTTTTCAGATCGATGAAAAAATGAAAGATGCTCTTCAGGCTAACTGCACAAGATATGCACCTGGCATTGAAATTATTAGTGTGCGGGTCACGAAGCCTACCATTCCAGATAGTATAAGGCGGAATTTCGTACAGATGGAAGAGGAGCGCACCAAGGTATGTATTGGTTTATGTTTTGGGTGGATATTAACTTTTAGTTTCTAGTCAAAAATGAAAACTCTAACAATGGTGGGGAAGGTGGTGCATCTTTTAGATTTTATAGGTGATTTATAGTCCTGAAGTGCAAAGTTCAGAAACAATTGATTCATGTACAGTGTCATCCAAATCCTCTCTATGTTTTGATCTTCTTAATAATTTAAAAGCTATCTGCTTTAATTTTTATCAAGACAATATTGCACCACGTAGTGTTCAGGAGTCTGTCCCTAGGTTGAGTAGATGCTACCCGCAGGCCGCTGGATAGTGCCCTGCGGGTGACGTGGCGGCTCATGATTTGTTAAAATCAGTGGGCCCCACGTGGAACTCACTAATTTTGACCAATCATGGGGTTACACATCACCCGCAGGATAGTGCCCTGCGGGCGACATGTACTATGTCGAGAAAATCATTGATGGTGAAACCGTAGGACATTGGAGCTCCTGTAACCTTACCTTGTAGTTGGTTCTAACGTGTTTGAAATAATAGGTATTGATTGCAATGGAGAAACAGAGAGTAGCTGAGAAGGAAGCAGAGACACATAAAAAAATTGCCATAAGCGAAACTGAAAAACTTGCACATGTTAGTAAGATTCTAATGGAACAAAAGTTGATGGAGAAAGATAGCACAAGGAGACGAGGAAATTTCTAATGCAATATATTTAGCTCGTGAAAAGAGCTTGGCCGATGCCAACTTTTACAGGTAAAAATACCTGCTTCCATTTCATATTCTGAAACTTCTGGAAGAATGGACTTTCCTGAGAATGTTCATGGTCTTATGTTGGGACATTGTGTCAACTTCTATTATCATCGAACCAAAACTTCTTGTTGACATATTCTATCACGTGTTATCTTTTTACGCAAAAAATGACAAAAAGAACCATTTTAATTCTATGTTGGACCTTGAAGGACGATGAAAGAAGCAGAAGCAAACAAGTTGATGCTTACTCCACAGTTTTTGGAACTCAAATTCATTGAAGCTATTGCTAATAACTCCAAAATATACTTTGGTAACAAGGTTAGTGACGCCTAGTTTTAACTTCTAACAACTTCTCTTGTACCCTGTCAAACAAGTTTGTCCTTACTTTAAGCTTATAATGTTTTGTTACAGGTACCCAACATGGTTCTAGATCAGAGACTACTTGGTAACTTTTTACCAGACATCCCAAAAAATGGGAATTCAGAAGTTTAGGGCCTCTCATTGGTCTGACCACATGAACGAGGAACTCAAAACACTGGTGGAAAATGGACTGTAATAATTTTTGTCTCGATCTTTTGAAATTGCGCTTTACAGTTGGGACCGAATGTTGAGTGTTTGGATGCACACTGTGTTTAACTACAAGAAAAATCTATGGCAGCTTAGGTCATTGTTTTTTTCTTCGTCAGTAAATATGATGACTATTTTTTTGTGAAGTAAATATGATGACTATTTGCCTACCTAATTTTTGGTTAATTTCTGTCCCCATGTCTATTTTTCGGTTAAATCAAGCCTTACATTGTTGCAATTTCATCCAGCAATTGTGTGCAATTTTGTAGACTTAATAAGGGTATTAAATATTTGAAGCAAACTTATGAACAATTTGATCGAATCCATGCTAGATTATATTTTTTAATCAAAATGTCACAAGATTAATATTAATAAAATAATTTTCATGTTTATTGTTTTTGTCGTTGAAATCTAATATGACAATTGTTTTGTTTGGTTACAAAAATCATTTTAAAAAAATATTTATTTTTTTAAAAGCTAGAATTTCTAATTTTTTGGGTTTTTTCTTTTACCTATTAGTGTATTTAAGAAGCTAATAGACAAAAATAAAGATAAAAAAAATTAAAGTGCCTTTGTTATTTATACGTGTTCGAAAATTTAAAGTGCTTTCAAAAGCACTAAATTCAGCTTAAATAAATGTTTTTCCAAAAGTTCATATTTATAATTTGTTAAATGTTTTTTTAAACTCAAATTAAAAAATGTGTTTTTCATCTATTTATCTAAATACAATATTATTATAGCTTTTACGAAAAAAAAAAAAACACTTCTTAAAACCAACTTAAAAAAAAAACACTTTTTCAAGCGAAATCCTTTTGTATCCAAAGGAGCTTTATATTTAAAAATTTAAATAAAAATATTTTTTCAACATTTATCCAAACGTCATAATAGCTTCAATAAAACACTAAAAAAAAGAACTTATTTAATCTTTTTTTAAGTTACAATATCTATATCCAAACGATTCCTTATCTTGGGCTTATTTGTCATCGGTTATGAATATGAATTTTGTGGTTTAGTCTATGCTAGAACATAAACAATACTCATATCCTGCATCCGGTCGTTGGATTCTCATTCAGGCACTCTGCCTGAATGGGATAGCATAGACTAAACCGGATTTTGGCTCGTAACTTTTCACATGCACTTTTAAAACACTGTCAACTGATATTTTTTAGTATTATCACGTCCCTATCCAAATGCACCAAGAGTCTTCTATATTGTCTTGACAATTAAAGATTTTGAAATGGCAATGGGAGATACAAGAAGCATGGAGGATTTAAAAAAATGATAATTTACTATGTCCCCACAATTTCTGAAACAACATCAAAATATTTAAACGGTCGTACTTATCTAAGGGTCAGTCACATTTGGATCCTTACTATAATTGTAATATAGCTCTCATAAAGTAATAATTTTTTTATTTGTTACCATATTTTGTTCTCAAAAAAACCTGCTGGCCGTGGTTCGACAGTTGGGATTTCTTTAGCTTTTCTTCCATCCTGGGCGGGCACGAGTAGGGGCGAATCTAGGATTTTATCGAGAAATGACAAAAATCTAAAGGAGAGTACACATATGTATATATATATATATATATAATCATCGATGAAAAAAATATTAATTTTTTGATAATCTTTGTCTTAAATGTGACTTTCTAGACAAAAGATTTGATATGATATGTTAAATATTTACGTGCTATTATCAAAAATATTGAGATACATATTTGCCTAGATTAAATATTATTTTGATAAAAAATTTATGTGTGTCATGGTTATTAAATATTATCAAGATATATTTAAAAGAGTCACGTTTCTAACAAAAACTTGTTTTCTTATTTGTGTAGGACTCTACAAGGAAATCCTTTATATACTTGTACTCTCATCTATACGAAAGTTTTTTTCGCGCACAAACAATTCAGTTCTTCAGAAGATAAAAATCACGTTGAAGAATTCGAAGATTTTTGAACAATATTTTTGTAGCCATCGTTGCTACTATCCCCGTGTTGCCGTAAGTGTTGAAGAAATCAGAGACAACACTTAGTTCATAGTATTGTTCGACGACTTTACTGGGTCTTCGTCTTTAGGCTTACGAGAGTTGCATCTGATTTATTTTATACTATGATTATTTAAGATGCAAGTTTGATTATTTCTCAATTTGTTGAGAAATTTAGAATTTATTGTTTTTCGTAAAATCACTAGTATTAATTTGTAAGACTGATCTACACTTTTCTAATGATTCTTTAGCCCTAAGGCACCCGCACGAGTTTTTACTCGTGCAAAATTAATTTCTTGTGTTATTTATTTTTGTTAATTATTCATGTTTTATTAATTTCGCTACATGTTGTCTCTGGTACTGTATCACCGTAGACAACACGAACTCTGCACGAATTTAAGATAAACCGCAATTAATACTTACAATTGATAACAAAAATTAAAATATAATAAAGAATATAAATAGTGTTTTTAATTTCAGTTCTAACTAGCAATGTCTCTTACAACTTGAAATTTTCTGAAAATAATTAGTACTAACTATATCCGACATGATACAAAATATAATATTTTTAATATAAGTAATTACTGTATATATGATTCAAATATTCATCTTCTGTTCTACTGATTGATGAAGACTTTGGTTGGAGTAACATCAAAAATGAATTAAATTAATGATGAAAAAAAAAATTTATTGTCATTCTTCAAACATGAGTTGTTGGTTAATGGTATAGAATTTTGAATAATATTTTAATATTTTATTAATAATTATTTATGTGTATGATTTTTAAAAAACTAAGGGTATGTTCATAAAAAAAATTTAAGAGAGGGCAACTGCCCTCCTTTTCCCTACATGGAGGCTGGAGCCGCCCATGGGCACGAGCGAATGAATTCGAGCGCGGATTGAATCTTCATCTCCACGTCCACGTGGGGTTCTTCTGTAGCCTTTGATCAACTTTCTCGTTCTTTCTTGAAATTTTATGACGTTTCTCAATAATTTTGCTCACATGAAATCTATTTTTTAACGATTTTTCAGATATCATCTCCGTATTTTTGAGATTTAACCATAGAAATATGATGTAAATAAGCACGAAAATGACTCAACTTTCAATACGAAACAACGTTACACTGGTAGAGTTTTACCATAACCATAAATCCAATGCTCATTGTCACATCAACAATATCTCATTAATTATACTAATATATAAAGATATTAACCATTAAATTAATAATTTAAATAATACTCATAATATAAAATCTCATTAACCGGTTACTCTCTGCTTATCACCGTCAATTAGGGGAGCATACCATCCTATTACTAAATTTATCTTATTCACACGAGACAGCTTCCCAATGCAATTATGCAACTCACGTTTCATTTCTTGTTTTATTCAAATGTATTTGTCTCTATATGTCTGATTCGATTAAAATTCACAACATAATATAATTCAACCTACTATTTTCGGACATCGGGCCCACTATACTAGTATGAAATTAACCTTTTTTTTTTTAAAAAAAAAATCATGTATGAACGTAATTACATCATTTGGGTCGCATAGTTGACTTCGTTATATTTGTTTTTATCAGACGAAAATTAGTTGTTCCTAATTCCACAGCTGGCCATGCTAAATGTATTTTGCAAAAAGAATCAAGAAAGTTAGGCACATATTCATTAATGGCCACTTCTGACCGAAAGAGGCTCAAGAATAGAAACAAATTACGTCAATATGCCCACAGGGGCATAGGGGAATTGGTAAGATCTGAGGTGACGTGAGAAGAAATTTTCCAGCGTTGCGGGTTCGATCCTCGTGTGGAGCATATTCCTTGCTGAAATATTGGGGGTATGCTCTGGGGATTGGATCATGTGATTCCTCCTTCAGGTCCCTGCCGCTCGTGCACATACCTCGGTTTACCCTCCGCATGAGTCAATGAACCTCTGACTCATATGAAATGAGGTCCTTTCGGAATCAACTTTTTTTTTTAAATTACGTCAATGATCATCACTCATAGAATCAATTTTTTTAAATTAGTCAATGATCATCACTCATAGAATCAATCACGTGAGTGAATCTCAACTTCTGATCCTAAGAATCTGTCGAGCAGATTCCCATCTCATCTCAGCACTAAACACGCTTTGAAAATTGTGATTCTTGAATTATTGGAAATGGGAATGTGTGCATAGATTGTCATTTTCATATCCCTTTGGTCAGAACTGCACAATTATTTGATTTTGCTCTATTTATAGCTTTTCTATTGGAAACTTAGTCTAATTAGCCCTTCCTAACTTCAGGTTTTTCCATTTGCAAAAAGGGCAGAGTTCCATTCCCCCCCCCTCCCTTTTTGCAAGAATCTTGCTCGTTTTGGAGGGGAATCTTTGGATATAAATGTGAAGTGAATCCTCTTCTAAGAGGTGATGTTCTATCTTTTCCTAGTTTCTCTATAGAAAGAATTGAATTTGTTTCATGGGTTTCTTGTTTTCAATCATTTGGAGTTTTATCAGAAAAACATGTTTATGTCTATGCAGTTTGAACTACTTCATTGTGTGAATACATGGATATTGTTCGTTCATCATATGTGGACTTTAGGAAATAAATTTAAACTCGGTGTGATTTGTGGAGAAAACTTTTCCATTTGACAGGATATTATAATCTTTGGGCATACGTTTCTTGATAGGATTATTGTGCAATTCTGCATTGATATTCATTCCATCGGAGAGATCAATATTGTTGATCCAAGATGTATGTGGTGGAGAGCAAAGGAGGTGCAATAGCATGTATGCTCTTGTCACTAACTTTCTTGGGTACATGGCCTGCACTTCTGACCCTTCTCGAAAGGCGGGGTCGTCTCCCTCAGCATACTTATCTTGATTACACCATCACGAATTTGTTGGCGGCCGTTATAATCGCTTTCACGTTCGGTGAAATCGGAAAGAACACCGTCGAGAAGCCGAATTTTCTGAACCAGCTATCTCAGGTGCACTAGCCTAGCCCTGCTGATTGTTTAGTCCCTTTTTTTAGTTTCGTTTGATGATTAATCTAGCAAGAATTGTTAAGAGTAGCTCGGAAATTCGATGACTCGTTTATTGTTGCTCTATGAGCCTATGCAAGTTGAAATTGGAGGAATTTATTTCAACCATTTGATGCAGGATAACTGGCCTAGTGTGTTATTCGCAATGGGTGGTGGGATTGTGCTTAGCTTAGGGAACCTGGCGACTCAATATGCTTGGGCATTTGTTGGTTTATCTGTAACTGAGGTGATCACTGCAAGCATAACTGTTGTTATAGGTACTCTATACTTGATAGAGGGCGATTTTTCGATCTTTTGGTCTTTTTGGTGCCTTTGTACCTATATAGAAGCTTAAATTATTGCTATACCAATCCAGGAACGACGATGAATTACTTCTTAGATGATAGGATTAACAAGGCTGAGATTCTCTTTCCCGGTGTTGCGTGCTTTTTGATTGCTGTCTGTTTGGGCTCTGCTGTTCATTCATCCAATTCTGCAGATAACAAGACTAAGCTCAATAGTTTGTCAAATGATTATAAAGATGGGACAGAGTAAGTTTTTGAATTCAATAACTCGAACTATAGGCTCGAAACATAGGCTGCTCCGAGAATTTAACTAAATTTAACTGATGTGAATTTGGATTTTTGTCCATTCGGACAGACTGAAGGATTCATATACTGTCTCCAAAGAAATTACTGCAAAAAAAGGTGAGCGTATGTCACAAAAGTACTATTTACTGACGTGAATGTTTTAGGCTCATTCCTTTTGTTTTCGAGTACCGATCTTACATGTATGTATCAGAAGATTTGGAGAATGGAAGAATTGGTACAAAGGAGAAGGCTAAATTCGGGACAGCTGATTTTCTGGTTGAACTTGAGAATAAAAGGGCAATTAAGGTTTGGAAACATCTTTTACTATGTTGATCATTTTATTTTTAAATAGTACTAAAATCACAAGTTTGTCTCAAAATCTGCTTTAACGTTGTGCTTGCAGGTGTTGGGGAAGGGAACTTTCATTGGCTTGGCCATAACTTTCTTCGCAGGAATATGTTTCTCGCTGTTTTCTCCGGCTTTCAACTTGGCTACTAATGATCAGTGGCATACATTAAAAGTTGGTGTTCATCATTTAACTGTATACACCGCGTTTTTCTACTTCTCAGCTTCGTGCTTTGTGGTCGCCGTTGTACTCAACATCAGTTTCTTGTATCGCCCCGTGTTGAATTTGCCCAAATCATCCATAAAAGCTTACTTATCTGACTGGGATGGCCGCGGTTGGGCGTTTTTAGCCGGACTCTTGTGTGGTTTTGGTAACGGTCTTCAGTTTATGGGAGGTCAGGCTGCTGGATACGCTGCAGCAGACGCTGTTCAGGTTCGTTTTTTCGTCATCAAAACATGTAAAAAAAAACTCTTTACTTTGAAGTGTAGAAAACAAGCCTGCCATTAGTAAATCACACTGGATCGCAGGCACTCCCACTGGTGAGCACTTTCTGGGGCGTACTTCTATTTGGAGAGTATCGAAAATCATCGAGAAAAACGTACATACTTCTCGGAGGCATGTTGTCGATGTTTATTGTGGCAGTTGCTGTCCTTATGGCTTCATCTGGGCACCGCAAGTGATCAATTGTTTCCCGAAATCGACTCAGAGATTTATGGAGGTCGAGGGTGGCTGCAGCTACATAAATTGCAGGTGAAATGATAATATTGAGATTCAGCAGATGTTTTAATAAATGCAACTTTATAATGTTCATAGCCAAATAGATATAAAAAGAAGTCCAATGTATACATAATACCATACAAACCAGGAAATTGTAAAAGGTTATGTTGTACTTTCTTTTTTTTTTTTTTTTTTGAGGAGGGTTATGTGGTACTTTCATACGCTCAATAAACCAATCAACAATTTATTTGTGTATTTTGTCAAATACCTAATTAAATCAATGATATAAAACTTTTTCTAAGGTTGTGTCATTCTCATCATACATTAATACAATTAGTTACCGTTTGAAGTTAGAAATAAGATAAATAATACATAAATAAGTAATATATTATAATAAAAAATAAATAAAAATAATAATTAATATAATATTTGATTTGATTGATAGATTATATTATGTTTGATTTGATTGATTAAATTTTATATAAAAATAGTAAATTATCATTTTGACCTTTTAACAATTAATAAATATGAATATTATTATTTATGAAGGGTAATCTAGTAATTTAAATTCAATGATTTGATTGATGTAGGATAAATAATTAATGATTTGATTGATGTAAGATAAATAATTAATAGATGGATAAATAATATGACAAAAAGAACGTGAGATGAGATAACATAATTATACATAGATTAATAATATGACAAAACAAACGGTACTTTAATATATACTAGTAGGTGCATTGCGTGTGATCCATAGAAAATAGAAGGAAATTTATTATTTTCAGTTTTGAAATTAAAGTTATCAATTTTTTAAATTGACAAAATAATAGTAGAGAAGAGATAGTATCGAAATAAATTTGTAATATATGGAATTGAATTGTTAAAAGACATTTTCGAAATTATCATAAAATTTCACCCACATCCAAAAAATTGGTTAGGGAAAGGTTGGATTAATTGCATTAATCTTCTTTGTGAAAAGTCTAAAAAACATAAAACTCTCTAAGAAATATTAATAGGCTAATGCATTTTTCAGTTTTTTAAAATGTAGTATATTTCACTCATATGTTATACAAATTCGGGCACATTTATACCATCTGATAGGGATTTTTATGTTAAATTTTTTAAAAGATAAGGTCTAACGTGCTATTAATTTTACATAGGTTGTTTTTTGATTTTTTGATTATTCACAGAAGTTATTGATGCAATTGACCCGGGAAAGATTTAATTTTAATTAATAGTCAATATATCTATTCTATATTCTATATCTATATTTATATCTCTTTAAATATACAATTTTGAATTGTGAGCTTACCATACGCCTAATCTTTCGTAAGTATTATTTCTAATTTCTGGGCTTCATAGTCTTTCTCTCCTTCTCCGCTAAAGCTCCACAGACCCATTAACTCTTTGACATTTATTTGCATTGACGTCTCTTTCTTTGTTTAATCTTTTCGTATTCTCCCCTTCCCAAATTCTAGCTCAAACAAGATAAGAACAAAAAACATTTATTTGCATTGACGTCTCTTTCTTTGTTTAATCTTTTCGTATTCTCCCCTTCCCAAATTCTAGCTCAAACAAGATAAGAACAAAAAACTCTTGTGTTTGTTTTTTTTGATGCAGTTGCGTTCTAAATGTAAATGAAGTGAATTCGTTGAGTCTGTCCTTTGCCACAACGCTCACAAGGGATGATTCCGATGGATAATTGGGAACTATCCTTAAATAATACAATAAACAGGAGCCCAATATCATGATTCATGAATTGGAATTAAACGGTTCAAGATAATTGTTAGAACAACTAAAGGAGTAGCTTTCCTTCATGGTGGTTGCAAGTCAGGATCACTTACAGAATCATGACAAGTAGAAACATCCTTCTTGGTAAACATTTTGATCCCGAATGAGATCGCGGATTCAGGTTTTGCTTGATTTTTACCTTGTAAGATGTTGTCTTTGTTCTCTAAATATTTCGAGCATCCATGTTCACTCGATTGAAAATATAGTTTTCCATATAATATTTGGATTCCCAATTCTAACTCAAGTGCAATATTAACGTTTCAATGGATGTTTGTCAGCTAGGAGATCACGGAAACAAATGATTTGATGTTTGCCAATAAGCCCATTGCAAGATCATGGATGAAAAGAATATCAATTCCTTGT
Source organism: Henckelia pumila (assembly GCF_033568475.1). Classification (NCBI taxonomy): domain Eukaryota; kingdom Viridiplantae; phylum Streptophyta; class Magnoliopsida; order Lamiales; family Gesneriaceae; genus Henckelia; species Henckelia pumila. Next base: position 123,871,427 of record NC_133120.1, on the reverse strand, counting down.
CGATTCATTCCTTAAATTGATAAGATTACTAGACAAGATAAGCTGGGTGTAATATTTCTATATTATCGAGAATCTATAAAAGAAATATTCAGCTAGATTGAATAATATCTTGATAAAGAATTTTCGTGTATTATGGTTATTAAATATTATCAAGATATAATTGATTATACTTAAAAGAGTCATGTTCCTAATAAACTGTTATATTTTAATGTCATACCGGTACCGATATCGAAAAATTTGATACGGTATAACCCGTTAAATTTGGTATGTGCGGTATTTTGCAGTACGATAAGTGCTGTATATCGGAATGTTTGATATTTTTTTCCACCCATAAATACTAGATATTTTGATTTTTTTTAATAATTTAAAAATAATAAATATCAGAATCGGTTCAAGTAATAAAGCACCCAAAAGGATGTCTAAGTTAATAGGGTAGATGAATACGTAGCCAATGGTCAGCTGTTCGATTCTTTTTACCAATGCTTTTTTGTACTGACTAGTGACTAGTGTGTTTTACAGACTATTGCGTTAATAAAAAAATTATAGTAAATAATTTACTGGATCAAAATACACACGGTAAACTACCTTAAAAAATTAATACACCACACACATAATCGTTGAAACAAAACCAGTAATTATTTAACAGTAATATGGACGAATGCTTACGGTGGTGTGTGTTTGGGAGAAGCAAAGACTGTGCAAGAGGGTGGACGTGTACGTCTAGGTTCGGTTAATGAATTTATCAAAATTTTGGAAATTGATTTGTGGAGAATATATTTTAGATTAAAAAAATTAAGTAGGGATATTTTGATGAAGTGAAATATTGAAATATTGGGAGAAATTATAAGCTTTTGAAAATATTTTATAAGTTGTTTCAGAGCTCATAAGCTCTTTAAATTTCTTTGACAAATTTTTTGTCAAACAACTTATAAGCTGTCAAACTCAAAATAAGTTATTTGACAGTTTATAAGCTGTTTTTTAAAAAATAATATCACTTTTAATTATTTTTTAAAAATATTATTTTGATATTTTACTTCTCCATATTATCCTTATATATTTTATTAAATTCTCACTATGTCATCTACCAATTTTTTGTACATAATTTATCAATTTTTTTTCAAAATTAAAATTAAAAATATTTTTATATTTTAAATATATATTTAAAATTTATGATAAATTTAAAACTAAATTTGTATGTATATTACTAATTAAATTATTTTTATTGTATTTTAATCTTTTTGATAATTTCAACAATAAAAAAATTTATAATACCAAACACTTCAACATCTTTAAATTGTTTAAAATAAGTTCATTCAAACACTTTAATAGCTTATTTTTAAAATAAGATCGAACAACTTATAAGCTCTTAAAACAGCTTATAAGTTCCCAGAGCTTATAAGCTGTTTTTAAGGGCACCCACGTTAGTATCAATTAATCTGCCTTCCACCTTCCACCTAATCAAAAAGTGTGGGGTTTACATGCCACATATTCATTATATTAATATCTTTCAATTATTAACATACACTCACATTCATTTAATATCAACACTCGTTATTTATAAGTCTCACTCTCCACTTATTCATCTTTTTTCATATGTAATATTAAATAAATTATTTCTTAATTTACATTTATAGATTAATATTATTTTGAAAAAAATATTTTATTATTATATTTAGTATTCTTTGTTATTATTTTAAAAAAAATGGTTTTAATAAAATCAATTTCATTTCAATTTTTGTTATAAATTTTAAATGAAAGAGTACAACAAAATAAAAGAAAGACATATAACAACATAAATTTTTTTATTTTTCTTCATTAATGGTTATTTCTTAAATTTTGATATATTTTTTTTAAAATCTCAACGGTTGTTTATGAAATTATTATTATTTTTTTAAACTATCAAATTCAATCGGTTGGCTTATAAAAGTTTTAAAAAATATATCAATATTGAGTCTCCAACGTTTCCTTATTTTAACACATTTCAATTTTTTTTTTAATTTAAAAGGGACGGTGGGACAAAGCTGTCCCAGCGTCACGCGAATTATTTTGTGCGTGTAATGCACGCGCTAGCGGTATACGAGGTCCTGCGATTTGTTTTGGTTTTAAAAAAAATGGAAATAAGTTTAATCAAACACCTAACCTAACTACTTTTTTAAGAACAATTTAGAGTTTGTTTTTTGTGAGATGGTTTCACGGATCTTTATTTATGACTATGAGACGAGTCAAACACACCCATATTTACAATAAAGAGTTATAATTATGATATAAAAGGTAATACAATATCACCGGTGACTCAATTAGAAAATTCGTCTCACAAGAGTTTTTGTAAATAATTTATAAGCAGCAAAACATATTATTTTAATATTTTATAAGTTGTTTTGGAAAAGCTTTGACCAAACCAAATTATAGAGCTTATAAGCTCTATCAAAAACCTACCAACAATTGAGATGGGTAATGGGTATTGAGATTGACATTAAAATATTCTGAAGCTAGAAATATTAAATGAATAAATATCGGTAATAGACAAAATCATTACTTAATAAGAATAGAAACTTCAATTAGTCCTTACAACCATCAATTTAAAATCAACGACAATAAACATTAATATAACGATTAAGTAAAGTAATTAATTCTCTAATTATGGAAAAATAATGTTTTCATCAGTTCAATGGAGAGTCTCTTGATGAGCTTTATCTTGTTGGGATTAAAGCCTTGCTGAACATGATTTAAGCCCAAGTACTTTAGTGGATTAAACAATTAATTTGGGGGGTATAATATTGAACACAATATCAGTCTTTATTGAAGATGAAATTAGAGAAAGCTACAAATAACAAACAGAAACCATACATGCATGCATAAATTTTTAAATGGAATGTGAAGGAAATTAAACAAACAAACAAACAAAAGACACAGCAGTGATAAATTTCATGTATGTTCCGATCCGCCACAACATTAATTCTCAAGCATATGATATATCTTTAGGTAGGTAGCTAGCAATTACTAAGTTCAACTCCACCCTGGGGAGGGATCCATTGCTGGAAATTAAATATTTCGTTGTTAGGTCTCTCATCAGGCCTAACAACCTCCACTTCAATGTCCTCCAAGAACCAATCAGGAAGGATCCCTGATCCATCCGAATCCACAGATATCTTGCAAACAGGTAACCCAGTACACCCACCTCGCCCCTTGAAAGTTTCCTTTTTACCAATTTCAAAGTAGTCAAATGATGAACCCAACGTGCCCCACTGTGCAAGATCTTTTATCTCAAATGAGTCTTCGTGTACATCGGTTAAGGTGACGGATATTATAGAGTCTGTTCCGGCGTTGGCGACGGATCCAGTTTGGACTTTTAGTGTGTATTCACACTCGCTCTGCAAGTAATAATTCAACATAGATAAATAAATGTACTGATCATTTTATATATAAACAATAAATTAAACAAACCCATGGAGGGAAGAATCTGGCATTTACATCAGAAGAGACATGAGCAGTTCCTGCGAAGAGGAGTATGAGCAATGCAAGTGAGAAGAATTGAGGATTAATCGCCATTAATTACTTTTATGATCTGCTACGAAAATTATTTGATTTCACGATCGATGACAATTATTTATACAAACATTAGGACCCCCGATGGTTAATTTAGTTGACCAGATGATCATTATTCTTATTTAATTTAATACATTTTTCACGTTTTGCTTACAATATTCATCAGAGTGCCTCAAAGTTGGCAACTAGTTGACATCCTAGAAATCACCGTTGCAACTTTAATTAATATTTTAATTTGTACAATAATTCAGCTTAAGTATCAATTGTTTTTTTTAACGGAGACAATTATTGAACTACAACGTAAAGACAATTACAAATCAATATCGGTAAGGGGACATGCTTTAAATGCAGCAAAGCAAATAGAATTTTCTTTGCTCGTTCACACCGAGAGATTAGCTCTATAAATAGAGCTTTTTCCTCGGCAGTTTAATCATCCCTCGGCCTCAAGCTTTCATCCAATTCTTGAGCTTCATCTCCTGTCTATTTCTATAATATTTGTGAGATGAGTTTTCTCATGTATTAAGAGAGTAAGTGTATGTCTCTTTGAAAACGCAGAGAGAAGTCGTAATTCTCTAAATATTATAGTGGAATCTTTTCATCTTACCCATGGTTTTTACCCTAATAATTTTTAGGGGTTTTTCAAGTAAATCTTGGCATCTATTTTATTCTTCTATTTCCATATTTTTTATCTCGAGATGTTGCACCTGGGACCAACAAGTGGTATCGGAGCCTTGTTATAAAAGTTTTTACAATTCTGAATATGCTCTGTGCATGATTGCAGCTTTGACTGATCTTTCACACCAGAAAAGATTTTTCGAGATTTTGTTAAGGCATGATTATGACGGAAAAATACGAAATAGAAAAATTCAATTTGAGCAATTTTTTGATGTGGAAATTGAAGGTACAAGCAATTTTAACAAAGGAGCATTGCTTGGCAGCTATTGGAGATAGACCGGCAGAAATCACGGACAATCAAAAGTGGAATGAGATGAGATCTCAAGAAATTGTGGTCAGTACTTCAGACAGTGGTGAAATATTATTCAATGAAGCAGTAATAGTTGCGGAATGCAGACATGTGTATTCATGGAAAATGATCATGCCTTGGAAATCGATGGGGTCAGTACCATCAAAATAAAATGTTTGATGGCGCTGTTCACATCATACATGCAAGAGGTACGACATGTGAAGGGTCTGACAAAGAATCTTTTGTTTTTGGGACAATTGGATGATATTGGGTGTAAAATCCGTGTCGAGAATGTGATAATGAAGATTGTAAAAGGCGCGTTTGTGGTTATGAAGGCGGAAAAGGTTGCTGCAAATCTGTATGTACTTTTGGGAGAAACACACAAAGAGGCAGAACTAGTTGTTGCATCAATTGGTTCAGGAGAAGAATTAATAGTGTTGTGGAATAGAAGGCTCGGGCATATGTCAAAATGGAGAATGAAGATTCTCTCAGAACGAAAGCTGTTGTCGGGGATTACAAAAGTGACTCTACCCTTTTGTGAGCACTGTGTTACCAGTAAACAACACAGATTAAAGTTTGGCACATCTACTGCTAAAAGCAAAAACATATTGGAGCTGATTTATTTTACTCTTTGGCAAGAACTGGTGGTATATATCCCTAGGAGAAACGAGATATTTTTTCCTCGTTTATTGATGATTTCTCTAGGAGATGTTGGGTGTAACCAATCAAGAAGAAATCAGATGTTTTTGAAGTCTTCAAAGTTTTCAAAGCGCGGGTTGAATTTGATTGTGACAAGAAAATCAAGGGTTTGAGGATGGAAAATGAATGAGAATATACCAGTGATGAATTTGATACATTTTGCCAGCATGAGGGTATCAAAACACAGTTCACGATGGCTTACAAGCCTCAGTAGAATGGAGTGGCAGAGCGGATGAACAGAACTTTATTGGATAGAAAAATAGCCATGTTGAGGACTGCAGATGTAGCCAAGTAATTTTAGACAAAGCAGTCAAAACCACTTCTTACATCATCAATCGCTCCCCTTTAGCGGCGATTGATTTGGAGACTCCGATGGAGGTGTGGACTGGAAAACCAGCTGATTATTCTTGGCTACATACATTTGAAAGTCCGTTGTACGTTTTGTACAATGAGAAAGAGAGATCAAAGTTGGATTCTAAATCCATAAAGTGTATCTTCTTGAGTTATGCTGATGGAATAAAGGGTTTTTGCTTGTGGGATCCCACTATCCACAAGCTTGTCATCGGGGAAGATGTTATCTTCGAGGAATATAAAGTAAAAGGAGATAAGACATACTGAATTCAGAAACTACAATAGTTCTGGAGGAAAATAAGACAAACGAAGATCAAGTTTCTTGTGAAGCAATACCAGAGCATGAGGAACAAGAATCAATTGAGTCAGAAGTTTCCAAAGCGAGGCAGTCAACTCGAGAGATAAGATCACCAGGTTGGATTTTAGATTATATCACTGAAAGCAATATTGCATATTGTCTATTAACATAGGATGGTGAGCCATCTAGTTTCCATAAGGCTACTCAAAGCTCGGATGTATCCCTGTGGATGACAACGATGCAGGAAAAATTGGAAGCATTGGACAAAAACAAAACATGGGATCTTGTTACACTACCACGAGGAAGAAAAACTATCGGTAATAGATGGGTTTATCAAGCATGATAGCAATAACCAAGTGGAGCGGTATCTTGCGAGAATGGTTGTAAAAATATATGCTCAGAAAGAAGGCATTGACTTCAATGAGATATTTTATCATGTGGTTCGACTTACAACAGTTAGAGTAGTATTGGCATTGTGTGCGGTGTTTGACCTACATCAAGAACAACTAGATGTGAAAACTGAATTTCTTCATGGTGATCTTGAAGAAGAAATCTATATGCTCCAGCCAGAAGGTTTTGCAGAAAAGGGCAAAGAGAACTTGGTTTGCAGGTTGAAATCTATTTACGGTCTCAAACAGGTGCCGTGTAGTGACCCTCATCGTGATCACCTACTAATCAAGATTTTACGCATGCATTTAACTTAATTAAACAGAAATCAAAAAAATAACAGCAGAACCAAAATAACATGATACAATCCCAAGGAAATGAATCTGAAAATACTGTTATACAACCATATCAAAACAAGTGTATCCAGAAACAACCTGCCTCATCCAACCGCAAAGCTACCCCATGGAATAGGGTATCCAGAAACAACAGTACAAGGACGTGGGCATAAAATGCTTAGTACGAGAGTATGAGTATACAATATTATATGTGCATGTATGCAAGTGTACCGGATACCAAGACACTCAGGTCAAGAAACAAGCTCAAAGACCGGGCACAGGGTATATAGCATATTGCACCGTCGCATCAGGAGGTGGCTCATATACCCGGTAGATAATGGTGACCTGATACTAGTACAAGTGTCCAACCATAACGGTGACCTGACACAATACTTGTGTATCCAACCATCCACTACTCGTAGGGTGAGCGCCCTACTACTACAGGATATCTCAAAAATACAGGATTAATATGTTCATGTATGCAACATACAGTCATGACAGGTATATGCAGATAAAATCATGCCATATAACCAGATAAATCATGCAAACACATAATACATGCATACTCAGTTTGGATATCTCGAACGGTACTTTTGTACCTCATATACTAGCAACTAGGCAAGCTAATCCAGCTCTATGTCCAAGTCTATAGTCCGCACTACAATGAAAAATACTCATGCATCATAATATTATTCTAAAAGTCATAACTAAGCAATAACATACTCCCTATTTTCTATAATGAGCTAGAGGTATACTTTCGTCCGTCGTTAGGCAGCTGATGACGATTGCCCCAGAACTTGGGCATTACTCCGCTGCGACTCAGGAGCACCTCGCCAACTCCCAGACCAAACCTAGGAAGGCTGGAAACATCTCAAAACACCTAGAATGCCTAAAACCGAGAGATTAAGAAATGATTTTTAATGTGAAAATAAGGAGCTCGAAAAGCCTATTTATAGGAGGAGATCGGATGCTCTGATCGAGGGTTCGGACGCTTCGATCTCTGCATGTATACCACGTCACTGCATGCACAGTTCGGACACTCCGATCCCTAATTCGGAGGCTCCGAACTGCTGCATGTTCGATCAGCAATGACACCTCAACAGATGCATGGCCTAACTGAGATCGGACTCTCCGATCCTGGTTCGGACGCTCCGATCGCACCGTAGCCTCCGATCTTTGCTCTGTGCCTCCGAAGAGTTCGGACCCTCCGAACTTGGGTTCGGACCTTCCGAACTTCACTTGACCAAAAATCCATAAATTTTTCAATTAAATCTAAATTAAGCCTCTAACCCATACTTAATCAATTGTAATCACTTAATCTTGAAAAATGGAACTAGACTACTACACGCCGAGATGTTGGTACAAGAGATTTGATTCCTATATCATGAGTCTTGGGTACAACAGACTCAGTGCAGACCCTTGTACATATTTCAAGAGGTTTGGTAATGATGATTATATCATTTTGCTGTTGTATGTGGACGACATATTGGTAGCAGGCCCCAACAAAGATCGTGTTCAAGAATTGAAGACACAGTTGGCTAGGAATTTAATATGAAGGACTTGGGACCAACAAACAAGATTCTAGAGATGCAAGTTCACCGAGACAGAAGCAATAGAAAAATTTGGCTTTTCCAAAAAAATTATTTGAAGAAAGTCTTGCAGCGTTTCAACATGCAAGACAGTAAGCCAATTTCAATCTCTCTTACTATTAATTTCAAGTTATCCTTTGAGATGTGTCCTAGCAGTGAAGAGGATGGAGATGTCTCAAGTACCGTATGCATCAGCAGTGAGGAGTTTGATGTTCGCTAGGCCAAACATTGCACAAGCACTGAGAGTGGTTAGTAGGTATATGGCGAATCCTGGACAAGAGCATTGGAGAACAGTTAAGAGGATCCTTAAATATATTAAGGGTACCTCAAATGCTGAATTATGTTTTGGAGGATCAGATTTTACACTCAGAGGCTATGTTGATTCAAATTATGCAGGTGATCCAGATAAAAAAAAAATCTAATATTGATTCTGTGTTTACAATTGCAGGAGGTTCAGTAAGCTGGGTTTCAAAACTTCAAACAATTGTGACATTATCTACAATGGAGGCAGAATACATGACAGCTACTCAAGCTCGCAAGAAAGAAATATGGAATAAAAGGTTATTGGAGGAGCTTGGGCACAAAAAGGAAAAGATTGCTCTTTTTTGTGACAGTCAGGGTGTTTTGCACATTATAAGGAACCCAGACTTTAATTCTAGAATTAAACACATTGGAGTTCATTTTCACTTTGTGCGAGAAGTAGTATAGGAAGAAAGTGTGGATATGTAGAAAATTCATACAAAGGACAATGTATATGATTTTCTGACCAAGCGAGTGAACACCGATAAGTTTAAGTGTTGTAGATCTTCAAGTGACCAAACAGAAACGTAAGCAACATGAATGACAAGATTGAAAAGATGTGTGGAGATGTGTTTGATTCTCAATCAAATCTCCAAGTGGGAGAAATGTCGGCAAAGAGACATGCTTTAAATTCATGTCCAAAGTCACCAAAGGCAGCAAAGCAAATTCAAAATTCAATTTGCTTTGCAGGTTCACACTGAGGGATTAGCTCTATAAATAGAGCTCTTCCCTCAGCATTCTAATCACCCTTCAGCCTCAAGCTTTCGTTCAATTTTTGAGCTTCATCTCCTATCTATGTCTATAATATTTATGAGATAGGTTTTCTCCTATATTAAAAGAGTGAGTGTCTATTTGGAAATACAGAGAGAGGTTGTAATTCTCTAAATATTATAGTGAAATATTTTCATCTTACCCGTGGTTTTTACTCTAATAATTTTTAGGGGTTTTTCACGTAAATCTTTGTGTCTATTTTATTCTCTATTTTCATATTTTCTATCTCGAGATTCTGCACTTGATACCAACAATCAAAGGTGTAAATACATGGAATATCTCACAGAAGACCTATTATGTATGTCACGTACTAGGCAAAGCAATTAACACAAAAAATTCACAAATACAATTATGCAGAATATATATATATATATATATATATCACCATAATGTACAAAATTTCACAAATAATTTTTTCTTCTTCCTAACCCGCGGGCCAACTCAAGGCCACCTCACAAGTTGCACGGCCCGACCCGTTTAGGTCCTCTACTAACTTGGATACCTTCTTACATCCAATCATCATCATTTCAATAAATGTATATTAGAAATAGTATTTCTTTAATATAAATAAATATTATATACATGTATAAATAAAATATGTGTGTATATATATATATATACATATATACTCAGATAAGATATGATTAGCAGGTTTCTAGACCGTCTCCATTTCCAAACTCGAAAATCCACATACCCAATTTTTCATTTATTTAATTAAGTTCAAAAAATCACTCCATATCCTCTTTCATTCGAATCGAGTATCGAATTAACAAACAGATTTGGTAGAAATTTCATCCCTATCAAAACTAAAAAGTAGACAGAAAGCCCAAACTAGCAAATGTTTTATCTTTAATAAAAATAAATCATGACTATAATAAGGTAGTGTTTTGAAAAGCTTTTAGCAAGCACTTATCAGCTTTTCGTCAACAAAATCTCAAAATTTTGTTAAGAAAAAGCTGATAAGTGTTTACTAAAAGCTCTCTCAAACACTACTTAAATCTGGGTACTAATGTTCTTATGTAGTTAAAATATACATTTATATATATATATATATATATATATATATATATATATATTGTAAGGATGTTAGAGCTATTAACATTTTTATTTCAAGATTAGTAACATTTTATTTTATTATTCTTACAGAAATAATGCTATCACGAGAAAATGAATACTTTAATAAAGAAAATTCGGAGATTTTCTCTAGGTTGTTTTTTAAAAAAATTGTAAACCCACGAAGGTTTGTACGATAATTGAAAAAAAATAAAAATAAAATAAAAATGACATTTATAAGACCAAAAAAAGTAATTAAAATATTACATAAATCGGTACGTATCGCAAGCAAGATCCTGTACGTGACTCTCGTGGGGGGAGAAAGTCTTAAAATATTTGTGAATAATTTCTCGTTTGGTGTGAAATTTGAAAAAAAGTTTGGTCATACAATTTTGTTAATAAAGAAATGAAACTCATCGAGCCGAATAATAGTAAAAAAATTAAAACTCAAAGTTCAGCTCGAATTAAGTATATTCGAGCTCGATTCGAAAGTCAAAAATTTCAAATATTTTAGATAGATCAAGCTCGGCTCGAAATGAAGTTTGAGTTCGGCTCGAAATATTCAAACATATTCGTGAATTATTTGAACTATTGCTCGGATATTAAGGTTCAAAAACCCGGTTCAAAAGTTCGAAATGTTCGAAAACTCCGTTCAAAAGTTCGAAATGTTCGAAAATGTTCGAAATGTATATATTATATCATTATATTATTTTAATAAAAAATTAAGGTTTGCGAACTATTCGCGAACTATCGAACAAAATAATTTTGGCTCGGCTCGTCTCGAAAAAAAGTTTGAACATGTCTGGGTTCGGCTCGAGTTCGATAAGTTCGAATATGAATCAAATATTTTTCGAGTCGCCTCAAAAAACTCGCGAACCGGCTCGATTCATTTACAAACCTAGTAGAGCCACTAATGAGCTCGGGTAGACTCCAATCCCATTTGAATTATTTTTTTTAATCAATACTTTTTAGTTTTTTTTTTTAATTTTATGTTTTGCAGCCCTATCTTTAAAATTTTTTTGCACATTTTGAATTCTTTTTTTTAATCAAAACTTTTAGTTTTTTTATTTTATGTTATGAAGCCCTATCTTTAAAAAACAATTTGCACATAACCCCCTGTCATCTGCAAAAGAAACATAAAATCTCCTGAATTAAATTAATAGACTAATTAACCTTTTATTTTTCAAATTTCAAGCTAAAAACACCTTGAGTTTAGAAACAATTATGCTAGGATAAAAAAATGCTTTTCAGAGGGGGTGAATAAGCACTCCAATGAATTTTCGGCTGATTAGATTGGGTTAACAAAACTAGTCAATTTTATCTTTTAACATCTCTTAGTTTTGGATATGAAACAGTACCTAAAAATTTTAGAGATAGTAGTTGCCTTTTTATTTGTATTAATATTAATAGGTTTCAAGGACCACAAGCTGAAGAACCGCAATAGATATTCCTTACAACAAATTCTATAACCGCTGAAGTTTATTGGACAACTACAGTTTCTAGAACTGCTGAAGTGCCTAGGACCGTTTAAGTTTCTAGGACCGTTGTAGCTCTAAAGTATTTCAAAAGATGTTGCTTCACAAAGACCAAGGCAATCTCACCTACGGAAATTTATCAAAAAATCTTTTTGTCTATGAGAGTATAAAAAAATCAAAATGTTTGCTGAAAAAAGAATGTATCAAGCTCCAGACCTTTGCCTTCACTACAACAAAAATACCTAACAACTAAAGATTTTATCCATTGTCTTTGGGATATAAAAAATGTTGTAACTTATGACGTTGTTAGGCTTTTATGTTGTATATAAACATTTCGTATATTCATTCTTTAACATATAGGAAATCATTATTCTCTCATTAGTTTTTACATGGTATCAAGAGTCCACGATCCATGCAACTAAAACCTAATTAACTCTAGGCTACAACCGCCGGAAGTTTTTTTTCGTTAGGCTCTATGGCAGTCACCGGAACCGTTACTACTTCGATTTCGTTCAATGTTGTCGCTCGCGTGCCCTTGACGCTCACTTCTTCTAAATATCTCTCATGGAGTTTGCAATTCATGACCCTCATCACTGGTCATGATCTTCTTGGATTTATTAATGTTCTCATCCTTGTCCGGCCAATTCAATAACAACCGTCACCACAACCACCGTCATCATAACTAAAACATCGAATCCTACGTACACCTCCTGGACCAGGACCAATTGATATTGAATATCATTATTGGATCGATGTCTCCTTCCTTGACTTCGTTTATTGCTACTGCTACAACATCTGCTACCGCCTGAATTAACACCCTTTCTCTCACCTATGACAAGCCCTCTCATGACCGCATAACTCAATTAAAGACGCAACCGCAATCCGATCAAGGGCTCTCAGTCCATCATCGAGTTCATGCATTTATCAAATCTAAAGTTGTGAACTCGCTCGGTCTCTCTCATGAATGCCCCTCTTGATATAGATGACATCACCATAAAAGTTTTTCATGGTCTGGATAATGATTATAAAGAACTCTCTAATGCCATCCAGGAACGGGACATTGTGATCTCGTTTGAGTAATTACATGAATAAACTCCTCAACCATGAGGCTTATCTCGCTGCTCTCCAGGATGCTCCAGTAACTCTTCTGGCCACGGCTCTCTCCTCCGCCCGATCTAGCAGTTCCTACAGCTGGGCGCCTCCCTCGACCACGCCACAGCCAGTCACCACCCGGCACCCTGTCCCCTGGCCCTCTCGGTCGCCTCCACCTTCCCAACAGTCGGCGCACGACCAACCATTACCGCACAGTCAGCGTGCCCCACATCCGTATATAGGGCGCTGTCAGCTCTGCAGTCGCCAAGACCACTCTGCTCAACACTGCCCATATTTCCAGTATTTCCCAGCTCTTGCTCTTGTTCTTGCTCCTGCACCTCCTGTGATACCCATGATCGATTTTTTGATACATTAAATAAACTATATTTTTATAATATTTATTTTATCATATTAGCAAAACACAATTAAGATTGCATTATTTTAGATTTAAAACTAGCACTTTGCTTAAATATATATATATATATATATATATATATATATATATATATATATGATATTATGAAAACTCATGATGTGTACTTTTGTGTGTACCGCTGACGTGACATCCTTTACATCCAATAGTTGAACGCCACATCAGCAAGTACACACATAAGTGCATATGATAGGTGCTCACCATATCAAAACTCTATATATATATATATATAGTTTACGTTTTTGATAAGTTTATTATAAGTATAACTATTTTTTTAAATAATATACTTATTGATTGGATATTTAATTAGACAGTATCTCAATTAATCATAATGACCTTTTAGAACCCCCCAACTCATCTATCCATACCATACGTTCTATTAGTAAATTTTATCAATTGCACTATATATAATTAAGAAAATTATTTCCCATTTATTTTGATTATTTATTAGTAATCAAATCAACTATTACACTCTAATTACTATTTGTCATAAACCACCATGATTTATCAAATTCCTACCCACTAACCCACGTTTTTATCCCCTCAATTTACTACCCACTAAACCAAATTCAATTCATTACATTTAATGTGACCCTTTGAGTTTCTTAGTAATTTTAGTATAAATATACTACACTAGTCACATTCTCATTTTAATCCATAATATTCATAAAATAAAGAGAGAGAAATTATATGGAAGACATGTATATTTTCTTCAAACAATCATATTATAGTATCTAATAGTTAAGTTCTTGTGGCATCAAAGAGTTGAGCTCTTATGACAAAGAGTAGATGAAGCTTTTAGAAGAATTTTATATCAGTTCTCGATTCAACAAGATTTTTCAGGTAAGTGGGCTTATATATATTTTAAAATAATGATATTCTTGATTTTGAAAACTCGATCGTACATTACTCATTTCATGTCATTTGATTTCGTTTCATATTTCGTTCTGCACGATTTTTTGTTATGCACTGTTAGAATTCAACTTAACAAATGATAAAAAAAATTCTGAAAGCATAATATGATCTAAGGCCCTGATGTGGTGGGTTATAATAACCATTTAAGGCCTCGTCCTCTTAGAGGAATAACAATTAGGGACTGATCAGTATCCATGATTAACGAGATGAATAACAATGCTAAGTCTAAGTACATGCTTCAGTGATGATATATTTTGCTGCCCTTTTTCAAACTATGTTTGTGATCTCTTGTCTTGATTCATGTCCTGACATATTCTGGAACATGTTCTTTTGATCTCATATTATGTATATTTTGACATTATGTGTACGATTGGCCCCCACTTGCTGAGTGTTTTCCAAAAGACTCACCTTTTACTTCCCTCCCCAGATGAAAATGAAGAAGAACTTGAAGATGAAGAGCATAGCTAATATTGTACTGGTGAAAAAGGAAAAATTTAAAAGTGCTGCTATTATTTGAGTTTTTTTTATCCCTGTGATGATAAGTTTTAGCTTCCGCTGATGTATTTGATTTATGATTTTTATGGGATTCAAGAACAAATTTTGTCATGAAATAATATACTGCTTTTTGGTTAAAGTCTGTACTATGAGGCTTGTTGTTTTTGAATGTGTTACGCCTTAAACGCATACAAATCTCGAGTTATGAGATTAATGTTTTTAATGCATTAACAAGTCTCATACTATTATGTTTTGATGATTACAAAATTCGATTAATTGTTACTAACTGTTTAAAGTGAGATTTTGCAGATTAGATATTTATTGACAATTAAATTTGTGGAAGCTATTTTGAAGTTGTAAATGTATTTATGAAGTCTCGTATTGCTCATGTAATGGATACAATGTTCTGTGGATGGTACGGAACACCTTGACGATGGATATGAGAACAAGAAGAAGCAAAAGTATGGAGCAGCAATGTCTGAAAAACACTGGGAATTTTTGATACATTTAAATCCGATCTCCACCAATCATAATCAAGCTGAAGAAGTTCTAAACCTTCTGTCCAAATTTCAGATCAATCCAACGGCTATATTGTGAGATATGATTTTTTCAAATATGCCAAGCAGTACCTATTTCTGCAAGGATCGAAAAGATGGAAAATCAACTTCAGAAAATAACTGGGCATTTTTTATCTACCCAAATCCAATCTCCTTTGGTCAAAATCATGATTAGGATGTATAAACCTTCTGTAAAAATTTCAGCTCAATCCAATGGATAGATTGAGAGATATGATTTTTTCTAAAGTGTCGCGCAGAACAAGAAGCGAAAATATGATGAAGAGACTTCCGAAAATTACTGGACGTGTTTGTCTTCTTCAAATCAAATCTCCACCATTCCCAATGACTTTTATTATGTTGTAAAGCATCTTCCCAAATTGTAGCTTCATCCGACGGTTAGATTGTGAGATATGATTTTGCCACATATTCCGCACAGTGCAGTTTTGGAAGGAGATAGCGGCGCCGAACTGCTTTTTGTCTAAACCTTGTCTTCCCAACAAACTCTCCATGCACCAAAAGAAGATTCAAATCCTTTTCAACTATAAATAGAGCCTTTCCAAGGTCATTTGAAGACATCCCAACTCATTTCTTCTCTTATTTACAAGCAATCTTCTCTTTATCAAAGTGTTTGTGTGATATATTCAAAAATCGAGAGTTGTTTGTAAAAATAGTTTGTGAAGTTGGTTGTGCTATTGTTGTAAACACTTGAGTGTGAAGCCAAGTATGTTGTGTGATTGTTGAGGCTATCCTTGGAGCCCTTAAGGCCAAGTGTTTCGAGTTGTAGCGGCGCGGTGATCGTGTTGTTGTTGTACGGCTATCCTTGGAGCCATCAAGGCCAAGACATTGAAGTGCTAGTAGATCCTTGGTTAATCGATCTTAACCAAGAAGGGGAGACGTAGACAATTTATCGTCGAACTTCCATAAACATATCCTATCTCATTTATCACTTTATTTATTTTACGCATTTATTTACCGTATTTATTTTGATTGTTTTAAGTCTTTCGCTTGCGTATTTGCATAATCGCTTTAAATTGCTAAAGTTGCCAATAGAACTTAAATCCCCCCATTAGGTTCTAACAAGTGGTATCAGAGCCAGACTTTTGAAAAAACTTTCAAAAGGTTCTAATGGCAAATCTAGCGAGCGATTATGCTCAAGGGCAATCAACCAATCGTCCTCCTCTTTTCAACGGCATAAACTACGGATATTGAAAAAACCGAATGTCTCTATATATCAAATCCGTAGATTATGTCCCTATATACCTATGAAAGAGGTTGATGGGGTTAAAGTTCCTAAGGGAATGGATGACTTTTCAAAGGAGGACATGAAGTTAATTTCTCAAAATGCTAAAGCTATGAATATTTTGCATTGTTCTTTAGATATGAACGAATACAACCGGATCTCGATGTGATCCTCCGCAAAAGAGATATGGCATAAATTGGAGATATGCCACGAAGGAACTAATCAAGTCAAGGAGACAAAGATCGATCTACTCCAACTCAAATACGAGAAATTTGAGATAGAAGCCAATGAGGATGTTGACACCATGTTCCGAAGGCTCACTCAAATCATCAATGAGTTAGCTCAACTTGGAGAAAAATATCCTTTCAAGCAAGTTTGGAGGAGAGCTCTACGCATCCTACCCAAGGAGTGGGATGCAAAGATGACGGCCATCATAGAATCCAACAAAGGCAACACCGATTCCTATGATCTTGATCAACTCCATGGGACCCTAAAAACCCATGAGTTGGAATTATCTACAAAGAATGGAATGAAGAAAGAAGATGAGAAGATCAAGGCCAAGGGGATTACCTTATCCAGCCAAGCAAAGGAAGAAGATGATGATGATGACATGGCGCTCTTCGCAAGAAAATTCAAAAGATTCATGCGAGGAAATAAATTCAAGAAGACGGACAAGGAAGTGACATGCTACAACTATCAACAACAAGAGCATTATGCAAATGAATGCCCTCTCAAGAAGAAAAATGGCAAAGGCAAGAAGAAAGCACTCATAGACACTTGGAGCGATATCGATGACGACGATGAGGAAGCCAACATATGCCTCATGGCTAAGGATGATGACATCGTATCCGACGACGATGACGAGGTACCTTCCTATTATGAAATATTGCATGCATATCAACTCATGTATGATATGACAAAATCTCTTAGAAAAGAAAATAGAAATCTTCAAAATGAATTGGAATCTAAGGAGCATGAAAATTTAATATTTAAAGATAACATAGCTCACTTAGAAAAATCATTTGATAAATTCAATGTTAGTAGTAATAAATTGAATAATTTACTTAGCATGCAAAAATGTAGCTTTGATAGAGGTGGTTTAGGGTATGGTAAGAAATCTATAGACTTTACTAGCCTCATTGCTAAAGCTAAAATGAGAACACCACCTACATGTTCTTATTGTTGTAAAATTGGCCATGTTAGATATAAATGTAGATCTTTAAGATTTCAATATGACAAAAAGAGCTACATGAAATGGAGGCCTAAGAGTACTTAACAACTCATTAGTCGGCATTATGGGAACATGATCTAAGGGAGTTCATCATAGACCGATTTAAACTGTCTTGACTTGCGACTGGTCTTCCTGATGAACGTTGATCTGTCTAAGAAAATAGGTTTTTAAAGAGGCCTTATCCCTACCTACTACTGGGAGCACTCTTGTAAAGTGTCGATGATGTTGCTATGAGAGACTGAACTCTTAGAAATCTATTTTATGTTTATCTTTTCTAACTTTGTGGACCCAAAAGAACTAAAGGGTACTAAAAACAATTTTTGCAGGGAAATAGGAAAAATGTTCTTCCTAGTATATGGTATCTATACAGTGGATGTAGTAGCCCGTACCCTAATTGAGTAATTAAAGGATTAATGCTAATTAAATAAATTGAGTATCGGATGGATCGGAAGCTCCGAAGGCACGATCGAAAGCTCCAAACAGGATCGGAAGCTCCGATGAGCGATCGGAGGCACCGATAATATTACGTCATCCATGACGTGTGGTTAGATCGGAAGCTCCGATCACCCCTATCCGGAGTCAACAAGTGATATTTTGACACGTGGCAGATCAGGATCTTCGGAAGCTCCGATGGCAAGATCGGACGTTTCGATCGAGGTTCGGACGTTCCGATCAAGGATCGGAAGTTCCGATCGTTGTCTATAAATAGAGGGCCGAGGCTTCATTTCCAATTTCCAATTCCGAGTATTTCCCTCTCCTTTCTAGTCTATTCGAGTTGTTCTAGCCTTCCTAGGCTTGACCCGGTGGTCAGCGAGGCATTCGATAGTCGTAGCGGAGTTGTGCCCAAGTTCTGGAGGCATCGACATCAAAGGGCTAATGACGGACGAAGGTATAGCTTTTGCTTCCTATAAATATTTAGGAGTATGCAATAGCTTAGTTAAGGCTTTTAGAGCACTTTAATGATAGTAGTATCATTTGGCAGTGTAGAGCAGACTATAGGAGTGGACCTAGAGTTGGTAGAGCTTGCACTGATTTGAGGTACGAAAGTACTGTTCGAGATATCTTGACTGAGTATGCATGTATTATGTGACTGCATGATTTATATGCCATGATATTATGCTGCATTCATTTGCATCTTGCTGTATCTCTTTCGAGATGTCTGTTAGTAGGGTTGTACCCTATCCTGTTAGTGGATGGACTTCCATCGATTTGGGTCCGGCGTATCCACGGTTATCTCGGTATGGGAGCCACCTCCTGAAGCGACGGCACAACGTGCTACATACCAGGGCCCAGTCTGTCTCTGTTATCTGATCCTTGACCTCGAGTTTATAGGGAGTTCACTTTGCATGCATGTATACTCATACTCTCGTACTGAGCATTTTATGCTCACGTATCGTACTCTGTGTTTCTGGACACCCTATTCCATGGGGCAGATTTGCGATTGGACGAGGAGGGTGGATCCAGGAGGGGCTAGTCAGTGGTTCGCCAGCTGGAGCTTCCTCTAGGTTTTATTTCTGTTTTTTTGAGGTTGATACAGCTATTCGATTTGGTTGTATATTATTTGGATAAATTACAGATTCCTTTACTTGGGATTGTATAACGTTTATGGTTTCCGCAGTTTTATTCTGATATCTGTTTAATTAAGTTAATTGCATGCCTAAGTTCTGTTAGTAGGTGATCCGGGAAAGGGTCACTACATTTATGGTATCAGAGCATGCAAAAGAATTCTTGGGATTTAGTCTCATCATGAGGTATTCTTGTAGATGGCAAATCGTGATGACCGGAGTTCTCATGGCAGTATTGGTGGGCGTTGGGGTGATGCCGACCGGGAGCCTCGTCGAGAACGGCGTCATCGTCATCATGACGACGAGCGTTTCACTGTGCGTCGATTCTTAGCTATGGGTCCTAAGCCCTTAGTTGGAGGTGAGTCTCCGGAGGATGCGAAGAACTGGTTAGACCGCATGGAGATGACTTTTCAGACTTTCCACTGCACCGAGGAGCAGAAGATGGAGACCCTTGGCTATCTTCTGGATGGGCGAGCCCGTAGGTGGTGGAGGTTTACTTCTGCACCCTTTATTGCGACGAGAGGAGTGGCCACTTGGGCCGAGTTCCGCACAGCTTTCCAAAAGCGGTATTTTCCTCCTGCACTCCGTCAGTCGAAGGCAGGCGAGCTACTGAGTCTGCGACAGGGAGCCATGTCTATTGATGAGTATCAGCAAAAGTTCTTTGATCTGCTATCCTATTGCCCCGAGATTGCTGATAGCTCAGAGATGAAGTATAATCTGTTCCTTCAGGGCCTTAACCCTGAGATCCATGACCGTGTGGCGGTTGGCGACGACATGTCCTACGAGGGTTTGGTGAGCCGTTGTCACCAGGTGGAGGACAGTATTCGGCGGAACAGGTCTTTCCCTCAGTCGAGGCCTGCTAGTTCTTTGGGTCCCCGTGCCCAATCTTTCAAGAAGTTTGGATCTACTTCTTCCTCTGGTTCTGGAGGTGTTGTCCGTTTCGGTAAGAAGGACAAGTGCGATCACTGTGGGAAGAACCATCCATCTGACAAGTGCCGCAGAGCTTCGGGAGCTTGTTTCCGTTGTGGAGAGACTGGTCATATCCGGAGAGATTGTCCACTATCTGGGGGAGGCGGTTCCGGTTCTGGTTCAGGATCTGGTTCTCAGGCCACCGTTCAGCAGAGGTCGCAGGGACAGCCTGCTGGGAGTTCTCATTTGAGGCCACGAGCTTCTGGCCAGGTGTTTGCCCTGAGACATGATCAGGCAGTGGAGGAGAATGAGAAAGTCATCGCAGGTACATTTCTGCTTTATGGTATACCTGCTCTTGTACTTATTGACACTGGTGCATCTCATTCCTTCATTTCTGCACGTTTTGTTAAGAGGCATAAGTTACCATGCATTGCACTAGACGTAGTGATGTCTGTTTCTACTCCGACGGGCCAATCTGCTTTGGCTAAGCGTCTAGTGATAGGTTGCCCTTTAGAGTTTGAAGGGAATATTCTGTTAGCAAATCTCATGGTCCTGGCGATGGACGAATTTAATTGCATTCTGGGAATAGATATGTTGACTACCTATCGAGCTTCAGTGGACTGCTATCAGAGATTAGTATGCTTTCATCCGGAGGGGAGTGAGAGCTGGTTTTTCTATGGTGAGGGAGCACGACCCCCGATGCCTTTGGTATCAGCTTTGAGAACTTGTCGAGCTCTAGAGTCTGGCAGGGAAGCCTACCTTATCTATGCAGTTGATTTGTCCGCTGAGAGCATTGGGATAGAGAGCATTCCTGTTGTGGATGAATTCCCAGATGTATTTCCTGATGAGATTCCGGGTTTTCCTCCTGCTAGGGAAGTCGAGTTTGGCATAGAGTTGATGCTGGGTACTTCACCTACTTCTCGAGCACCGTATCATCTGGCTCCGTCAGAGATGCGTGAATTGAAGAATCAGCTACAGGATCTTTTGGACAAGGGGTACATTCGTTCTAGTTTATCTCCTTGGGGAGCTCCTGTTCTCTTCGTGAAGAAGAAGGATGGGTCTATGCGGCTGTGCATTGACTATCGGCAGCTGAATCGAGTCACTGTGAAGAATAAGTATCCGTTGCCTCGTATTGATGACTTGTTTGATCAGCTGCAGGGCACGTCAGTTTACTCCAAGATTGACTTGAGATCTGGGTACCATCAGTTGAGAGTCCGTGATCAGGACGTAGCCAAGACTGCATTCCGTACTCGCTATGGGCATTATGAGTTCCTAGTGATGCCATTTGGTTTGACTAATGCGCCGGCTATATTCATGGATTTGATGAACCGTGTATTCAGGGAGTATTTGGACAAGTTTGTCTTGGTCTTCATTGACGACATCTTGGTGTATTCGCGTAATACGGAAGGGCATGTTTCTCACTTGCGGTTGGTACTGCAGACTCTTCGAGATGAGCAGTTGTACGCCAAGCTGAGCAAGTGTGAGTTCTGGATGGATAGAGTGGTCTTTCTGGGCCATATCATATCCAGGGAGAGGATTTCTGTTGATCCAAGTAAGATTGAAGTGGTACTTAATTGGTCGCGTCCGACGACAGTTGCTGAGATCCATAGTTTTCTGGGTCTAGCAGGGTATTATCGTCGCTTTATTCTGAACTTCTCTCAGTTAGCTCGACCTTTGACGCAGCTTACCCACAAGGGTGTGGATTTCGAGTGGTCCTCCGAGTGTGAGGATAACTTCTGTGAGCTTCGACGGCGGTTGACTTCTGCGCCGGTGTTGGCATTACCGTCAGGATCTGGAGGGTATGTGGTATACACGGATGCTTCTCTTCAGGGGTTAGGTTGTGTCCTGACTCAGAATGGGCATGTGATCGCATACGCTTCTAGATAGCTGAAGCTTCACGAGGATAACTATCCAGTCCATGATTTGGAGTTAGCAACCATTGTGTTCGCTTTGAAGATCTAGCGTCATTACCTGTATGGCGAGAAATTTGAGATCTTCACCGACCATAAGAGTCTCAAGTATTTGTTTACTCAGGCGGAGTTGAACATGAGGCAGAGACGTTGGATGGACTTGCTTAAGGACTATGATTGCGAGATTAAGTACCATCCGGGAGCTGCTAATCTCACCGCTGATGCTTTGAGTGGCAAGGTGCGACTATCCGCACTTCAGACTTGTTCGATGTCTAGTGCGATCAGTGACTTTTGTACTTCAGGTTATACCTTCAAGCATAAGAAAGGTATGCAGAGTATCCAGATGTTTGCGATATTATCTGAGCCAGCTTTGTATTCTCGGATCCGAGATGCTCAGATGTCTGATTCGAAGACCCAGCATTTAGCTCGTTTAGCTAACGAGGGTAGCTCGTCTGGATTTCATTATCAGTTAGATGTCTTTCTGTGTTTGTCTGGTAGGCTTGTGATTCCGCAGGATGAAGAGTTGCGAGAGGAGATTTTGTTTCAGGCATATCGCACTAAGTTGAGTATTCATCCTGGGAGCAACAAGATGTATAAGGATCTACGTACTCGTTTCTGGTGGAAGGGAATGAAACGCAGTGTTTATCAGTTTGTTTCGAGATGTTTGGTGTGTCAATAGGTCAAGGCAGAGCACCGACGACCTGGAAGATTGCTTCACAGTCTGCCTATTTCCGAATGGAAATGGGAGTTTATCACAATGGACTTTGTGACCCATTTGCCGATATCCCCGAGGAACTGTGATGCTATCTGGGTTGTGGTGGACCGACTCACCAAGTCAGCGCATTTCATTGCCTATATCCGGGAGTACAATGTGGATCGTATGGCACGGTTGTACAATCAGGAGATCGTTCGACTTCATGGAGTGCCTGTGAGCATTGTCAGCGATCGGGACCCCAGGTTCACTTCTAGATTTTGGGGGAGTGTTCAGCGTGCGATGGGTACTACTCTCAGTTTGAGTACTGCCTATCATCCGGAGACTGATGGTCAGTCAGAGCGCACTATCCGTACTTTGGAGGATATGCTTAGAGCGTGCGACATGGATTTTGGTTCAGCCTGGCAGGATCATTTGTCGTTGATCAAGTTCACGTACAACAACAGCTATCATACTAGTATTGGTATGGCACCTTTCGAGGCGTTGTACGGGCGACGTTGTCGTACTCCACTCTTCTGGGAAGAAGTGGGAGAGAGACAGGCTGAGGGACCGGAGTTTATCCAGCAGGCGATAGACATTGTTGATCAGATCAAGAAACGGATTAAGACTGCACAGGATCGTCAGGCCAGATATGATAATATCAAGCGTAGGCATTTGCAGTTCGATGTCGGGGAGAAAGTGTTTCTGAGAGTGTCACCTTTCCGCAAGATTCTCATATTTGGCCTTAAGGGCAAGCTATCTCCCAGGTTTATCGGTCCGTTTGAGATCTTGGAGAGCATTGGCGATTTGGCTTATCGACTAGCTTTGCCACCGCATCTATCCAGTATTCACGACGTGTTCCACGTATCTCTGTTGCGACGGTATGTGGCGGATGAATCTCATATTCTGCAGCGGTCTGAGGTTCAGGTGAGCAAGGATTTGACTTATGTTGAGAAATCTATTCGTATCCTGGATTATAAGGATAAGGTTTTACGGAACAAAGTCATTCCTTTGGTTTTAGTTCAGTGGCAGCGCCGAAGCACTGAGGAAGCTACTTGGAAGCTTGAGAACAGGATGCGTGAAGACCATCCTGAGTTGTTTTGATTTCATTCTTAAGTTGTATTCAGTTGCAAACTCTGTAAACGTTTGATTTGAATAAAGAATGTTTCTGATTTCTGTATTGCATTCGGTACTTAAGATCTGATTTCGAGGACGAAATATCTTAAGTGGGGGAGAATGTAGTAGCCCGTACCCTAATTGAGTAATTAAAAGATTAATGCTAATTAAATAAATTGGGTATCGGACGGATCAGAAGCTCCGAAGGCACGATCGGAAGCTCCGAACAGGATCGAAAGCTCCGATGAGCGATCGAAGGCATTGATAATATTACGTCATCCATGACGTGTGGTTAGATCGGAAGCTCCGATCACCCCTATCCGGAGTCAACAAGTGATATTTTGACACGTGGTAGATCAGGATCTTCGGAAGCTCCGATGGCAGGATCGGACGTTCCGATCGAGGTTCGAACGTTCCGATCAAGGATCGGAAGTTCCGATCTTTGTCTATAAATAGAGGGCCGAAGCTTCATTTCCAATTGCCAATTCCGAGTATTTCCCTCTCCTTTCTAGTCTATTCGAGTTGTTCTAGCCTTTCTAGGCTTGACCCGGCAGTCAGCGAGGCGTTCGGTAGTCGTAGCGGAGTTGTGCCTAAGTTCTGGAGGCATCGACATCAAAGGGCTAACGACGGACGAAGGTATAGCTTTTGCTTCCTATAAATATTTAGGAGTATGCAATAGCTTAGTTAAGGCTTTTAGAGCACTTTAATGATAGAAGTATCATTTGGCAGTGTAGAGCAGACTATAGGCGTGGACCTAGAGTTGGTAGAGCTTGCACTGATTTGAGGTACGAAAGTACTGTTCGAGATATCCTGACTGAGTATGCATGTATTATGTGACTGCATGATTTATATGCCATGATATTATGCTGCATTCATTTGCATCTTGCTGTATCTCTTTAGAGATGTATGTTAGTAGGGTTGTACCCTATCCTGTTAGTGGATGGACTTCCATCGATTTGGGTCCGGCGTATCCACGGTTATCTCGGTATGGGAGCCACCTCCTGAAGCGACGGCACAGCGTGCTACATACCAGGGCCCGGTCTGTCTCTGTTATCTGATCCTTGACCTAAAGTTTATAGGAAGTTTACTTTGCATGCATGTATACTCATACTCTCGTACTGAGCGTTTTATGCTCACGTCTTGTACTCTGTGTTTCTGGACACCCTATTCCATGGGGCAGGTTTGCGATTGGACGAGGAGGGTGGATCCAGGAGGGGCTAGTCAGTGGTTGGCCAGCTGGAGCTTCGTCTAGGTTTTATTTCTGTTGTTTTGAGGTTGATACAGCTATTCGATTTGGTTGTATATTATTTGGATAAATTACAGATTCCTTTACTTGGGATTGTATAACGTTTATGGTTTTCGCAGTTTTATTCTGATATCTGTTTAATTAAGTTAATTGCATGCCTAAGTTCTGTTAGTAGGTGATCCGGGTAAGGGTCACTACAGTGGATGTTCTAGACATATGACGGGAAACAAGGAGCTACTCCAATCAGTCAAACCAAAGGAAAATGGAACAGTCAGCTTTGGAGACAACAGCAAAGGGTTGATTGAAGGAATCGGCTCAATAGGTATATCTAAATCTTGCTTGATTGATGATGTACTCCTAGTGAAAGGACTTAAACATAATCTACTAAGCATAAGTCAATTGTGTGATAGACGTTATGAAGACAAATTCACTCCCCAACACTGCACTATATCACTCACATCTGACAAATTCATAAATTTCAAAGGTTATAGAAGTGAAAATGTATACAAGGTTTTTTTAAATAATTTATATTTATCAAATATCAAAAGTCTTTTATCATTGAATGTTGATGACAACATTCTTTGGCATAGACGACTAGGTCATTTTAGTCCTAGTACCATTGAAAAAATTTTGAAACTTGATTTAGTCGTTGGTATGCCAAAATTTAATTTCAAATCAGATTCTGTTTGTGATGTGTGCCAACTTGGAAAACATACAAGAGAATCTTTTAAAAGCAAAAAAATTGTATCAACTTTTATGTCCCTTGAACTTCTCCACCTAAATCTATGTGGTCCCTCGAGGAACGCTAGCCTAGGAGAAAATCTTTATGCATTTGTCATTGTGAATGATTTCTCACGTTTCACTTGGACATTTTTTTTTAGCCCACAAAAATGATGTCTTTTATTATTTTAAAACTTTTGTCAAACGAGTTGGAAATGAGAAAAAATATTTCAATCAAACAGATCCGTAGTGACCACGGGACTGAATTTCAAAAATGAAAATTTTACAAATTTTTGTGAAAAGAAAGGCATTGGTCACAATTTTTCTTGTCATAGGACTCCTCAACAAAACGGTGTCGTTGAGAGAAAAAATAGGACACTTGTAGAGATTGCAAGAATCATGATATGTGAGCATTCTTTACCAAAATATTTTTGGGCTGAAGCAATGAACACCGCCTGTTATATCATCAATCGTGTATCAATAAGGTCAATTCTCAAGAAAACTTCATATGAATTATGGAGAGGGAGAAAGCCTAACATTTCTTACTTTCGAGCCTTCGGATCCAAATGCTACATACATAATAACGGTAAGGACAACCTTGGCAAATTTGATGCCAAGTCCGACAAAGGTATTTTTCTTGGGTATTCTACTACAAGTAAGGCTTATAGAGTATTCAATAAGCGCACCTTACTTGTTGAAGAATCCATGCATGTAATCTTCAATGAATCTATGTCAAATATTTCTTACACTAACAATGATGATGTAGAAATACTCGAAGAAGAGATGACCTCCTCAAGATTAAATGATATAGATGTTTCTGTTGAGGAAACACCACTTCCGAAGGAATGGACGCTTCACAAAGATCACCCAATGGATCTTATCATCGGAAGTCCTTCGAAAGGATTAACCACTCGCTCTTCTCTTAATAATATTTGTAATCATCTTGCCTTTGTTTTTCATGTTGAACCTAAGTATGTTGATGATGCATTATTAGATGATTCTTGGATTATTGTTATGCAAGATGAGTTGAATGAGTTTAAACGTAATGATTTTTGGTATCTTGTTCCTAGGCCGCATGATAGATCTATTATTGGAACTAAATGGGTCTTTAGAAATAAACTTGATGAGCATGATACTATCACTAGAAATAAAACTAGACTTGTAGCAAAAGGATATAGTCAAGAAGAAGGCATAGATTATGATGAGACTTATGCGCCTGTTGCTAGACTAGAATCCATTCGCATGCTACTTGCTTTTGCTTGCTCTAGAAATTTCAAATTATTTTAAATGGACGTCAAAAGCGCCTTTTTAAATGGTGATTTAAAAGAGAAAGTATATATTGAGCAACCTGATGGCTTTTTTTATGCTTTATTATCTGATCATGTGTATAGGCGAAACAAAGCTTTGTATGGTTTGAAACAAGTTCCTAGAGCTTGGTATGATAAACTGTCTATTTTCCTGCTTTCAAATGGTTTTCAAAAGGAAAGATCGACATTACTTTATTTAACAATAATGTCAAAAATGATCTTTTGATTGTGTAAATTATGTTGATGATATCATTTTTGGTTCTACTGACGAATCTCTCTGTCAATATTTCTCTAAGCTTATGCAGGATCACTTCGAGACGAGCATGATGGGGGAACTTAACTATTTCCTCGGATTTCAAATCAAGCAATGCAAGGATGGATTCTTTGTGAACCAAAGCAAGTACATCAAGGAGATTCTGAAATAGTTTGGGATGGAGAACACAAAATCATCATCTACACCGATGAGCACAACAATCAGACTCGACAAGGATGAAAATGGTAAATATGTAGATAAATCCTCCTTTCGTAGTATGATTGTCTCCTTATTATATGCTACTGCTAGTAGACCGAACATTATGTTTAGTGTTTGCTTATGTGCACGATTTCAATCATGTCCAAAGGAATCACATTTGTTCGCCTTAAAACATATTTTCAAATATATTTCAAATACTCCAAATCTCGGCTTGGGGTATTCCAAAAAGTCTTTCTTTTATTTAAAAGCGTACTGCGATGCCGACTTTGGTGGATATAAGGTGGATAGGAAAAGCACTAGTGGAACTTGTTTCTTTTTAGGAAACTGCTTAGTCTCTTGGTTTTCCAAAAAGCAAAATTGTGTTGTGTTTTCAACGACTGAAGCCGAATATATGGTTGCCGGCAGTTGTTGTGTGCAAATTCTTTGGATGAAGCATCATGTGAAAACCCGGGCTTTAATCTCTAAAATCAAAATAATAATCCAAGATCATGAATTAAAACCAAGCAATTAATCAAACAACCAAAGCCTAAAATTTTATTTTTTTTTTATAAAATTGGGCCGCGCTCGAGCGGCTGAAAAGCACCGCTCGAGCGCGCCCTGTTTTTCTCAAAACAGTACGCGCAGCTCGGGGCTACGCTCGGGCTGCTCTTTTCTGCAGCTCGGGCGCTGCATTGGGCAGAATCTGGCTTTGATTTTGCAACTCTTTTTCTAAGCCTTGAAGTCCTTTCAAATATGCTATATCAAGTCTAAGTAGAATCAAGGCAATACTAAGATCACAACATGAGTTTCAACATGTTTCATTTCATATCCATCTAGCATTATCAACAACATAACATCTATATAAAGATGTCAACTAGAAATTCATAAACTAAAGTTTAGTACAACACAAGCTAAAGTCATAGCATATAAGCAACTACATCTCAAGTTGATACAAAACTTGACAGCAACTCTAGATCTAAACCCGAATCACCACTCTATTCTCTCTCGATCTCATTTCATCATGGTCTTCCCGGACTCGTTCCAGTCCCACCTATTTTCATGCACACATACAAACAAGACAATAGCCGGAGAGACTCCAGTGAGAATTTAATCCCAGTATAAAATAACATAAACATGCATAAACTCAAGTAATTCAACTTGAAGCATATTAGCAATCATTCTACAAATAGGACTCAAAGCAAATTAAGGCATATTAACTCAACATGCTATAAATCAAGTTGCAATGTTTTATTTAAGCAAGACATGCTATCCTTATCTACAAACTCATATCAAATCAATAATTCAATATCAACTCTTCCAACAATCATGCAATATATTTCAGCTTAAACAAATAATAGAAACTCATCTATTAAATTCAAAAGCAATGCATGATTTAAAATCGGTTCTCATATCAGTATCGGGTCTCGTTTTGGGGATCCCTGGGAAAGAAACACATCAACCCATCCACCTACTCTCCATTCGAGGTGATTTTGAGTGCTTATTCCCAGACTTTGGTCCACTATATTGAGCATCAAATGGTAGGGATAACTCAATCTGTGATGCCCGGGGCTGAGGAGGCAGGGAGTGATCGCCGGTGCCAAGAAGTTGCACGGACAATGAGCGGCTCCTGGTAGGCTTCTAGGCGGAGGGAGACATGAATGAACCGATCCCGTGCCGGAATGAGAGGGGATTCTGAGACGGTGTAGGTATGGGACTACATGGTTGAGGAGGGCTTAAAAGATTTCATATGTACTATTCATATTAAGAAGGTGCATCTTCTTTTCGGAAGCTCATCACATAAGAACTCCAAAGTTAAGCGTGCTTGACTTGGGGCAATTATAGGATGGGTGACCACTGGAAAGTTTTTCAGGGTGCGTGTGAGTGAGGACATAAGCACGCTAAAAAGACCCGTTTTGATACAGTGAGGCGTTACAAATGGTATCAAAGCTGACCTCTCTTAGTATGGTATGGTTCGGGGACGAACCAAGCGGAAGTTGGTGGGCATGTGACGCCCGGGGCTGAAGAGGTAGGGAGTGATCGCCGGTGCCAAGAGGTTGCACGGACAATGAGCTGCTCCTGGTAGGCTTCTAGGCGGAGGGAGACATGAATGAACCGATCCCGTGCCGGAATGAGAGGGATTCTGAGACTGTGTAGGTATGAGACTACATGGTTGAGGAGGGATTAAAAGATTTCATATGTACTACTCATATTAAGAAGGTGCATCTTCTTTTCGGGAGCTCATCACATAAGAACTCCAAAGTTAAGCGTGCTTGACTTGGGCCAATTATAGGATGGGTGACCCCTTGGAAAGTTTTCCAGGGTGCGTGTGAGTGAGGACATAAGCACGCTGAAAAGACCCGTCTTGATACAGTGGGCCGTTACAACCCGGGGCTGAGGAGGCAGGGAGTGATCGCCGGTGCCAAGAGGTTGCACGGACAATGAGCGGCTCCTGGTAGGCTTCTAGGCGGAGGGAGACATGAATGAACCGATCCCGTGCCGGAATGAGAGGAGATTCTGAGACTATGTAGGTATGGGACTACATGGTTGAGGAGGGCTTAAAAGATTTCATATGTACTATTCATATTAAGAAGGTGCATCTTCTTTTCGGAAGCTCATCACATAAGAACTCCAAAGTTAAGCGTGCTTGACTTGGGCAATTATAGGATGGGTGACTCCTGGGAAGTTTTCCAGGGTGCGTGTGAGTGAGAACATAAGAACGCTAAAAAGACCCGTCTTGATACAGTGAGGCGTTACACAATCACCTAGCCGTCAAACGTTAGGGACAACTCAATCACCTAAACTCCTCAATATACGTACAAACGTCCTATTATTATATCTGGGCAACTCAGCCCTCAAAACTCGAAAGAAAGTTGGCTCAATATGAATGCCACAAACTCGAATGCATCAAGTCAAGACCAACAATACAACTAGATCAAGTAAGCATCATATAAGCATCTATTAACATAGAAGCACAAAGTATGTAGTTTTAGAAAGGAATACTCAATAGATTCATATTGAGTGTGCAAGCCTTTTCTTCAAAGGTTTGTCTTATACCTTTCAATCTTGGTTTTCAAACTCTTCAACTCTAGTGAAGCAACACAACAAGTCTCATGTAAAAATCTGCTCAACCATCCATCACTCTTCAAGTCATAAAGTGCACAAACTTTGATCAATTCTTTCTCGGTTCGACGCTGAACTTTTCAAGCTCGATGTCCCCTGTTTTCAATCTGAAAACACATCATATATATAGAAGAACATCAGCAAGAACTCAAACCATGTTCAGCTCAATCAAAAAGAATCCAAAACTAGTCAATTCTTGACTTGACGGCATAACGATATAATTTCGGCAACCGTAATTCATTTCCAACCATTCTATCATTCTTATCAACTTCATATACATATTATAGCAGCTGAATATCATCATATATCAACTCAATCAGAAGCATAAGATCGAATCCAACTTCTGAAAAATCATAGCACTTGCGAACGATGCTTGTTCTTCGGTTCAACTTCGATATCGTCAAATATATATCAATCCTCTTCACTAAACACACACATATCAGAATGTATACCAGCCATAAATCAACATATCAGAAGTTAAAATTTTGAAATAATGGCTGGACATTCATAGCAAATCCAAAAGGCATTCAATCGTCGAGCCGGTTTCGATATAACAAAGCATAGAAGCTCTAGAACATCAATACATATTCAAGTCTGATTTCTGCCCATAACATAATTTTGAAATCATCTGGATCAAGATAATACTTACATCAATAGATATCTCTTCTTTCAAGGATTCCAAAACAATTTTCGGAATTGAAATCGGACAAACGGATCAAAAGATATCACAATTTGAAAATCAATCTAAGATGAAGAAGATGAAGGCCTCGATGGTTGCTGCTGAATTTGATGAAAATTCTGGTATTAACACATGTATATACACGTTTAAGCCTCCACATATAGCAAGTGTCCAAGTCAAACTTCACTATTTGCACTTGGCCCCTCAAATCTTCATTAATTACAAATCGGTCCTCGGCAAATCTTTTTATTTCAATTTCAATCCTAAATAATTTAAGAATATTAGAATTTAAATCAAAACTCTAAATATTCCCAAATTAAATATATACTCGGATTAAAATTAAATAATATTGCGGATTAAATCAATTAAACCCGTGCCTTACGATTCTCCCCCTCTAAGATCGGATTTCGTCCTCGAAATCTCTTGCAATCGATACGCACATAAGATAAGGAATAAGAGAAATATGGAATAAGAACTCATATCAATAGAATAACGTAGAATAACACTGTCTCATATTAGATTCATCTTCTCAATAACTTCTTCAGTTCTACAACGACTCCATTGATTCGATTCTGAGTTGCTTTTCTTCCTTATCAGATATTCGTATCATCTGTTCGACATAGATCAATGTATCATCAAACTCAATCTCATCTGACTGAAGTACATAAAAAGGTTCATTCTAATACGTTCGCAGCATAAGATACATCATGAAGATCAGAAAGCAATAAGGACAATATAAATCGATAGGCAAGATTGCCTACTGCTTCAGAAGTTTCATAAGATACAACAATTCTCGGATAAAGTATTCTTCACTTATCAAATCAGATAACTCTTCAGAAAATAAATGAATCTGCAAACATACTCGGTCTCCCTGTTCAAACCACAAGGTCGGTGTCTGATCTGTGTATGTTGTTGGAGAACGGCGATCAGATCAATCAGGATTGATACCCGGTGCAGCGGAAGTTTAAAATTTTTTATATGGAACGATTCCATAATGGGTATCAAAACTTTACGATTAAATTTTGTGTGTAAAAATTAAATAACAATTATAAATTTTTACCTCCAATCTCGAATCGAGATTATGGACACCAACAGATTACTCTGCTCTTGTTGTATATCCCTGGAACTGATGGACGAACTGTTCTTCAGTCAGGTCCACGAACAGAGATTTAATCCCTCTGATAGATTGCACTAGAAAATCTATCAGAAGTTTCTACAAAGAGAATTAACGAATTTGATCCGTTAAACCAGACTGCAAATTCAAAATTCACAGGCTGGATTTTCCCGAGTAGAGAGGGAAGGGGGCGGCCACTTTTAATAAAAACAACTAGGGTTTTTCGAAAATTGTGAGCCTCTGTTGTGTAATTTCTGTACTGCAATAACTTATTTATAATGTGGGCTGCTAACAGCTTAGGGCCCATTAGTCATAAGTTCAAGCCTGACAAGCAAAGCCCGCATGTTCAGAAATTAATATAAAATTCATCGTGACTCAGATTGATAAACCAATTTCACCAATGTGCACAGAAACCATTTCTGCATCTTTTAAAGTCAAGATAAATTTTCTGAATCCGAATTCAGTGATTTCCAAAAATGCCCATCCCTATGTCATTTTAGGAAATCTTACTCCTCTACTCTTAAATAAGAAGTCCCACTTCTTTGTTCATTAAATTTAACTCTTTAAATTTAACTATCTCAACGGGGATTAAAAATCCATTACTCTGTGTGACCCTCAATGGTTCAGGGATACAGCTAGCCGTGGGCTCACAACTCCTTGTAACTCGGAACAACAATTTCCGACTTGCCCATCGAATCATGGTATGAGCGCCTAGCAACATCGCCCCATGATTCCCTAGGTATCACTGATAGTGCCTGCAAGAACCAATAGATTTTGGTTAGCGTACAGTACGGTCCCTTCATCCATATATCCCGATCGAATCAACAACCATTGGTAAATCGATAGTCGTTCGAGATTCGATAACTATGCAATGCATCTTGAAGATCAAATAGTGACATCGCAAGTGCTACTAAGAAACCATTTCTTAAAACACATCATGTACTCTGGCCAGAGATTCGTCACAGTAATATCTCCTCAGATTGCATAGGATATCCACACTCGCAAGTATGTGGTGAATCCTTGACAACAAAGCATCGACTCCTATATGTGCTGTAACTGTACCCAATCCCGACACCAGATGACCCCAATAGAGTCGGTAAACGAGTCAAAGCACAGTACTAGCATATAGAGTCTCAATGATGTTTCAAGTAGTAAGGACTAATGGTGTACAACCAAAACCGCGGACTTTATCCACTCGATAAGTGATAACCACTTGGAAAGTCCGGATAGGGTAGTTCGATCATTCATCGTATGAATATCCATTTGCATGCTTTGAACATCTCTATGTTCCATACCAATGAAACGTGGTACTCGGCATCGCAAATGCTAGTCTCAATCTCGAGCGATCCTTATCCTTATTAACGGACGGCTCAATAGACTAGGAACCATTTAGAATATACAGTGACTATAAGATGTGTTTCATGATAGACATCCCCATGTACTACCACATCTTACATACACTATAGTATATTCAAGGTCTTTATCAAAACAACAATAGTATATCACAATATAACAATATGAAGAAAGATAAAGTCATTGCCATTAATAAAAGTGTAAATTATATTAAACAAAAGATTGTTTATACAAAGAGTCATCAAAGCTCTTAGCCACAAGTTGGCTCACTGGGCACCCACTCTTTCAATCTCCCAGTTGCCCTAAAGCCAACTAGTCATACTACGTAGACCCATTGCTTCGCGATGTTTGTCAAATAATGGTCCTGGCAAGGGCTTAGTAAGTGGATCAGCGATATTGTCTGCAGAGGCCACTCTTTCGACAGTGATGTCTCCTCTTTCCACGATCTCCCGGATGATGTGGTATTTCCTCAGTACGTGTTTGGATCTTTGATGAGACCTTGGTTCCTTTGCCTGAGCAACGGCACCCGTGTTGTCACAGTACACCGGGACTGGACCAACAACTTCCGGAATAACGCCCAACTCTTGGACGAAATTCCTCATCCAAACGGCCTCTTTAGCAGCAGCTGATGCTGCAATGTATTCTGCCTCAGTGGTGGAATCCGCTGTGGTGTCCTGCTTGGAACTCTTCCAAGAGACAGCACCACCATTGAGCATGAACACAAATCCAGAGGTTGACTTCGAGTAATCCACGTCACTTTGGAAGCTAGAGTCGGTATAGCCTTCCAATTTTAGTTCTCTTCCTCCATATACCATGAACATATTCTTAGTCCTTAGTAAGTACTTAAGAATGTCCTTCACGGCTTTCCAATGCATTTGACCGGGATTAGCTTGATATCTGCTCGTGACACTCAGAGCAAATGCTACATTCGGTCTGGTAGATATCATCCCATACATGATACTACCAATGGCTGACGCATATGGTACATGTGTCATTTTCTCTATCTCTTCATCAGTCTTGGGACACATAGACCTGGATAGAGAAACTCCATGATACATAGGTAGATGTCCTCTCTTGGACCCATCCATTGAAAACCGTTTCAATATGGTGTCGATGTAGGTTGCTTGAGTGAGTCCTATCATTCTCTTAGATCTATCTCTATAGATCTGTATCCCTAGAATATAGGATGCCTCACCCAAATCCTTCATCGAGAATCTACCTGATAACCATATCTTTGTTGACTGCAACATCCCTACGTCATTCCCAATGAGTAGGATGTCATCAACATAAAGTACTAAGAATGTCACAGCATCCTTAACTACTTTCTTGTACACGCATGGTTCCTCCGGGTTCTTGATGAAACCAAAATCCTTTATTGTTTCATCAAATTTCTGGTTCCAACTTCTTGATGCTTGTTTTAGACCATAGATTGATCTCTGAAGCTTGCATACCTTATGCTCGCTTCCCATGGATGTGTATCCCTCAGGCTGCGTCATATAGATCTCTTCCTTAATGTTTCCATTAAGAAATGCAGTCTTCACATCCATTTTCCATATCTCATAGTCATACCAAGCAGCTATGGCAATAAGGATTCTTATGGACTTGAACATTGCAACTGGTGAAAAGGTTTCATCATAGTCAACTCCTTGTCTTTGAGTGTAACCTTTCGCCACCAATCGTGCCTTGTAGGTCAATACCTTACCATCAGGCCCAAGCTTTCTCTTGTAGATCCATTTACACTCTATTGGAACAATTCCATCGGGAGGATCTACTAAAGATCAAACTTGGTTTGTATGCATCGAATCTATTTCCGACTGCATAGCTTCAAGCCATAAATTTGAATCCGCGTCAGAAATTGCTTCCTTGAAGTTTCTTGGATCACATCCAACATCGGGTTCATCTTGATCCCCTTCAAGAAGAAGACCATATCGAATAGGAGGTCTAGAAGTCCTCTCGGATCTTCTAGGTATTGGCGTGTCTATCAATGGTTCCTGAGGTGTAGGATCATTATTTTGTATTTCGGGTTCTTCTCGAATTTCTTCGAGTTCCATCATCTCGCCTTTCTTATCCAATAAGAACTCCTTCTCCAAGAAGGTGGCATTCCTTGAAACAAACACCTTTGTTTCAGCAGGATGATAGAAATAATATCCGATTGAATTCTTCGGATACCCTACAAAATAACATAAGGTAGATCGACTATCCAACTTATCTCCCACTGTCTGCTTCACGTAAGCAGGACATCCCCAAATCCTCAAGTACGAATACTTAGGAGCTTTGCCATTCCATAACTCGTATGGTGTTTTGTCCACTGCTTTGGTGTGGAAGTTGTTCAACAACAACACCGCCGTTTCAAGAGCGTAGCCCCAAAACGAAGGTGGAAGCTCAGTGAAGCTCATCATGGATCGAACCATGTCCAACAAAGTTCGATTACGACGCTCCGATACACCATTCAGCTGTGGTGTCATAGGAGGAGTCCACTGAGAGAGAATCTTATTCTCTTTCAGATAGTCCAAAAACTCGGTACTTAAGTATTCTCCACCTCGATCCGATCGAAGTGCTTTAATACTTTTACCTAGCTTGTGTTCTACTTCTGCCTTGAATTCTTTGAACTTTTCAAATGCTTCAGACTTATATTTCATTAAATATAAATACTCATACCTAGAATAATCATCAGTAAAGGTAATGAAGTAGGTGTGGCCATATTGAGTACCAATTCTAAATGGACCACAAACATCTGTATGGATCAAATCCAACAGATTTTGACTACGCTCAGGTTTCCCCTTAAAAGGAGATTTAGTCATTTTTCCTTTCAGGCAGGACTCACAAGTAGGTAGAGAGTTAATATCAGACATATCAAACATGCCCTCTCCCACTAGCTTGTTCATCCTCCTTGAGGAAATATGACCTAGCCTAGCATGCCATAGGTTTGCCGGGTTTTGACTATCAATTTTCCTTTTTTTTGTTGTTACCGGTTTATCAACATAATTTATTGGAACGTCTTTTAATTTTAAGTTATATAGATCGTTTTCAAGTTGTCCATTTCCAATCAAACATTCATTCTTGTAAATATTGCAAATCCCATTCACAAAATTGCAAGAATAACCATCTCTATCAAGCATAGAAACAGAAATAATGTTTTTAATCAAATCTGGAACAAATAAAACATCTCTCAAAAGTAACTTAAAATCGTTCTGCAAAATTAAATAAACATCTCCCACAGCTTTAGCTTCAACTCTAGAACCATTTTCGAGCCTCAACTGGGTCTCACCCATTCTAAGCTTGCGACTTCTTGTCATCACCTGCAAATCATTGCAAATGTGAGATCCACATCCGGTATCCAATACCCAAGAAGTAGTATTAAGTGAAACATTTATTTCAATATAGAACATACCCTTCGCAGTTCGCAACTGCTCTAGATATTCCTTGCAGTTACATTTCCAATGACCGGGCTTCTTGCAGTAATGGCAAACATCCTTGGACTTTTCCATGTTTGAAGCCTTTGTCTTGTACTTCTTCTCGGGTTCGGTTTTCTTGGGTGGGGCAGAACGTTTCTTACCCTTTGTACTTGGCCCCTTCTTAGCAGAAGAAGAGGAGCCCACCAAGAAAGCCAGTTTATCCTTCTTTAAAGTGGATTCATATGTTACAAGCATATTGACCATCTTTTCAAGGGAGGCATCTATCTTGTTCATATTGAAATTCACCACAAATCCGTCAAACGAAGAAGGAAGAGATAGAAGTAATAAGTCCACGTTGAGTTCATGCTCCAACACCAAATCAAGCGTTACCAACTTCTGTATGAGCCAAATCACTCGTACCCCATGATCACGGACCAAAGTCCCTTCACGCATGCGATACGTCATTAGCTCTTTTACAGTAGCGAACCTTTCAGCTCTCGATTGAGCCCCAAAAAGTTCCTTGAGTTGTACGTGAATGTCAGCAGCATTCACGGTATCCTCAAATCGCCTCTGGAGTTCATCAGACATCGAGGCTTGCATATAGCATTTGGCCTTGATATCATGGTCCCACCATGTATCAAGTTTGGCCAACTCTTCCGGACTTACATCAGCTGGTGCTTCCTTCGGAGGAGATTTTTCTAACACGTAGAGCATCTTCTCCGAAGTTAAGACAATCTTCAACTTACGGAACCATTCCGTATAGTTTGTGCCAGTCAATTTATTTTGTTCGAGGATAGAGAATAGTGTATTGCGCGAATTCATCTTAATGAAATACTGAAAAGAAACAGACAATTATCAGTGATTGTTTAATTAATTTACTAAGACATAAAATAGGCGAAATTTATTTTATGAATCTCACTCCCACTATTTTAACGATTTCACTACCCTCTAGTGAAAACGGGAAACTGTTTTCCTTAGTGGGAACATGGAGTCCAATTGACAAACTATGGTCCCGAATAATATCAGCCAACCATAATTTTCAAAAGGTAGAGCCCAATTGCTTCCAAAGCAACCTCCACGTTTTCACCTCATGTCCAATAAGGGCCCAATAATATGACGCCGTTTATTGTGACATGTCAAGATGACCCATCAATATTAAGTTGTGATGGACGGTCGCCATGTGGATCCCCCAATAATATGAGCCGATCCCATGGGAGTTCCACCCAACTTACAACATGTGTCGATCCAATGTACAGCTTTCCGACGAACGGGCCCCCCCAATAATATGAGCCGGACCGTATCCGCGGGTAGCATCTCATACATTGATCGTGATGGAAGGTAGGAACATTTAAACAATTTTAAATTTTCTTTATTTATCTTGATATCAATTTTAAATCATATTTAAAATGAGGGATTTTAATTTTGAAAATTTGTCTCATCATTTTAAAATTTGTATGTTTGCGGGATTCATACAATTTTGTCTAAAACATGCATACAACTATAATATCATATATTATATAGGATGATCGATTCCATTTCTAATCGACCCGTGGTTGCCAATCACGAGTCTAAGTCCAATCCTAGGTAATATGCAGGTATGCAATGCAATCCTATTACATTGAGCTTCCAATTTACATTTCTTCTGTCTTTATTGTCTGCTGGGCCCACCTCCATCTTCAAATCTTCATCTCCCACTAAGTCTAATGTATTTACAATAAATAACCATGACAAGTAGGGGATACATTTTAAGGGGTGGGAACGGGCCATAAACCAGGCCCACTTTTATTACATATGACAATTCATATTGGGTCATAAACCAGGCCCATTAATAAATCCAACAACAATAAAAACAAATGTAAATTCCTAACATACACCTACAAAATTGGTCATGGCAATCGATCATCCTTATCCAATAACATTTAATTCAAAATTAATTTATTGGATAACATGCAATGACAATTAAATTTAAAAGGATAAAATCATATTCCATATATAAAATCTTATTTTACATACAAAATCATATTTTATCTTTTTATCAAATAAAATCATATTTTACATATAAAATCCAATTTTATACATAAAATCATATTTTACTCAATATTTCCATAAGATCATATCTTATCATCAATTGTACCAAAAATAATTAATTTCATAAAATCTTATTTAACGGATAAAATCTATAAATTTTCCAAAAATTCAAATTTATCCAAAAATCAATTTTAAAATTTTCGGACTCGAACAATTCGATCCGATGCCTCATGGACCAATCAAAAACAATTTTCGACCGGACCAAAAATAGAATTTTAACATATTAAAATTTTTATTTTAAAATTAAAAAATTAATTTTCGCGGGCCGCCCGGGACGCTCCCGGGCTGCCCGCGCCCCAAAGGGGCTCGGGCCGGGCAGCCCGTCGCTGCCCCTAGGGCAGCGACCCTCGCTGCCCCCCGGGCAGCGATCCAATCGCTGCCCGTGTTTTGCCCGAAAAAAATTTTTATTTTAAAAAAAATTTTATTTTGTTTCAAAAACCGAGGCTTAAAAATTTTTTTGTACAATCGATTAATTTAATCGTTTGATCTGAGCAACCTGGCTCTGATACCACTGTTGGAGAATGGCGATCAGATCAATCAGGATTGATACCCGGTGCAGCGGAAGTTTAAAATTTTTTATATGGAACGATTCCATAATGGGTATCAAAACTTTACGATTAAATTTTGTGTGTAAAAATTAAATAACAATTATAAATTTTTACCTCCAATCTCGAATCAAGATTATGGACACCAACAGATTACTCTGCTCTTGTTGTATATCCCTGGAACTGATGGACGAACTGTTCTTCAATCAGGTCCACGAACAGAGATTTAATCCCTCTGATAGATTTCACTAGAAAATCTATCAGAAGTTTCTACGAAGAGAATTAACGAATTTGATCCGTTAAACCAGACTGCAAATTCAAAATTCACAGGCTGGATTTTCCCGAGTAGAGAGGGAAGGGGGCAGCCACTTTTAATAAAAATAACTAGGGTTTTTCGAAAATTGTGAGCCTCTGTTGTGTAATTTCTGTACTGCAATAACTTATTTATAATGTGGGCTGCTAACAGCTTAGGGCCCATTAGTCATAAGTTCAAGCCTGACAAGCAAAGCCCGCATGTTCGGAAATTAATATAAAATTCATCGTGACTCAGATTGATAAACCAATTTCACCAATGTGCACAGAAACCATTTCTGCATCTTTTAAAGTCAAGATAAATTTTCTGAATCCGAATTCAGTGATTTCCAAAAATGTCCATCCCTATGTCATTTTAGGAAATCTTACTCCTCTACTCTTAAATAAGAAGTCCCACTTCTTTGTTCATTAAATTTAACTCTTTAAATTTAACTATCTCAACGGGGATTAAAAATACATTACTCTGTGTGACCCTCAATGGTTCAGGAATACAGCTAGCCGTGGGCTCACAACTCCTTGTGACTCGGAACAACAATTTCCGACTTGCCCATCGAATCATGGTATGAGCGCCTAGCAACATCGCCCCATGATTCCCTAGGTATCACTGATAGTGCCTGCAAGAACCAATAGATTTTGGTTAGCGTACAGTACGGTCCCTTCATCCATATATCCCGATCGAATCAACAACCATTGGTAAATCGAGAGTTGTTCGAGATTCGATAACTATGCAATGCATCTTGAAGATCAAATAGTGACATCGCAAGTGCTACTAAGAAACCATTTCTTAAAACACATCATGTACTCTGGCCAGAGATTCGTCACACTAATATCTCCTCAGATTGCATAGGATATCCACACTCGCAAGTATGTGGTGAATCCTTGACAACAAAGCATCGACTCCTATATGTGCTGTAACTGTACCCAATCCCGACACCAGATGACCCCAATAGAGTCGGTAAACGAGTCAAAGCACAGTACTAGCATATAGAGTCTCAATGATGTTTCAAGTAGTAAGGACTAATGGTGTACAACCAAAACCGCGGACTTTATCCACTCGATAAGTGATAACCACTTGGAAAGTCCGGATAGGGTAGTTCGATCATTCATCGTATGAATATCCATTTGCATGCTTTGAACATCTCTATGTTCCATACCAATGAAACGTGGTACTCGGCATCGCAAATGCTAGTCTCAATCTCGAGCGATCCTTATCCTTATTAATGGACGGCTCAATCGACTAGGAACCATTTAGAATATACAGTGACTATAAGATGTGTTTCATGATAGACATCCCCATATACTACCACATCTTACATACACTATAGTATATTCAAGGTCTTTATCAAAACAACAATAGTATATCACAATATAACAATATGAAGAAAGATAAAGTCATTGCCATTAATAAAAGTGTAAATTATATTAAACAAAATATTGTTTATACAAAGAGTCATCAAAGCCCTTAGCCACAAGTTGGCTCACCGGGCACCCACTCTTTCAAATGTTTCGCTTCTCAATAATAAACTATCTTCATTCTCTTCTGACTAAACTTCTCTTTCTCTGTCATTTCTCAAATCATATCTGATCCGATAACTAATAATTCTGAAATACTATCTCAATTCAAAGAATTTCTGATTTTTTTGTCATTTCACAATTAAGAATAATATCGCTACATCTACTAGATAGCTGTTCCAGGAATTACAATATCCAAGTGGCAATATTAGTCAGCTAATACCGAATCAGGTATTAGAATTCTGAGCATCTCCTCAAATTTTGGATAGTCAACTCAGACAATCCATCAAAAAGAGGATGGTAGAATGGAATCGCATACAACCAAATATTCAAAATATCTGACAATCGATGCCACAATCTATCAAATAAATCTAAAGTTTCCAACTCGACAATAGATTTGAATAATGCCTGTCATCTCATCATATCAGTAATTTCTTTTACAACTATCTTCTCATATCTGTATCATTTTCAATACAGCATATTCTTGCATTTGTCGAAATCTACTTCAAGTAAATCGCAAAATCATAACGATTAATAGCATAACAGTACTATACAACTTAAAATAGTACTCTAACACACTAGATTTCAACATCTCTGCAATATCATCGAGTCATATCAATTCCAGAATCAAACTCTTTTGGCAATATTTCATAGTAAGGAATAACATTTCTTGTATAGCTCCTCGCTATTTCATCATATTGTATAACTTCAAATACAACATATCATGCCATCTGTAAGAACTATCAAATATTATATCGCAATATCATGCCGATATAGATAGTTTCAGAATAAAATTCAATGGCATTTGATCTTCTTTCGATTCTAAACTACTAAACTGTTCATAAATCATTACATTGACATCGTTCAATCTAAGTCATTGACAGTTTAGGCTATAGACCAAAGAATTCTATCACATCGGCATTCATATCTCATCTGTTAGATTCGATACATTCAATAACTGCTCAAATCAATCATCTAGTCAAGGCAAACAATTAACGAATCATCATTGTGGCCTTCTTCAATTTCTGATCATTAGCATGAAAGCTCACTATTCTGTATTTCTTTCAATTTGTGCAGTTCTGTTGGTGCCATTCTATAAGGTACTGGAAAATCAATAAGATACCTGGCATCAGTTATGTATCGAAGTCCATCTCACAGGCTGGAATTAATCTCAGAATTTCATTTGGAAAATAGCAGCAATTCGATAATAATTGAAAAATCAATCAATTCCGAGCTAGCTTCCAATACATCGTTTGCATAATAAGGAATTTTATCTGCTCTTTTTTGCAATAATCAAATCATAGATAGAATAGATATCGAAGGAATTCGAAATGTCGAACTCTTACCGTAGAATTCACATCCTTCTAGCAATGCAATTCTCAATCTCATAATTTTCTGAATCAATCTACGACATTCATGTACTTGATTAACATATCTACACCGATAATTCAGTCAAAATCTGACAAATCAAGCACGATACAGTCTATCTCTCTCACATTACCTTTAAACTGTCATATACAATTTCAGATCGATGTCACCTCTTCCAACAGAAAGAAGATATACCACAGTAGATAATACATCAACAGGTAATGCACATAATATGGAAATGTCGTTCAGAGATAAAAATATGGGATGCTCCAATATCTTCACTCACATAAACCAAAGAATCATAAAAAGAACAATTACCTGCTAAACATCATCTGATGCTTGCTTTTCCGACTGAGTCACTTCTCTTGATGACCTCGCATTATGTGATCTCTTCAAACCACGTTGCGGACATACTCTGGCAAAATGTCCCGCTTGATAGCATATATGGCAACTCCCAAGTACACCTCTGCACTGATCATTAGGATGTCCTCCTCCACATTTGTGGCAATAAATTCCTGCATAATCTGAACTAGTTTGCCTCTGCCCACTAGAGTTAGATGAACTATCTCCTAATCGCTTAAATTGCTTTCCTCTTGCTTTTAAAGAATCTTTCTTTCCACTACTGCTACCACCTTTCTCAGATCTGGGAAATGGTTGCTGAAACTGTGTCTGTGGCTCTCTTTGAGACTGTAACTCAAACAATGCTTCTCGTTGTTTCATCAGACCAGCCTCTGCTCCCTTTGCTTTATCAAGTGCATCAGCAAAGTTGTTTGGTCTACCAACATTCACCAATGTAAATACATCTGGATTCAGTCCATTAATGAACTGATCAGCTTTAGCTTATTTGTTCTCAGCTACGTGTGGAGCGAATTTCAGCAAGGTAGAGAACTTAGCAACATATTCCTCGATGTTCAAATTGCCTTGTTTCAGATTGGCAAACTCTGCATTCTTATCTTTTCTGTACGGTACTGGAAAGAATCGTTGATAAAATTCAGTTTTAAACACTTTACAAGTAATCGTCGTACCTTGATTTTCGAGAGCTTTCTTGGTTGTAATCCACCAGCTCTTTGGAACGTCTTGCAATTGATACCCAATCAGTCTAATTCTTCTATCATCTGCATAATCAAGGGAATCAAACATCATCTCAATATCCTCTAACCAACCTTCACAGTCAACTGAAGTCTTAGTTCCTTTCAAAGTAGGCGGCTTGAAAGATTAAAATCTTTTCAGAAGTATCTCCATTGGTGATGCCGTAACATCACTCATATCTCTCAATATACTGCCTTGCTCTATTCTCGGAGCTTCAGGTGTTTGTGGCACTGTTGGGGCTACATTCACCTGCTCTGGCTGAGGAACTGTCTCTATATGTCTATTCATCATTCGACGAGGAGGCATATCTGCTAATTCAAACAGATTAGTATATAATACAATCTCATGTATTCTATCTCAGTCCTCCTCTGATCAACACCGTCGTGCATCCTCAAGAGATTGAGTTCTGATTCATTCTCGAATAATACACGCTTCCAATTAACTCAAATAATAAGGAAAGCATGTAATTATTGAATCTGTACGGCATGCTATTCTTACCATTTGAACACATAATTA
This sequence comes from Henckelia pumila, assembly GCF_033568475.1. NCBI lineage: Eukaryota > Viridiplantae > Streptophyta > Magnoliopsida > Lamiales > Gesneriaceae > Henckelia > Henckelia pumila. The sequence goes on along the minus strand of NC_133120.1, from coordinate 123,826,690 downwards.
TATCATCATATAATTCGAAAACAGTAAAGCATGCTCGATAATTTAAATCACAAAATCATGCGATCACACATTTCTGGAATTATAACACAATATTCGCATGTACGTTATGTCATCACATAAGAATTCAATCACATGCGAATAAAGAAAAAATCAAGCGGACTCGATCTACCCCGCTCATTCTAAATCAGTTCAGAACCTACGCTCTGATACCACCTGTTGTGACAACCTGGGCTTTAATCTCTAAAATCAAAATAATAATCCAAGATCATGAATTAAAACCAAGCAATTAATCAAACAACCAAAGCCTAAAATTTTATTTTTTTTTTATAAAATTGGGCCGCGCTCGAGCGGCTGAAAAGCACCGCTCGAGCGCGCCCTGTTTTTCTCAAAACAGTACGCGCAGCTCGTGGCTGCGCTCGGGCTGCTCTTTTCTGCAACTCGGGCGCTGCCCTGGGCAGAATCTGGCTTTGATTTTGCAACTCTTTTTCTAAGCCTTGAAGTCCTTTCAAATATGCTATATCAAGTCTAAGTAGAATCAAGGCAATACTAAGATCACAACATGAGTTTCAACATGTTTCATTTCATATCCATCTAGCATTATCAACAACATAACATCTATATAAAGATGTCAACTAGAAATTCATAAACTAAAGTTTAGTACAACACAAGCTAAGGTCATAGCATATAAGCAACTACATCTCAAGTTGATACAACACTTGACAGCAACTCTAGATCTAAACCCCGATCATCACTCTATTCTCTCTCGATCTCATTTCATCATGGTCTTCCCGGACTCGTTCCAGTCCCACCTATTGTCATGCACACATACAAACAAGACAATAGCCGGAGAGACTCCGGTGAGAATTTAATCCCAGTATAAAACAACATAAACATGCATAAACTCAAGTAATTCAACTTGAAGCATATTAGCAATCATTCTACAAATAGGACTCAAAGCAAATTAAGGCATATTAACTCAACATGCTATAAATCAAGTTGCAATGTTTTATTTAAGCAAGACATGCTATCCTCATCTACAAACTCAAATCAAATCAATAATTCAATATCAACTCTTCCAACAATCATGCAATATATTTCAGCTTAAACAAATAATAGAAACTCATCTATTAAGTTCAAAAGCAATGCATGATTTAAAATCGGTTCTCATATCAGTATCGGTTCTCGTTTTAGGGATCCCTGGGAAAGAAACACGTCAACCCATCCACCTACTCTCCATTCGAGGTGATGTTGAGTGCTTATTCCCGGATTTTGGTCCACTATATTGAGCGTCAAATGGTAGGGATAACTCAATCACCTAGTCTTCAAACGTTAGGGACAACTCAATCACCTAAACTCCTCAATATACGTCCAAATGTCCTATTATTATATCTGGGCAACTCAGCCCTCAAAACTGGAAAGAAAGTTGGCCCAATATGAATGCCACAAACTCGAATGCATCAAGTCAAGACCAACAATACAACTGGATCAAGTAAGCATCATATAAGCATCTATTAACATAGAAGCACAAAGTATGTGGTTTTAGAAAGAAATACTCAATAGATTCATATTGAGTGTGCAAGCCTTTTCTTCAAAGGTTGTCTTATACCTTTCAATCTTGGTTTTCAAACTCTTCAAGTGAAGCAACACAACAAGTCCCTTATAAAAATCTGCTCAACCATCCATCACTCTTCAAGTCATAAAGTGCACAAACTTTGATCAATTTTTTCTCGGTTCGACGCTGAACTTTCCAAGCTCGATGTCCCCTGTTTTCAATCTGAAAACACATCATATATATAGAAGAACATCAGCAAGAACTCAAACTATGCTCAGCTCAATCAAAAAGAATCCAAAACTAGTCAATTCTTGACTTGACGGCATAACGATATAATTTCGGCAACCGTAATTCATTTCCAACCATTATATTATTCTTATCAACTTCATATACATATTATAGCAGCTGAATATCATCATATATCAACTCAATCAGAAGCATAAGATCGAATCCAACTTTTGAAAAATCATAGCACTTGCGAACGATGCTTGTTCTTCGGTTCAACTTCGATATCGTCAAATATATATCAATCCTTTTCACTAAACACACACATATCAGCATGTATACCAGCCATAAATCAACATATCAGAAGTTAAAATTTCAAAATAATGGCTGGACATTCATAGCAAATCCAAAAGGCATTCAATCGTCGAGCCGGTTTCGATATAACAAAGCATAGAAGCTCTAGAACATCAATACATATTCAAGTCTAATTTCTGCCCATTACATAATTTAGAAATCATCTGGATCAAGATAATACTTACATCAATAGATAGCCCTTATTTCAAGGATTCCAAAATAATTTTCGGAATTGAAATCGGACGAACGGATCAAAAGATATCACAATTTGAAAATCAATCTAAGATGAAGAAGATGAAGGCCTCGACGGTTGCTGCTGAATTTGATGAAAATTCTGGTATTAACACATGTATATACACGTTTAAGCCTCCACATATAGCAAGTGTCCAAGTCAAACTTCACTATTTGCACTTTGCCCCCTCAAGTCTTCATTAATTGCAAATCAGTACTCGGCAAATCTTTTTATTTCAATTTCAATTCTAAATAATTTAAGAATATTAGAATTTAAATCAAAACTCTAAATATTCTCAAATTAAATATACTCGGATTAAAATTAAATAATATTGCGGATTAAATCAATTAATCCCGGGCCTTACACATCAATTGCTCGAATATGGTGTATCTTTTTCAAAAATCCCTATTTTCTGTGACAACACTAGCGTCATATGTCTTACAAAAAATCCGATTCAACTTTCGCGCACCAAACATATTGACATTCGTTATCATTTTATTCGTGACCACATCAAACGAAATGAAGTTGAACTTCAATATGTTGACACTAAAAATCAAATTGCCGATATTTTTACAAAACCACTAGATGAAAATACTTTTATTCGTTTGCATGGTGAACTTGGCATGATTGAGTTGTAATCACTTGTGAAAATAAATAAATTTAATGTCATATTAAGGGAGAGCTTAATATTAAATTTGAGCAATTGAATATTGGATAATACAAATTAATTGTATTTATTCAATATTATATGCTCATATTTTGTTAATTATGAAAATTTATGTGTTGTATTTAGAAAATCATATTTGAATTTTCTTGTTTTGCATTTAATTTTCCAGTCTTTTTGATTATCACAAAAAGGGGGAGAGTTAGTTTGATTAAATGCATGGAGAATAAAATTGGTTATTTGATAAACAAATTGTTAAATTTATTCTTAACTAATTGTTTTATTAAGGGGGATTTTTACTCATGCATTAGTTTATTTCTCCTATTTAACCAAGTTTTGTGATCATTAAAAGGGGGAGATTGTTACGCCTTAAACGCATACAAATATCGAGTTATGAGATTAAATTTTTTAATGCATTAACAAGTCTCATACTATTATGTTTTGATGATTACAAAACTCGGTTAATTGTTACTAACTGTTTAAAGTGATATTTTGCAGATTAGATATTTATTGACAATTAAATTTGTGGAACCTATTTTGAATTTGTAAATGTATTTATGAAGTCTCGTATTGCTCATGTAATTGATGCAATGTTCTATGGATGGTACAGAACACCTTGACGATGGATATGAGAACAAGAAGAAGCAAAAGTATGGAGCAGCAAAGTCCGAAAATCACTGGGAATTTTTGATACATTCAAATCCGATCTTCACCAGTCATAATCAAGTTGAGGATGTTGTAAACCTACTGTCCAAATTTCAAATCAATTCAATGGCTATATTGGGAGATATAATTTTTTCACATATGGCAAGCAGTACCTATTTCTGCAAGGATCGAAAAGATGGAAAATCAACTTCAGAAAATAACTGGGCTTTTTTGAGACATCCAAATCCAATCTCCTTCGTTCATAATCAATATTAGGATTTAGAAACCTTCTGTAAAAATTTCAGCTCAATCCAATGGATAGATTGGGAGATATGAATTTTTCAAAAGTGTCGCGCAGAACAAGAAGCGAAAATATGATGAAGCGACTTTCGAAAATTACTGGACGTGTTTGAATCCTTCAAATCCAATCGTCACCGTTCACAATGACTTTTATGATGTTGTAAAGCATTTGTCAAAATTGAAGCTCCATCTGACGGTTATATTGTGAGATATAATTTTTCCACATATTCAGCACAGTGCAGTTTTGGAAGGAGACAGTGGCGCCGAACTGCTTTTTGTATAAACCTTGTCTTCCCAACTAACGCTCCATGCACCAAAAGGATATTCAAATCCTTTTCAACTATAAATAGAGCATTTCCAAGCCCATTTGAAGACATCCCAACTCATTTCTTCTCTTCTTTGCAAGCAATCTTCTCTCTATCAAAGTGTTTGTGTGATATATTCAAAAATCGAGAGTTGTTTGTAAAAATAGTTTGTGAAGTTGGTTGTGCTATTATTATAAACACATAAGTGTGAAGCCAAGTGTGTTGTGTGATTGTTGAGGCTATCCTTGGAGCTCTTAAAGCCAAGTGTTTCGAGTTGTAGTAGCGCGGTGATCGTGTTGCTGTTGTACGACTATCCTTGGAGCCATCAAAGCCAAGACGTTGAAGTGCTAGTGGATCCTTGGTTAATCGATCTTAACCAAGATGGGGAGACGTAGACGATTTATCGTCGAACTTCCATAAACATATCTTATCTCATCTATCGTTTTATTTATTTTATGCATTTATTTACCGCATTTATTTTTGATTGATTTAAGTCTTCCGCTTCCGTATTTGCATAATCGCTTTAAGTTGCTAAAGTTTTCAATAGAACCTAAATCTCCCCCCCTCCCCCCCCCCCTTTAGGTTTTAACAGAATGTCATTTGAAAACAACGCTGACGTCAACTAACCCCTGTTTCGGGGCGTGACAAGAGTGGTATCAGAGCAAAATCAAGTTCATGATCTTGATGGGAAATTAAGATTTAGAATGCGAATGAATTAATTGAGAACTAGAAACTAAGAAATAGAATTAGAAGGAATCACTTTTGGACTATCAACTAAGATTTAGAATGAGAATGAATCACTTGAACACTAGTAAGTAAGATTGAGAATAGGAAAGAATCACTTGGGAACGTGTATTATCTTTTTATGGCTAGTAGAATTTTTGAGAATGATCAGTTAAACTTAAGTTGAACTCATTTGAGACTATTATTTAAGTACATGACCGATAGAAATATTTAAGTTATGATTTCGGATTTATACAGAATTATTTGAGAGCTAGCACTTAGTGCGTTAAAGATAAAAAAAATTTAAGTCATGATAGTCGAATTTTAAGTTAGTTTGAGAATATTATAGTGTGACTCGCAAGTTTTAATATTGTTAAAGAGTTCTTTTATGGTGCCCAACTCATATGCCCAACTTCATGCCCACCATGTACAATATGTGAGTTGACCAACACAATTGATGAGTTGACTTATCACATATTGTACATGGTGGGCATGGAGTTGGGCATAGAGAGTTGGGCACCATAAAAGAACTCTATTGTTATACTTAAAATTTATATATATATATATATATATATATATATATATATATTATATATATATATATATCATATTTTCACAACTTTTATCAAGTCATTGAGAACTCAATCAAGTGATTATATTTATTTCATTTTATTCGCGAACCTTTGTTTAACTTATTAGTAAAGAAAATATTTTTAAAATATATATATATATAAGAAAATTGTCTTCATTTTGTTAACTTTTTCGAGTTATTAATGATTTACTCTAATTTGATTTTTTCAATTAATCTTAGACTTTTTTCATCTTATAATAAATATATATTTAGGAGATTCTATTTCATTGAATCCATAAATAAAATTTTCATGACTTTTAGACATTTTACATTAATTTTACTATATATGTATATTTTAAAAATATATATATAATACATTTTTTTTGGATAAATATTAGATGGATCTTGAATATAAAATTTTTATTTTCTCATCTACTATCATTTTCGTTATTGAAATAGATTTTTATCATCTCTCTCGATTTGATAACTAGGTAAAATATTTTTTTTTATTTGAATCAAAGTTTAATATTTTAGAAAAGCAATTAGTTTTTATATCTATAAAGAAAAATATGCATTTACTATCAAAATAGACAAAACCGTTGAAATAAAAGATTAAATGTGAACATTTGTAATTAAAGATATTCAAAAGTCAATCAAAAATTTGAGCAACGAATCATTGTAAATAAAAAGAGATCAGCATATTTTGAAAACCAAGAAATTTAAATTAAAAAAAAAAAAGACGTCCAACAAGTACATTGATCGTTAACGATATTGACATAAAAATAATAAAAGACGATAACATATCAGAATGCAGTTGGAAATGATGAAATTATTGTTATTCTTGCAATTAAATATGTTTAGCATAAAAAAAGACGGACCAACAAAAAAAATAAAGATAGAAAAATGCAAATGATTTATGGATGAGAATATAGATCATTTCACAGAGAATAAAAAAAACGGATGATAAATGAAAAAGATCGTGACAAAGAGAAAAGTCCAAAATAAAAAATAAAAAATATGAGACACAATAATTTAAATTAAAGTTTAAAATGCATTGTCCATATTATATTTTTTTCTCATAAATCAATAGTCACAAAACAAGTAATCAACACATAAGATAGGAAATTACAAAATCGATATTTAATTTAATTTGATTAACGTGTATCACTTATCAACAAATATAAAATAAATTATATCGGTTCAAAGCATACATACAGGATATAGAAAATAAGACGAATTCATGGTACGAAACATGAAATAATTACTAAAGATTAATTAATAAAATGATGGAAAACCCGAGATATAATAATTGCATATATTTCAATATCAATATTAGGTAAAACTATAGTAAACATTATATCTATAAGCTTCCATGAGTTATTGGTAATGTTTTATTTTAAATTGTTGATATAGATATTGAATAATGATGACCGTAAATGATGAACATTGAAAGTGTAAAGGTACATTATTCGCAAATATTGCAAATGTTTTAATAGTTGCAACGTTGAAAATTATATTGATTTTATCACTAAGATATATAAATATTTTTTTCTTTCAAATAGTATATATTATTTCCAATTATTAATAAAATTTATTTTATATATAGGACAACAACACTTCAATATACTATAAGCTTTTATAGACACCAATTAAATAACAATATTCAATATTTCTTCTCACATTAATGGAAAAGAAGGTTACAATAGAAGACATGAAATGTTAACATATTTAATCAAAAGCATTCAAAATTCAATCATAAATTTTAGCAACAAAATTATTGCAATAGTAAATTTCAAACAACTTAACATGAAAAAAAAAAAAAGAGAACGTCCAATAATATCATTGATCAATAATGATATTGACTTACAAGTAATAGAAGACAATAACATAAGAATGAAGATTTGAGACAATGAAAATATTTATACTCTTGGAAAAAACTATTTTCAGCATAATAAAAAAATTAAAAAAAAAGTCGTCCAACAAAAGAATAAAAAAGTTAAAGATATAAAAATACAAATAATTGATGAAGCAACATCACAATAATTGTTATTGAAAATGATGAGAAAATTGTATTTTTATAAAGAATAAAAAATGGATGACAAACGAAAAAATAGTGAAAAAAAAAAAGAAAATTGTTATATAAAGGAAGAAAAGACGCAATAATGTAATACATTATTTATATTTTTTCACATAATCAGTGGTAGTAAAATAATTTTTCAACGTTATGTATTATTATAGTTTTTCTTAATATTTATTTTATTAAATATGTCATGACATCAAATTCTATATTTTTCTCAATATATATTGCATACAAAATTATAATATTTATTACAACCATGATTTCCAACAACTATATTGTAGGACCGAGCGCTTGTCGCTTTACCAAAAGCTATAACTAGTGGTAATGATGCAATTCAAATCTTTTAAATCGCACAACAACTAAAGCGTCATGGTTCGATCGCTCTATCCAGCAGGGACAATTATTGCACCCCAACAATTTTTCTCTCAATAACTGCACTCCTTGCAATCAATGAGAATCGAACTAATGACATTGGCTCTGATCCAATTGTAGGACCGAGCATTTGCCGCTTTACCAAGAGCTATAGCTAGGTAATGGTGCAACTCAAATCTTTTAAATCGCACATCAACTCAAGCGTCATGGTTCGATCGTTCTACCTAGCAGAAACAATTATTGCACCCCCAACATATATTCAATTAGATTTGTAATACATAAAATTTTTGAACAAAGATTGTTCTCACTAATTTCATAATACATGTTGTACTTACATATTATATTTGAAACATCCTAAAACTTCTACTGGATTTTTTTTTTTTTAAACTCTCCGATAATAAAATAATGAATATAAATATATATATGTCCATACATATATATATAATACTTAAAAATAACTTTACTTAATTTAAAATAAAAATACACAAAAAATACAATAAAGGTACACGCATGCAATTAAATACTTAAAATTAATTACTAAATAATATTTCATAATAATTTCATAATAAAATTCCTAAATAATATTTCTTTCACAAAAATTTATGAAAACATAGAAAATAAATACTCAAATCTAAATTTCATGCACATACTAAAAATCCATAATAATAAAACATATGCGAAAATAAACGTTCTACTCTCAAAACATCAATATCATAAATGAGCTATGGTCACGGGTACTAGCTGCCTGGATACTCATACACCCTCGCCACCAGTCGGAAACACATTAACTTCATTGACATTTTGCTCACCTGCACCATTTAAATCTAGTGAGCCTAGAGGCTCAGCACGTTCTATCCTTACATAACAAAATGAAACCACACACAAGCACACATCATATAAAATACGTGAATATAAATATACGTGCATGATCTTAAAATTATATACATATAAACATGAAATAAAATAATTATACTGATTTATCATAATGCTAAACATGTATCATCATACTTAATAAATCTCATAAAATAACTTATCATGATTTCTTAGTTCTCAACAGGTCGTATCCATGTCGGTGGCATCATACTAAGCGATTGATCAATCTATAAACCAACGTACGTGGCGGTGGGATTTCCACCTCTGTGCTGCCACTTCATCAGCCCTCTCAGCTGGATCCATAAGCTCATCATACATAAACATCATTAGAAAGGTCACCGGGCTCAGGTATCCCGGCCTCCAACCACGTCACTTTTCACCTTCACTTCAACTTCCATAAAAATATATTTTTTTCTTAACATGCAATTAAGCTTATCATAAAAATTCTTAATGATGCATGAACATAAAAATTCTCATTATTTCTTTATTTCATGAAAATTTGTCCGTAAATATATATTTAATTTATTTTTTAAAAAAATCATACTTATATATCTAATAAAAATGCATGCATGAATTAAATATATATTTACGGACATTTATTTTTCCAAGGACTTGTTCGAGCTGCTGACCACTAGACTTAAACTCAAAAATTCCTAGACTGGCTCAAAACCCAAAAACCCAACTTGACCTGGCCCATTAAGCTTCATGGGCCCCCAGAACCCTGAGAAACTAATGGGCTCACTTAAAAACATAATTTAAGTCCATTAACTAATTAACTTAAAATTAAATTAATAAAATTATTATTTAACCATTAATTATAAACTAGACCGATAAAATTATTAAACCCGACTCAACTTGGCCCAATAATTCTCATGGATCACACGACCCATGAAAAATTAGTGGGCTCACTTCAATAATTATTAAAGCCCATAAATTAGTTCAATTAATTAATTAACAAGCCCAACTCATTTATTAACTACTTAGACTCTTAATTAATTAAAATAAAATACCCAAGCCCAAATAATAAAAATCTAGACCCGGACTAAAGTTATTTGACCCATCATTTTAGACCCGACCCGGACCCAAAACCAGGGCCCGGCCCGCCTAAACCCAAAAACCCACACTGTACGTGGCTTTTCAAGCCCACGTACCTCATGCTGCCCCATCCTTTCTTGCTTCCTTTGCCCAGCTCCGGCCACCCCTGGCCGGAGCTCCGCCGGAAGGACCTCCCCAGGGTCCTGCCGGACCGACCATACCAGCCCCTGGTCCAGCCAGCCCCCTAACCGAGCAACCTGATCCCATCTACCCCATGAACCTGCGCAACCCGCCACCTGCACCCACTCACGACCATCTTGGTTCCAGCCCTTACCAAGACCGAGCCACCCTACAGACCAGCCCCTAAGGACCCTAACTCGAACCCCCTAGCCCTTGGTTAGTCCCTGGTCCGACCATGAACCAGCAAGAATAACCCGAACCCCTACCCAAGCCGATGCGAGAATCTGCCGCGTCCCGGAAAAAGCCACGTCCAGCTTGAATGCAGCCCTTTTCCATGGCCGAGACACCACCCCAAGACACTCCTAAGGACCCTAGAACGACCCTAACACATGGATCAGCAGCTTAGATCTGTCCAAAATAAAAAAAAAAAACAACCGAAAATCTGGATATATGCAGAAAAACGTGAAACACATGCATGATCTTGTAAGATTTTTCATTCACGCCACATTATACATGCATTAACTGATCAATCATGTAAAAATCAGTGTACTACGATTTAAACGGTGAGCAAAAAGGGATTCGAAACGTGCCTCGATGATTTCTTGATCCAAAAAGTGATAACAACACGTATCGGCGCACCGGGACGATCGAGACGTCAAATATCCTAAATTTTCCTCAAGGTAATCGTGTTGTGTGTGCTGTGAATTGGAGGATGTTTCTGATGAATGATGGAGGCGGCTCAAAGGTGAGTTTACGTAGGGTAAGGGGTAGGTGGATTGGGGTAGAAAATCTTAGGATAATATTTTGGGTAATCTAGGTTAAATATTTAAATAAATACTTTGGATAGATAATTACTATAATTTAACCTTTAAAAAAAATACATGATAATTTGCTAAGAACTTAATAATCTCGAAATAATAAAATAGGAGATTTTTAAAGGTTAATAAAAGTAATTAAAATAACTTATTTTGGGTAAAAACTAGCACATAAATAAATATATATGTAAATACCATAATTTTCTTCCAATTATACCTTAAAATAATATTTTAAGGCTCTTAAAAATATCATAAAATATTTTGGGTGAAAACAAACATCTCGTCCGTCCACGGTCTCGCCTACGCGATCATAAAATAAACTTTCTCAAATAAATTCATAAATCAAATCATACCGATTTAAATGCCGAAAGAAATTATTTAAAACATGCAAATAAATCACATAATTTAAATAATCATTCATAAAAACAATTTAACACATTTTTACATTATTTTAAAATTATTAAATTCCCTAGTTATGCATGCGGATTTACGTGACGAATTTCTGGGCGTTACAATTCTCTCCCCCTTAAATGGAATTTCGTCCTCGAAATTGAAACGAACTCCAGGCAATAACAAGTTTCTTCGCGTAGTCCCGAATAGAGCAATCCAAAAACGACAAATTTTAATGCGTTAAGAAAAATTACCCGTGATGCGCAAAGTATCCGGCACTGCTTCCTCCGCCTGCATCACATAAACACGTCCGACAGCATTCTTCTTGGGACAGTGCAGCATAATGTGTCCTGGTTCCTTGCAATGATAGCACATGCCTGATCCCTTCATGCACGCTCCTGGATGGGGCTTCTGGCATTTCTGGCAGAGAGGTAGTGCTTCTGCACGAGGAACGATAGCTCCCTGCTGTCTCAGTGGATTTGGTACCTTCGACGGCCTAGTGGACTGCTTCTTTGCATCCTGCTGTGGATGCGACTCGTGGTACGATGGTTGGAACTGTCTCTTCCTCTGTTTCTCCCTCAAGATTTTCTTCCTACCATCCTCGGATCTCAATGCCCTACTAACCGCAGCCTCATAAGTAGTGACGTCCAACATGCGTACATCATGCTTGATGTCCGCCCTAAGCCCATAGACAAACTGTCTCATCTTCTCCTGCGCACTATCAGCAATCAGGGGCACAAAATGACACCCCCTCTCGAACTGCTTGATGTACTCAACCACTGTCTTGTCCCCCTGTCGGAGACTTATAAACTCCCAGATCATGCGACTGCGCACATCCTCCGTGAAATACTTGGCGTAGAAGATACGCCTAAACTCCGCCCAAGTCAATGTAGGAAGATGTACTCCACTGGCAGCACCCTCCCACCAAAGAGCTACATATCCCCTCATCATATAAGTCGCACAGTTCACCCTGTCGGCGTCAGTAATCCCTATGTATGCAAAGATGGACTCCAAAGAACGAATCCACCCCTCAACCACCAATGGATCGGTGGTACCAGTGAACTCCTTCGGCCCCTTCTTCTGGAACGGCTCAGCAACGTCCTCCTCGTGGGACAGTCTAGGATGTGCAGCCTGCTGCTCCAACAGAGCAGTAATCCCTGCCATCATATTAGCATTGGCCTGCTCCAATGCTGCAAGAGGGTTCTGCGGAGGTGGAGGTGGAGGTGGAGATTTCCCACGTCTGTTCATAGGTCTCGGAGGCATTCTGCACCACCACATATTTCTTTACGTAAATCGCCATGCATAACTAATATTTTTGACTTTAAGACTGTCGTAACTTTAAATTCTCATTTTCATAAATCATTAAAAATATAACTCCTGTGTCTCATGCATAAATCATAATTTTAAACACTTAAAACTTACAGACTGGCAGTGCGGCTTCTGAGCTCCGAGAAGCAGACTAGTCACCCTCCAAGGACCATGGCTCTGATACCAAATGAAACATCCTAAAACTTCTACTGGATTTTTTTTTTTTAAAAAACTCTCCGATAATAAAATAATGAATATAAATATATATATGCCCATACATATATATAATACTTAAAAATAACTTTACTTAATTTAAAATAAAAATACACAAAAAATACAATAAAGGTACACGCATGCAATTAAATACTTAAAATTAATTACTAAATAATATTTCATAAGAATTTCATAATAAAATTCCTAAATAATATTTCTTTCACAAAAATTTATGAAAACTTAGAAAATAAATACTCAAATCTAAATTTCATGCACATACTAAAAATCCATAATAATAAAACATATGCGAAAATAAACGTTCTACTCTCAAAACATCAATATCATAAATGAGCTATGGTCACGGGTACTAGCTGCCTGGATACTCATACACCCTCGCCACCAGTCGGAAACACATTAACTTCATTGACATTTTGCTCACATGCACCATTTAAATCTAGTGAGCCTAGAGGCTCAGCACGTTCTATCCTTACATAACAAAATGAAACCACACACAAGCACACATCATATAAAATACGTGAATATAAATATACGTGCATGATCTTAAAATTATATACATATAAACATGAAATAAAATAATTATACTGATTTATCATAATGCTAAACATGTATCATCATACTTAATAAATCTCATAAAATAACTTATCATGATTTCTTAGTTCTCAACAGGTCGTATCCATGTCGGTGGCATCATACTAAGCGATTGATCAATCTATAAACCAACGTACGTGGCGGTGGGATTTCCACCTCTGTGCTGCCACTTCACCAGCACTCTCAGCTGGATCCATAAGCTCATCATACATAAACATCATTAGGAAGGTCACCGGGCCCAGGTATCCCGGCCTCCAACCACATCACTTTTCACCTTCACTTCAACTTCCATAAAAATATATTTTTTTCTTAACATGCAATTAAGCTTATCATAAAATTTTTTAATGATGCATGAACATAAAAATTCTCATTATTTCTTTATTTCGTGAAAATTTGTCCGTAAATATATATTTAATTTATTTTCTTAAAAAATCATATTTATATATCTAATAAAAATGCATGCATGAATTAAATATATATTTACGGACATTTATTTTTCCAAGGACTTGTTCGAGCTGCTGACCACTAGACTTAAACTCAAAAATTCCTAGACTGGCTCAAAACCCAAAAACCCAACTTGACCTGGCCCATTAAGCTTCATGGGCCCCCAGAACCCTGAGAAACTAATGGGCTCACTTAAAAACATAATTTAAGTCCATTAACTAATTAACTTAAAATTAAATTAATAAAATTATTATTTAACCATTAATTATAAACTAGACCGATAAAATTATTAAACCCGACTCAACTTGGCCCAATAATTCTCATGGATCACACGACCCATGAAAAATTAGTGGGCTCACTTCAATAATTATTAAAGCCCATAAATTAGTTCAATTAATTAATTAACAAGCCCAACTCATTTATTAACTACTTAGACTCTTAATTAATTAAAATAAAATACCCAAGCCCAAATAATAAAAATCTAGACCCGGACTAAAGTTATTTGACCCATCATTTTAGACCCGACCCGGACCCAAAACCCGGGCCCGGCCCGTCTAAACCCAAAAACCCACATTGTACGTGGCTTTTCAAGCCCACGTACCTCACGCTGCCCCATCCTTTCTTGCTTCCTTTGCCCAGCTCCGGCCACCCCTGGCCGGAGCTCCGCCGGCAGGACCTCCCCAGGGTCCTGCCGGACTGACCAGACCAGCCCCTGGTCCAGCCAGCCCCCTAACCGAGCAACCTGATCCCATCTACCCCATGAACCTGCGCAACCCGCCACCTGCACCCACTCACGACCAGCCTTGGTTCCAGCCCTTACCAAGACCGAGCCACCCTACAGACCAGCCCCTAAGGACCCTAACTCGAACCCCCTAGCCCTTGGTTAGTCCCTGGTCCGACCATGAACCAGCAAGAATAACCCGAACCCCTACCCAAGCCGATGCGAGAATCTGCCGCGTCCCGGAAAAAGCCGCGTCCAGCTTGAATGCAGCCCTTTTCCATGGCCGAGACACCACCCCAAGACACTCCTAAGGACCCTAGAACAACCCTAACACATGGATCAGCAGCTTAGATCTGTCCAAAATAAAAAAAAACAACCGAAAATCTGGATATATGCAGAAAAACGTGAAACACATGCATGATCTTGTAAGATTTTTCATTCACGCCACATTATACATGCATTAACTGATCAATCATGTAAAAATCAGTGTACTACGATTTAAACGGTGAGCAAAAAGGGATTCAAAACGTGCCTCGATGATTTCTTGATCTAAAAAGTGATAACAACACGTATCGGCGCATCGGGACGATCGAGACGTCAAATATCCTAAATTTTAATTCCTCAAGGTAATCGTGTTGTGTGTGCTGTGAATTGGAGGATGTTTCTGATTAATGATGGAGGCGGCTCAAAGGTGAGTTTACGTAGGGTAAGGGGTAGGTGGATTGGGGTAGAAAATCTTAGGATAATATTTTGGGTAATCTAGGTTAAATATTTAAATAAATACTTTGGATAGATAATTACTATAATTTAACCTTTAAAAAAAATACATGATAATTTGCTAAGAACTTAATAATCTCGAAATAATAAAATAGGAGATTTTTAAAGGTTAATAAAAGTAATTAAAATAACTTATTTTGGGTAAAAACTAGCACATAAATAAATATATATGTAAATACCATAATTTTCTTCCAATTATACCTTAAAATAATATTTTAAGGCTCCTAAAAATATCATAAAATATTTTGGGTGAAAACAAACATCTCGTCCGTCCACGGTCTCGCCTACGCGATCATAAAATAAACTTTCTCAAATAAATTCATAAATCAAATCATACCGATTTAAATGCCGAAAGAAATTATTTAAAACATGCAAATAAATCACATAATTTAAATAATCATTCATAAAAACAATTTAACACATTTTTACATTATTTTAAAATTATTAAATTCCCTAGTTATGCATGCGAATTTACGTGACGAATTTCTGGGCGTTACAATATTTCATTGAATTTTACTATTGACTAAAATACAATGAAAATAATTAATTAACTGCTCGTTAGTCTCTTCTCATCTCATCTCATCTCATCTCATCTCATCTCTTCTCATTTTTTTAACAACGCTTGTCGACAATAGAATGTGTTCTCACGTGCATCGCACGTATCTTTTCCTAGTTAATAAATAAATGTATATATTAATGGATGCAGTGAATTATTATTTTTTTTATTTTTGGCAAATTTGACCTCTTCTTGTGTATTTCATTATAATAAAAAAAAAATTGACCCTGAAGGGGACCCCATCCCACATGAGCCAGAGGCTTATTGGCTCATGCGGGGGTTAAATCGAGGGATGTGCACGAGCGGCAGGGACCTGAGGGAGGAAGCAACATGGCCAACCTCTAGAGCATACCCCCACAATATTTCAGCAGAAATATGTTCCACACAAGAATCGAACCCGCAACGCTGTGTATTTTATTATACTCGACTCTTGGTGGTATAAATTTGCACAAAAATAATAATAATAATTAATAATAATAATTATTATTATTATTTTTACTATATATATATATACTATATATAAAAGTTGAGCACCTTAGAGGGAGGACACCATCTTTTGTTCCAAAATTACCCTTTACATTACATATATAAATAAGTAAAATAGATTTTATTTATATATTTACATATTTTTCTCAACTAATCATGATAGATAGGATAAAATGATAAATAATTTTAAAATTTATTTTTATATTATTTTAGAAATAAAAAAACATAATTTTAAAAATTATTGAAATAATATAATATTTATATATAACATATATACTAAGTATATTATATTATTTCATACACACGCAACGCGTGTACAGCTATGCTAGTTATTATTATTGATCGAGCCCAGAAAACTAAATCTACCACATACGCAAATGGGTTATAAAGTAAAAGGTTTTAACTTTTACGCTTTTTTTCCCCTTATTGGATTTTTAGCCACCTTCGAATATCGTTCTATATGGCACCACCAATTTTTTCCCTAATTGTATTTGACTAGACAAAGTTTGACCCCAATTTTACCCAAATATGGCACCATAGCAAACAAAATTTAGATATCGTTCCATAACGAGGACATTTGCAGTGCATGGAGTGAAAACAGTGTCATAAAATTATGATTTGGTCTTATATGTAATGTGATGGAATATGATAGGTTATGATCATAGTCTTTAAAGAAAATAAAATTCAATCTTTAACGTCTATTTTTGCTTTTTTCACATTTTAGTCTTTTATTTTCGTAATTTTGATAATTTTTCATGAAATTACTTATCATTGATGATGCATTTGACACCACATTAACACACCTAAAAGAATTATAAACGAGTATCACAAAAATAACATTGAAAAGTATAGAACTAAAACATATATTGGACAACATGAAAACCAAAATTACAAAAAAGCTATGACGGATGCTAAAATTTCACCTTAAAAGAAAAATAAAATGAACACAATTTCTTTTGTTTTTATATTTAATGAACCGAACACCATTTCAAGTTTCGTTTTAACAATTAAATTATGGTTGAAATATAAAAAGGATGGGCAGCATGACAAAATAATGCATCTGAAGTGCTTGCAGTTACAAGTGTTGCTTCAAAATATCTTCATTTTTCGTCTGAATAAAGTCATGGTTGCTGTCTTGCTGATTAGAAATCAGAAACGAGAACCGAGCTTCTTCAGGCAATGCTTGAAATCACCTAGTCAAGTTTTTCATCCGAAGAACTGAAATACCAAGTCGCCTTCCATACAACCGAGGGCGACAGAAGACGTTCTGTTCTCCATCCGGATGATTGAAGCTGCCAGCATGAAGTTTAAGCTATAACCATAAATAACTCCGAGATAATGAATGCATATTTTTTTTATACATAAATTTGGGTAAAAGGAATCATTTGTATGTTGAAGTGATGCAAGAAAGCAGCAGAAAACGTGCAAATGGAGCATTTAATTTTGTGTTTGTTTCCCCTTTTTACCGGCCATTTGCTGAGCGTGTCACATAAATTTAGTCAAAAACATACCTTCACAATCAAGGTTTCATAGTTTTGAGACATCCATGATTGACTTTCCAAATGTGCATCTCCATTTTTGGCAATAGGTTTTACCAGGACAAGAGCATGAATGAAAGCCTGTAAGACATCTGCCGCTGTCGAATCTCTGTGCATAATGACACTGATTTTATCATTTCTCTGAAGAGGTATATACTTCCCTGCACATAGAAAATCAGCTAAGAAGCCGACATTCTTGGTTTTAACATTGATGCAAAGAAAAGTCCATACGAACTTTCTACCTTTACTATAGTAAGAGCCAGCCAAATGAGAGAGGTCCACCCTGTTTGCAACGGAAAATAATTTATTTAAATAGTTTAAGATAAAGGCATTTTCAGAGGAGATTTTTTAGCACTCACAGTTCTTTGCTGTTAAGTGATGATAGCCGAACTCCTAACTGAACCCGTGGGTGCAAATATTCAATGCTACTTTTTTCTGTCCACGAAGTCATCCACAGAGGTAAGACGTGCTCCATCACTGAGACCTGTTTAGGAGAAAGAACTTGCAACCAGCACAGAGAAATATAAAGTCAATGAGACTGAATACCAAATAATGAACACGGTAACAGAAGTTCAATGCCTGGATCCATCGACAAAAAGTAAATAATATCAATTATTATTACAGAGAAGTTCGGAATGAATTTCCTCTGAAACACAAGCTTATCATTTCAATATAATTCATTCACATTGGCAATAAATTACATTTTTTTTTTCTTCTGAAAATGAAAAAGTAACAACAGTCTACATAAATCATAATGCTCATGCATATATCTAGAGAGTAGAGACCTTCACAAGCACTTCAAAAGAAGCAAGATAAAGACACATTGTGTTTCCAAAAAGCAGCTCCAAAAATCGAATATCTGACCTTGACCAGTCTCCATGAAATGTGACAAAATAATAGAGCTTCTTTCACAATTCATCGTAGAAAGTGAGAGGCAGCGAACAGCCTTATAGTTTGCTGTAAACCACAGAGAAAAACCACAAACATATTGAGTGATTAAACGCAGTTGAAGTTTAAAAATTAAGGCATGAGAAAGCTGCTGGAATATGCTTGATAGAACTAAGCATGAAAACTGAAGACTAACCATACATATGAAAGATGGTGAGAGAAAGAAAACAAAACCAAATGGCAAGTGAGTGCCCCAGAGTAATATGAGCGAGGAGCATTCCCAAAGCCATTCCAATCATAGTTGCAACAGTCTCTTGGCTTCCTTCCTATCACATCACATAAAGGTAACAGACATATAAACGACTGCACTTAAGTTGATGTCCAGAAAATTCTTTTCTTTATCATCAAATGCACATTACCTTTGCGGATATATCCGCTGCATTATTCTGAAGTGCGAAATGTTGTGTTAAAGCAGCTCTAGTGGCACCACTGGCAACACCAGCTAAGAAGCAGCATGACATGAGAATAGAAAGAAACAACTTTACTTTAGCCTTTTGTTTTGCAGAGTCCAATCAAATTCCATGACAGAAACATAACTCCGAATGGCAGAGTATTAATATTAAGGTGATTTTTAAACAAAATTGTGGTGCATAATGGTGAGCTAAAATAAAACAAATGTAAGTTCAGAACTTACTAAAAGATCGCGATATGCTCCCTAAGCATACAATAAACACAATTGCAGATTGGAACAAAGGCGAAACAAGGTCCATTAACATCCCTGCAACAAAGTTCATAATCAAGTAGAAGATTTAAAATGTTGACAACAATAACAACAAATGTCCAACTCTCTCCATGCACAATGATAAGGTACAATGTCGATGATAGGGTGAATTTCCAACTCAAGTTTCAATAATGAACAACATTATGTATTTCACTCCTTCAAATTTAAAGGAAAAGACTACCGATTAAAATCGATTCTAGGGTAATTTGCAAATAATTCCTAGAACAAACATATAATCATGTAAATTTTCAAAAGACTAACATGCAATCCAAATAAAACTTAGATGATGCTATTACCAAGATCATTCATAAGATCAGCAACGAGACGCCACATTTTTGCATTGCTATCCAGATTTGCCCCCTAGAGAAAGGGATTGAGGTGTTTTTAGCTGATGTACTTTTACCAGACCACCAACTGCTTATTGACTTAGCAGAAGTCCATGCATCAACATTCAAGAACCTTAACTAGAATATAAAGCAATTAAATACCTGATAAAATGTAAATAAGATACCTCCAAGCATTCCAGTTAAATCCCTCAGAAACCACTGAAATTCAAAACTGAGAACGTTAGACATCAATTAATGTTAAAAAAACATTATACATAACTACATAAAATTCGTAACTTTCCAAAAACCTGAAATGTGGCCCCTATCACAGTAGCAGATTTCTCGCCAACCCCAATAGCACTTAAGAGAGCCTAAAACCACTTGAAGTAATCAACAAGTGTTAATAAGTGCAACCAATGGGATAAGGTACAACATAAGTGTTAACCTCAAACTATTGCATATCTCACCTGGGTAGATAGCATTGTTCTCATATAAGTTGACAGACCCTAAAAATGACAAAAACAAAAATAACTCTTGGCAGTGTGAAAGATAAGTACCTCAAACTTGGTAACAGGAAGTCAATTAATTTCCAACCTGCAAAGAGTCCCATAATTGAAAGGGGGCATAATCAGGAGTCACGCTGCTTGGGAATCCCTGCATTGACACAATTTTTAACCAAAATTATTTTTCTCAAGGAATCGGGCATAGTAAGATAGGCTAATATAGTTTAAACTCATATGATTCATGCCAGTAGCTTCCTCTACATTTGCTTGGATAAAGAGCCAATTTTTTCAACATAAAACCCGTAAAGCAAACATTTGTATCCAAGAAAGAGAATTCCAGGTTGATTTAATAGAATTTTTTCCTAAAGGAACAGGAAAAAATATATCACAAGTTTAACACGTTACATAGAGTACAAATGCTAAACCACAGTAATCGATCCGTATTCACGTAATGCTACTTCTAGCGAGTGTTAAATTCCAAGAAATTGATAAGACTAGCAATTCGTATACTCTACGGACCTCGCACTATATTGCTAGTACCAACTGAAAAGAAAGAACATCGAGAAATTTTAACCTCGGGAACAAATGCATCGAGAATCCTACGAGAAACATGATTGAATCGGCGAGCAGATTTTTGAACGGAGTTTCCAGAAAAAGTGATGGCAGCGGTTTTCACTAAATTTTCCGAAGTAGTGCCGTTCCATTCCTCGATAACGGCGGTTTCCGATCGGAGAAGCGTCGTCTTACTGGTTTCTTCTTCCATTGTGGCTTTCTGAGTTCTGAGCTTCTCTCAGTTCTTTCCTGCATAAACTTTGTTCATTTCATTTCAGTCCTTAAACTTTTGTTTATTTTTGTATTAGCCATTGAAATGTCGGGCAAATTACAAGTAGGAGTTATTTGCATCATCCACCCCTGTGAAATATTGAAAATGCATAATTTTCCCCTGTGAAATTTCAATAGACATCTTTAACCCTAAGCTTTTAAAAAATTAGCACACTCGCCCCTTCAGATGAGTAACTGTTGCGCAAGCGCCCCTAATGCGACTGGACAAAGATTTTGATATTTTTCTGCACCAAATACCCCTGTAAAATATAAAAAATGCATGTTTGACCCCTGTGAAAATAATTTTTAAATCTATTCAACTCATAATACACAATTTTTAATAAAATCCAATTATAAATATTTAGAAAACATTTTTTGTTTTATTAATTTTTATTTTTTATATTAAATATATTATCATTAATTAATTATTTTCTAAAAATATTATTACTTTATCATGTTATCATTATTTTATTAAATTCACTTCGTATTTTCAAATTTTCCATTAAACATGCATTCATAAACAAGTATTTAAATAATTTCAAGTACCACAATATTGAACTAAACTGATAAGTTCAAACATATTGTTTTTTCGATTTAGAACTATATATTATTGAACCAAAATTTAAATTTTTCGAGAATATGCATTGCAAAATTTGTAATAAAAAAATAAAAAAATAACATGCTTATATAATTCTAAATCAAAAAAGTAACATTCATTAACTTATCATTTGGTTTAATATTTTGGTATTTTTAGATATTTAAATCATTATTTATGAATCATGTTTAATGAAAAAGTTGAAAACACGAAGTGATTTGATAAAATAATAATAACGAGATAAATTAATATTTTTTTTAAAAAAAGTAATTATAAATTATAAATTATAAATTTAAAATTAAAAAAATAAATAAAATTAAAATTTTTTGGTACTTATCATTCACTTATCATTTTGATTTAATATTTTGTTATTTTTAGTTATTTAAATCTCGTTTATGAATGCATTTTTAATGGAGAAGTTGGAAACAAGAAGAAAGTTTAATAAAATAATGATAACAAGATAAAATAATAATATTTTTTAGAAAACAATTAATTATATAATCATAATAAATTTAAAATTAAAAATAAAATTAATAAAACAAAAAATGTTTGCTAAATATTTTATAATTAAATTTTAATAAAAATTGTGTATTATGAGTTGAATAGATTTAAAAATTATTTTCACAGGGGTCAAATATGCATTTTATTTTACAGGGGTATTTGGTGCAAAAAAATATCAAAATCTTTGCTCAGCCGCATGAGGGGCGCGTGCGCAACAATCACTCATTTGAAGGAGTGAGTGTGCTAATTTTTTAAAAGGTCAGGGTTGAAGATGCCTATTAAAATTTCATAGGGGAGAAGTGTGCATTTTCAATATTTCACAGGGGTGGTTGGTGCAAATAACTCATTATTATCACCATGAAATATCGAAAACTTACCTCCACAAAAAATCGTAAAATAGTATTACACAAAAATTTTGATGAGATAAGTTTATGGATATGTTGGTGACTCAGATCTTTATTTGACTATAATGAAAATTTACTTTTTTTATATCAAAATTATTGTAATTATAGGTTTGATCGATCTGTCTTACCGTCTTACCACATACTTACTCTAAATATTATTGAAGTTTTTTCGAGTTGGTTTTTTTTTATAAACACATTAATTTAAAATATAATATAATTTTTTTATCTAAGTTAAAATAAGTTAGGTTTACTGGTCCACCAAATAGATGAGTTTAATTGATAATTTTCTAACTCGCTTAAATAACGGGACATGTGATGAGTTGTGGACGTTGCGGGCCACCTCACTCCGGCCCGTCTAGTAAAACAAAAAAATATTATTTGATTCGTCTCACACCACAAACTAGGTGAGTTAGGCTGAGAATTTACCAACTCACCCAAGTGACACTGTAACAAGCTGGTCGGCCAGCTGCCATGCCCCGTCAAATAGTGGATTGAGGTGGATTGCGAGTTAGTCTGTCTCCTAATTTCGTTTTGACAGCTCTATCTATACCTAACCATTGATTTTTATTTAGTGGTTTATGAAAATATAGGTTATATTAATTTTCTTTTAAACCATAATAATAAAAATTAGTTTTTTTTATAAATTAATAGTAATCTGTATTTTTAATTTTACTTTGTAGTTTATTTTGTAGTTTCTGTTTCAATATGATGACATTTTATGGCATAATTGAAGAAATATATCCTATGATATTTTATAAATTAAGTGTGGGTTTCTTTATGTTTTATGACTATTAGTGTTTTTACGCAATACGTGCGTACTTTTATAGTTTTTTTTTTTTCAAATTAAGAGACCGTTTGGATTTCATAAATATATTTTTTTTAAAAAATGCTTTTTTAAACTATAATTTTTTGCTTTTGAAAAAGCTCTAATTTTGACTTAAAAAAGTATTTTTTTTAAGCATTTAAATGGTCATTCAAACACCTTATTAACCAAAAAAATATTTTTTTAAAAAAAATGCTTTTTTGATCTAACTTTTGATACCAAACAAGGCCTAAATTTGATTTTTATTAAAATATGGGTAATACCATATTTTCAAAAATATTGAATGACTGTCGCAAATTTGTGAAATTTTATCAAAAAAACTGAAAAATACTTTCTAGAAGCTCTCCAAAACACTACTTAAGTTCTTCACTAACATGAAATATTCTAAATCGAATACAAATATTATAATGTGAATATTTGGAATTCGGATTACCTATGATGAATCCGTAAATCCAATTGGCCAGGTTCAAAATAATGTTGACTAAATATTTATTCTACTAACTAGCATTTAAAAGTAATTATTAATAAATACAAAAATTGAGACAAGTAAATTTGGTTAGGACTTAGGAAAAGTAAAAAGAAGAAACGCTAGAAGGAGGGCTTGAACCTCCGACCTTGTGGTTAACAGCCACACGCTCTAACCAACTGAGCTATTCCAGCCGGGCTTGCATCACGTTGGAAACAAAGATATACATAATCTAACATATATGCCGAAATAAAACTATTTATAATCCATGAGATCCTAATTTAAAAATAATTTATTAAATGGTTTGAATGAGCTTATTTAAAATAACTTAAAGATGATGTATTTGATATTATAAGTTTTTTATCGTAAAAATTACAAAAATGTATAATATTATGATGTTAGTGTAAATATTACACACATATATTGTGACGCCCGGGGCTGAAGAGGCAGGGAGTGATCGCCGGTGCCAAGATGTTGCACGGACAATGAGCGGCTCCTGGTAGGCTTCTAGGCGGAGGGAGACATGAATGAACCGATCCCGTGCCGGAATGAGAGGGGATTCTGAAACTGTGTAGGTATGGGACTACATAGTTGAGGAGGGCTTAAAAACAACTTAAACTGGCCAAATGGGCCCAAAAGCCCAAAGACTGGCCCAATAACTTTTATGGGCTCAAAAGCCCATAAAATTAATGGACTAACTTAATTAAAATTTTAGATTTATGGGTTAAATAATTATGTGAATTATCTGTGCTTATTTAAATGATTTTTTTAAGTATTTAACCCATAAATAGAGATTTTCCTGATTTATGATATTGTATTATTTTATCGCGTTGACGAGACTGTGGACGAACGAGATGACAACTTTCTACCCAAATTATTTTATGAGTCTTTTAGGAGCTCGAAAATATTATTTTGAGTTTTATTTCCTCAAAATTATCAGTATTTAATTTTATATAATTTTAGGAGTCCATTTTTACCCAAATTAAGCCAAAATAATGACTTTTAATTATCTTTAAAATTCCCTTAATATAATATTTCGGGATTTTTATGTTTATTTTGATATCTATTATTTTTTTTTTAAAAGCCTAAATATATTTTTATTTATGTCATTATCTTGAAAGTTATTCCCTATCTACCCCAAGGCCCACCCTCACACGCTCAAATCACTTCTCCCTCACCCTAGCCGTCTCCCTCACCTCTCCATTCTTTTCCATCGACAGCAACATCAAGGAGGAAGCCATAGACCTTTATTTTTGAAGCTTTTTCGAAGGTTGCTCGTCGTAGTCGTCCGGAATCGTCTTCACGTTCTTCCCATCTACTTTCTACGATTTAAAGGCATGTTTTTCTTCCCTTTTTAAGCACCATATCAGTATGTATTATGTAGGTGTTGTGTACGTGTCGAAATCCTCAAATATTTTCAGATTTTAAATGGTATCAGAGCCGACCTCTCTTAGTACGGTATGGTTCGGGGACGAACCAAGCGGAAGCTGGTGGGCATGTGACGCCCGGGGCTGAAGAGGCAGGGAGTGATCGCCGGTGCCAAGAGGTTGCACGGACAATGAGCGGCTCCTGGTAGGCTTCTAGGCGGAGGGAGACATGAATGAACCGATCCCGTGCCGGAATGAGAGGGGATTCTGAGACTGTGTAGGTATGGGACTACATAGTTGAGGAGGGCTTAAAAGATTTCATATGTACTGCTCATATCAAGAAGGTGCATCTTTTTTTTGGAAGCTCATCACATAAGAACTCCAAAGTTAAGCGTGCTTGACTTGGGGCAATTATAGGATGGGTGACCCCCTGGAAAGTTTCTCAGGGTGCGTGTGAGTGAGGACATAAGCACGCTGAAAAGACCCGTCTTGATACAGTGGGTCGTTACATATATATAAATTTATCATAAATATTAAACCTATATTTAAAAAAATAAAAATATTTTATATTTTTACTAGATAGAAACACATAAGTTCACTCTTCTAGGGTTGTGTTGATTAATTTTATTTAGACGAAGATATTTGATTTAAAACATGCATGAATTTAAAATGAGACTGATCATTAAGACACTGTTTGGTTTGAGTGATAGGATAAGTAATCCATAGATAAGTAATATAATGTAAATTAAAAATAAATAAAAAATAGTTAATACATTATTTGATTTGATGAATATATTATAATTTATTTGATTTAATTGATGTAAAATTATTAATTAATAAATAGATAAATAATATGACGAAAATAAGGCAAAATTAATTGGGATAAGTTATACATAGATTAATAATACATCAAACCAAACAATGCCTAAATGTATTTGAAATCTACAGTAATTAGTATTGAAACTTTATATAAATTTGATTTGAAATCCATATGAATTTTGTTCATCGAAAAAAGACGAGAAATTTGAAATTCCTCGATAGAAACACAACATACGTGCAGGGACGGACCCAAAAAATTTGGTCAGGGGGGGCACAATTACAGACGGAGCTACGTGTTGTTCCGCCCAGGTGGTCGCTTGGGCGACCTAATTTTTTTTCCTATTTTTTATACATTAAATTTAGTCAACTTTATCAATATCCCCGTGAAAAATTTTAAAAATAAAAATATAAAAGCTCAACACATAAAATAGAGCTTAGAAAATGTTAATTTGGATAGAGATAAAAATATGGCTCCGTTATTTGATACAATTCATAAAACAATCATGAATGTGCATTTTATATCAACTAAAAAACGACCAAAAAAATTAAAACATTATCATCAATTCATAATAATTCATTATACAATTATTTGATGAGTTATTAAACATATTTTTTTGGAATATAATACATCAATATTATTTAAAACTAATATGTACCATATTTTATTTTATTAAAAATTAATATAAATATACACTAATAATTTTTAAAAAAATTTGAGGGGGGACCCATGCCCTCCCTGGACCCTACATGGGTCCGCCCCTGCATACGTGTATGTAACGTGGAAACCCGCAACTGTCCTTTGATCCTCACTTGACAAACCCCTGCTTTTTATTTACGTGATAAACAATAACACAAAGCCGAAGCATACACAATACTTTAAAAACATGCAAAACGAAAAACAACAAAAAATCTAACTAATTCTAGAATATACATACACATACATTATACATATACATATACATACATTATACATATACATATACATATATATATATATATATATATATATATATATATATATTGATGTAAACCCAAGAGCTGTAAACGAGAAGACTCCAAGGCTGCGCTTGGTTTGTGTGATGGGATAATTGATGGATTGATAATTTGGTGGATAATGAATGAATAATTTGAATATTAAAATTAAAATAGTCTTTTTTGGTGTGAATCATAAGTTAAACATAAAATATGTATTCATGTTTGATGTGAGTGATAAACTCTTGGATATATATTATTTCATGACAACTTTCCAAAAATGCCCTTCCCTAGCCTAAAAGAAATATTAGGGCAAAGGGTAGTAAGGTAAAAAAATCATAATTCAAGACACTGTTCTCAATTGGAATTAATAATACCACTTGCAATAGCCTGACAATAATACCATCTTTTCCATAGTGAATAGTGACTTAGTAACGGTGTGA
The DNA here is from genome assembly GCF_033568475.1 of Henckelia pumila. Taxonomy (NCBI): domain Eukaryota; kingdom Viridiplantae; phylum Streptophyta; class Magnoliopsida; order Lamiales; family Gesneriaceae; genus Henckelia; species Henckelia pumila. The sequence continues at coordinate 123,799,012 of NC_133120.1, read as the reverse complement.
CGCCTAAAATCCAATCTATTAAATCGCATGCATTAATTTAATAAATATTAGAATTATTATTTTTATGTTTGATTGATTTAAATTCTTTATGTGAGTTATGTGTTAATAAATATTTTTATTATTTATTCAGTGATTTTATTTTACCAACTATTTAAATAATGTTTTTATTTGTTTAAGTTTATTTGTCTAAATGATTTTATTTTGTGCAATTTAAATTGTTTTAAATATTTTAAAGGTTTAAGCTTGCATACTTAAATTATTTTTTTTATTTTAATTTTTAATAGTTTAGTTTATTCTTTTAAATAATTTTTAATTATTTAGTTTATTATTTTAAATGATTTTAACTGGTTAGCTTATTTGTTTAAATATTTTTGAGTGTCCAACTTATTTATTTTAAATATCCTAAGTTTAGCGGTTAATTATTTTAAATTATTTTAAATGTTTAGCTTATTTATTTAAATCCTTTTTAATTGCCCAAATCATTTTAAAGATTTTTATTTTCGCTTGTGTATTTATTTAAATTGCTTTTAAACGTTTGCCTAGTTAGTTTAAATTATTTTAAATCACTTTGCTTGATATTTAAATATTTTACTCGTTGTCGTGACATCAGAATATTTAAAGTGTTTAATTCTTAGAATTTTCAAGCTTGTGTTTTATTTAGTGCATTTTAATTCATAGTCTTACTTGCTAAGTTTTAGTAGCACTTTTCTATCTCATACACGCTCTATTTTAATACATAACCCTAATCCCTAAAATAACACACACATACTCACTCCTAACACACACTCAACTTCACGACTTCTCCCCTGTTCTTCATAGAAAGCCATCGGCTTCCATTTTTCTCCATAGCCGCCACAGCTCTCCACTCTTCTTCTTCTCCGGCGAAACTCCACCACAGCAGGCTGAGCGAGCTCTTCCCTTCTCCATTAAGCTCGACTCCAGCTCGTGCGACGTGCAGCCCCATTCCTCCTTGTTTCGACTTCAGCTCAAGCGAGATCCTACCCTTCGAGTTTCTGTAAATTAGGCAAGATTATGGATTCATTCGTGCACTATATAGATTATATATGTTGTGTTGATTGACATTTTAGGGTTGCGAAGTAAATTTTTTCCTCCCTCACGAGCGTGCCCTGTTCTTCATTTATTTTTGTACGGCTTGATATATATTTTTGAGATTTTGATTGTTAGTTGATCTATTATTGTTCATATATGAAGATTGAATGATCCTAAAAGCTTTGAAATGCATTGTTAATCATGTTAGCACCATTTCAATTTTTCTGAATTTTCTGGCTATCATATTTCGAAAGTTTCTGTGTGTTTGTGGATGGTGGATTGGTTTGGTGATCTAGGAGCTACCACGGTTGATATGTAGTTCACGTGGTAGCAATAGATTGAGTCGGAGGTGATTTAAGGATTTGGAGGGTGGCTGACCGAGTTTGGCAGCAACCTGGGGAGTTGTTTTGGGCTGCCGGGTGTGAGCATTTGGTGAGGGGTTATGACGATTGTTTAGGGGTTTTGGATGAGCCTAGGGGTTGGCATTGACGCTAGGACAGTGGCTTGAGGATCGGAGGACAGTTTGGTAGGTTTGGGTTGGTTTGAGGAAGGGTGTTGAGCAGGATATTTGTAGGCCATGCTGCTGTCCAGCTCTCTTGCGAGTTCACAGCAGGGTAAGGGGCTGTATTCGGTGAAGGCTCGGGGCTGGTGGATACCCTATAACGCTAGGGAAATTGATGTATCGAGCGGAATTCGGATTGGTTGAGTTTTCCCTAAACTTTAGGCCTTGAGTCGTAGGAAGAGCAGAATTCTAGGCAAATAGCTTGCTGTCCGGGTTTGAGAATTATAACCAGTGTTAGGGTCAGAATTTGGGAAAGGTTTCGGGACTGGAAGTAACTCGAGAAGTTAGGATTATGTCGTTTCAAGCGAAATTCCTTTCGGGCAAGTATTGAGTGAGTTATAAGATTTTAGGGCGTACCACTCCATTTACCTAAGTGTTTTAATCATGGTTTAGAACCCCACCCCTGGTACTTCCCTAAATCACCATTCCAGTCATTCACCATCGAGTCCTTTGCATGATCATTGAGTCATTATTTTCATAAACTTTACATCAACATGTGCATGCTAAGTCTTAAATTCAATAAAGGAAAAGATATATTTTTGAACAAAGTGAGATGGTTGTGACTACATATTCATGTGTTCGTGTGGGGCTAAAAGACGTTTTGGCCTCCCTTACCAATTCATTATGGGTTTCCTTACCTTAGCATGTGTTCGTGTGTGGCCGGAGCTATTCTGGTCTCCCTACCAATAGGGCAAGTACGAGTTGGGTTTCATCTCGACCTCCTTGCGACATTGTGCACTATAGCCATGATCATGATCGAAATCACAGAGTCACAATTCATGGATCGGAGTTCACTCAAATTCATATGACCATGTTCAGTACATTTTATGTTATTCATTGAGTTATTTGACTTATGATTGAACATGTCATATTCATGCATTTATTCTTTATACATGTTCATTATTTTTAAAGTTCAGGGGCACTAACGATTATTTTGTTAGGCACTATTTTAAATTCTGTGTGTGCTTGTACATATTTAGTACTCGTTATCCCTCATATTCTTGCTGAGTCTTTTAGACTCACTACACTTATTGTTTTCAGGTGGGGTGTGTTTCATTGAGCTCAAGAGGCAAGATTATCGAGTGGACTGCGATGCAGGCACGACACATCCCTCCGACCTATGCTCGTCTTCCGCATAGTTATTAGAATGTCTATGTTATGGATCATTTATTTTGCTCAGTTGTCAAATGCATATGTATTGTTTCGATAGCATTGTTTATGAGCATGTAAATATTAGATTTCTAATATTGTGGATATTTGATATGTTGAACCTCTCTCTTGGGCCTCGTTCTTGTCTCGGCCTAGTTTCTGGTGTCGTCAGTCGTCTATTTCTTTTATTTTTATTTTGGTTGCTGTATGAGACAGGTGAGTTGTAATATAAACAGAGAGGTCATGTCGAAATTTTAATAAAAATTTTAATATTTTGAAAAATCAGTATTTTATTTAATTATTATTTAAAGTTGAGTTAGGGTCGTTTCAAACGGGCCCTTCGTATAAGCGAATAAAGTGGAAAATGCTACCAAACGTTTGATAATAAGCTAATCCTTATGTAATCAATGGTACCAAACACAGCCCAATTGTAAAGCACAGAAACAGTTTTAATTTTTAAATATTAAAAAATTCAATCCCAAAAATAACAAATTGGTCTCTTAAATAATAAACTTAACGCTAACCTAGTAATTTGAAACAAAAAGTAACCAATCAAAACCATGATAAAGTCAATATAATATATTTAAAACAAGATACGTAAAGATAAGATAAACATAAAATAATCAATATTCCACTGCATCATTCTCTTCGGAGGTCAAAGGATTTGTCCACAAATCGAGAATGTCCGTGAGCTCGCCAAGATAAGGAACCAGGTGCTTGACATTAAACACGTCCAACATACGGTAGCCTGGAGGAAGCCGGAGGCGATATCATTCACCTTGCCGATAATCTCAAGCTGTCCAATCTTACGAGCTACAAGTTTATTGTAGGCATGCGCAGTGTACCATTTTAGTCAAAACAGCCCACACCAAGTCACCCATGACAAAGACCACGTGGCGACGTTTTCGATCAGCCGCAGACTTATACTTCGTAGTAGAAGCAAGAAGATTATCGTAAGTTTTCTTGTGAATGAGACGCAAATCATCAATCAAGGTCTCAGCATCACGACTCAGGCATAGCTTGTCCGGAATAGGTGCGAGATCCACTGGGCAACGAGGCAAGAACCCATACACCACGCGAAATGGACTAAAGCCGGTAATCCGATTGACATCATGGTTATGAGCAAACTCGGCCTGCTCAAGTTTTGTATCCCATGATTTCACATTATCACCCACAAGACAGCGCATAAGATTTCCCAGAGAGTGATTCACCACCTCCGTTTGGCCATCCATCTGCGGGTGGTATGTAGAGCTAAAATCCAGACTTGTTTGTACCATTCGTCAAAGACTTCACCAAACGTGGCTAACAAAATGGGTGTCGCGATCCGAAACAATAGAAACAGGTAACCCATGTAGTGATATATTTCACAGAAGCATAGTTTGGCCGCATGAACAACGTTTATCGACTTCCGACAAGGTATAAAATGAGCTATTTTTGAAAAGCGACGAAGATCGAGTCATTCCGGTGTTGCGTACGAGGAAGACCAAGAACAAAATCCATACTAATATTGGTCCAAGGTTGCGAAGGAATCGGCAGAGGCATGTACAACCCGGCATTCGAGGCAACTCCTTTCAAAACCTGGCACGTACGAAAGCGAGCCACATAGCGACCAACATCCCATCGAATCTGGGGCGTTACAGGAATGTTCTCTCCGTTCTCACATGTCCCTCGCCATGAAGATCAAGCAGCAACTGGAAATAAAGGCTGCCCTATGGGATGCATAAGTGAGAGCCCTGAAAAATGAATCCATCATGAAGAGCGAACTGAGTGTTAATACCATAAGAACAGAAGGCATGATTTTGGAGAAGAAGTTATCACTCGCATAAGCTACCGGAAGAGAGTCAAACCCAAGAACTGTGATATGTAAATCCGACAACAGAGAGTGACAACGACTAAGGGCATCAACAACCCGATTCAGAGCACCAGACTTATGCTTAATAACAAAAGAGAATTGCTGAAGATACGCAATCCATGATGCATGACGAGCCAAAACTTTATACTGAGTACCAAGGTGCTTCAAGGTGTTGTGATCGGTAAAGAGAATAAATTCTTCGTGGAAAAGGTAATGCTGCCTATGACGAATAGATTGAATAATCTCATATAATTCAAGATCATAAGTGCTATAGCGAGCACGCGAGCCCTCTAACTTTTCACTAAAATATGCGATCGGACGGCCCTATTGGATCAAGACTCCACCAATGTCTATCTTGGAGGCGTCAGTCGTCACAATGTAATTCAAACACCTGAGAAAAATCCGGAAGGACAAAAACAGGGGTTGTCGATTCTTGATGTTAAGAAAAACAGAAGCGACGTCGGCAGTCCAAGCGAATTGGCCACATCTCAAGCAGTCAGTAATGGGGACCATGATAGTGCTAAAATGAGGAATCAAACGCCGATAGAATGATGCTAACCCATGGAAACTTTGGGCCTCAGAGATGCAAGTGGGGGCAGGCCAATTACGAATGACAGGAACTTTAGAGCAGTCAACCGCAAGCCCTATTCCATAGATGATATATCCCAGAAAAAGCACCAATGTAGACATAAAATAGAACTTGCCAAGCGCTCCAAAAAAAATTTCCTTGCGCAGGATTTTCGAAATAAGTGGAAGATGGGAGAAGTGGTCCTCAACAGAAACACTAAAAATCAAGATATCGTCAAAATAAACCACCACAAATTTTCCAATAAAGGGGCGGAGGGTCTGATTCATGATATACATAAAAAGTGTTTAGGACATTTGAAAGTCCAAACGACATCACCAACCATTCAAAAAGGCCATCTCACATCTTAAAAGTCGTTTTCCATTTGTCACCAGGGCGAATACAGATTTGATGGTAACCGCCCTTAAGATCAAGTTTAGTAAAAATAGTGGCGCCATAAATCTGATCGAGTTTATCATCCAAAACGAGGAATTGGAAAATGGTACCTGACAGAAAATCTTATTGATAGCATGACAGTCGATACACGTCCGTCATGTGCCGTTTTTATTCGGCACCAACAAAGCCGGCACATCACAAGGTCTCAAACTCTCCCGCAAGTAGCCCTTGGATACTCTTTCACTTGACGACAAAGTTCTTCATGTTCAGCCGGGCTCATACGGTAATGTGGACAGTTGGGCAAGCTAGCCCCAGGAACAAGATCGATATGATGTTGAATGTTATTTAAGGTAGGGAGGCCAGTGGGCAGTCACCTGACACGACTTTAGGTTTGATAAGGAGGGCAAAAACAATATCCGCGTCAGACATAGCATATTGGAACAAGGATTTGGATAAGAAAGAAAGACTCCTATCATTGTCGGCCAACCCAGAGGGAGCTAGTTCAACAACCTCACGATCACGGGACGAAATCAACACAATTTTAACCCTATTAAAATAAAATGTATAAGTGTTTAAACGTCCATCGTGGTGATCAAATTTACCAAGGTCGTCCAATTAGAATGTGGCATGCATCCATAGGGATGACATCACACCAAATGTCGTCGGCATATATGTGACCAATAGAAAAAAGAAATAAGACCCCGATGGGTAACATCAATATCAGACCCCTGATTGAGGCATGCTAGCTTATACGGTTTAGGGTGGAGTTCCATAGGAATATTTAATTTGGAGATCGTAGTAGAAGAAACAACGTTCTCGTAGCTACCTGAATCATTAATGATCAATGACAAATTCGTCCACCTATAGTGCAAGTCGAGTGAAATCAATAGGAGATGGAGGCGAGAAGCAACTGCGATGCAGGAGTAAAGATTGCCCTGTGTCACTTTCCACGATCTCCTCTGTATCATCACGAGCCAATTCAAGAATGAGATCGTCACATTGAGGATCAGCAGGAGATCCATCTGTCAAAAGGCCGCGACGTTCAAGAATTAGGGCAAGAAGAGGCGGCGGCGTCCGACGATCCCTTTGGATGCGCAGCTCATCAAGTTGTTGGCGTAAGAGAGCGACTTTCGCCACAAGGGTGGCGAGTAGATCCGGCTCCTGAACAGGATGACGACGAGGAGGCATGCTTGAAAGGAAGAAAAAAAAGGATCGTTGTCTCTGATATCAACTGATGTAAACCCAAGAGCTGTAAACGAGAAGATTCCAATTGCAAAGTGCAGAATCAGCTTTATTTTATTAAATATTTAAAATTCAATCCAAAAATAAATAATAAAAAAAAGTGGTCTCTTAAATAATAAAGTTAACGCTAATAACCTAGTAATTTTGAAACCAAAAAGGACCAATCAAAACCATGATAAAGTCAACATAATATATTTAAAACAATATATGTAAAAATAAGATAAACATAAAATAATCAATCTTCCACTGCATCACATACATATATATAGTTAGTTGAAAATGATGGAGTCAAAGGGACCTTGAAGTCAGTATGTGTGTGTGTGTAAATATATATATATATATATATAGTTGGTAGTTGAAAATGATGGCGTCAAAGGGACCCTGAAGTCAGTTGTTCATATCATTTCTTGAATTTGCACCCGAAAAATCCGTATCTCCTTTCATTATTATTCTACGGACCCATCCCAAATTCCTCTCCCCCAAAACCCTATTCCATTTCCCCTTTGTTGCCATCTTTGAGGAATTTTCAGAACTCCATTTCTTCTTTCACCAAGAATAAAAGGCTAGATTTATATTTGTATTTAAAGGGTATGTGGCAACGATTGAGAAACAGAGGAGCGACTCGACATTTTGCGGCTTATGAATCATCAGATTGAGGTTGTGTCGCTTTTGTCAATTATTTGGACCTAATCTTTTTCTATTAGTCACGGGTTTTAATCATGTTTTTGCTTCATTTGGAAGAGGTTGTTCCATTTCGTTGAGAAATATGGGTCGATATTTGTTGATGATGGCTTATGTTTTTTTCATTTTCAGATTTTGAGATTGGTGACGGCCGATAATTCTCCGTTCAGAAGCCCGATGTTGGGATGCGAGTTAGCTATATTGACTTGGAAATCTTTTGAGCAAAGGTGTGGTTACTTTCTCTATACTAATGTCAATTTAGTTGCTCACTTGTTGTGATTATCGTCTTTTTTGCTATCACATTGTGTTTCTATTAATGTTAGGAAGATTGCAATGGTATTTTTATTATAGGGAATGGTAGATTGAGTGAAATGACTTATGGATGATTTCATGAAGAAAGTAAATTACGTGTTGTGATAATCAATAAAAAAAACTCGCCATGTTCGTTGGTTTTGGTTTTTTTTTTTTCATATATATATACAGGACCCTAGAGTATTAAGAGTAGGATTGACAATTTTGAAGAAATTTATCTAGTTCGGTAAGAAGTTATTTATATATACTTCATTTTTATGAAAATTCAGACTACTTTCTCATATGTTGCAAATTATAATGCAAGAATTAGACATCGCTTAAACAACTTAAAATCTATAAAAAGTTAGCTTGCAGTATCGTCTTTCCTCTGTTTCCGGGGAAGTTTCGTGATTTATTTTGGACACAGTTTTGGAGCCGGTGCATGTGACTTCCGATTGATCATTTGCTTACTCAATCAATTACAAGATCTATGTAATAGGACATGAATTTCCATCGTCCATGCTTAGTTGTTGAAATTCATGGAACTTTTCTGTAGTTCCATGACTTCTTGATCTTGACATTGTTTCTGAATATTTTTCTCAATGTTAATTGTCATCGGACAGATTACCTGTATTATGATGATAAAGAATTTATATGCTTTGAAGATGTTTACACCTTCATTTCAGGGATGGAACATGGACGTGAAAACAAAAGTGATTTAAAGGCAAACACTAACTCTTCTCATAAAAAACGTGATTCATGGGCACCTCTGATTTCACTCGTTGATTCGGATCATGGAAGTGACAGGCTACCAGAGTCGGAGATTAATATAGAAGAAATAGAAATTGGGAATGGCTTGGTCCAAAGTTTAGATTCTTCCAGAAGGTCCTCAACCTCGTCGAACTCCTCATCCGGTGATTTCTTCCATGTTATTCCTCATACCCTTGGCATTCCCAAGCCTAACGGGGGTATCAAACAGTTGTATAAAAATGACAGTGTTGATGTTTCAAATGAGGTCTTGTACAGGCTAGAAGAATCTATCATCGGCTCTCCAGGATCCACTCCACGATTCTCAGACATTACCCATGAATCTTTATTGCCAAAAATATCACCGACTCAATCTCCTTTCATCCAAGTGATGGAAAGGCCTGGAAATTTTGATCCTGGCAGAATTCCGTCTTCCATTTTCTCTAAACCCTTATCGCCAATGGAGTGGAGTGTTGCTTCAAATGAATCATTGTTCAGCATTCATATTGGGAACCATAGTTTCAGGGGCCATGCTTCAATGATGGGCAAGGACTTGTACAAATCTGGAGAACTAGTCAAATCTGAAGAACCTTTTAACTCGAAGCAAATATACCAATCTGGAGAACTTTGCATGTCTGAAGAATTATATCAATCTAAAGAATCTTTTAAATCTAGTGATCCGAAAAGAACCAGTGAATTAAGTGGGTCCGAGCTAAATTCTTCGGCTTGTAAGGAAGTGCAACCTGACAAAAATGGGGACATGGAAAAGGATTTGAGTCAGAATTGGAAGCCTAGAGCTGATGGAACTATTGATACACCAGTACCAGTGATTTCCAAGGCTCAGATCAATGAAGGTGGCATAAATCTTGGAGAACCCAAGGATTCTGTCAGCGCCAACCGATTCACCGATAGAAATGAAGCGATTGTCCAGTCAATTGCTTTTCCCAAGTTAGTGTTATTTTCGTGCTAACTCAATTAAACTACTTATTTGTTCAAGTTACGCATTAATCATTTGTATTTTGAATTGCTAATTTTGCATGATTGTGAGAATACCCTTTTGTGTGTTTCAGAAAGAAGTCTGCATGTTCCTTGTGTCATTGTTCCCACTGTAGACGGCTCTTCTGCTCCTGTAACTGGCCTAGTTGTAGCTGTAAATGGTCAGATTTCTCTTGCAAATGGTGGTCGTGTTGCTCCTGTACGTCGCTTGGCTGCCCGAGCTGCTCCAATAGTTGTTTAAAATGCTCAAGTTGCCACTGGCCAAGCTGCATTTGCAAGTGTCCCTCTTGTTCAACTTGTCAATTTCCAACTTTTTCAAGCTGCTGTTGGTGTTCATCATGGCCAAGCTGCCCTTCTTGGCCTAGCTGTAAATGCCACTGTCTTGATTGCAGTTGGTTGTGCTGCTGCTGTTGGAAAAGTAAACCGAAAACATCCAGTCTTGATTCTTCTTACACGTATGCTACGGTCAATATCTGGGGTGTTTGGCTACTCAAACACGCAACTTTAACTATTACATTTCTGTTGTTGCTTTATATATAGGCATGCTGAAATATTTGTATCTCAATGCAGTTTAGCTGGTTCTAGAATGGCGTATCCAATCCCGGTGAAGGCATCATCCAGTAAACGCTGCTCTTCTTTTTCATGCCATTCCTGCTCACACTGCTGTTGAGAAAGTATGAGCTTTACTTGGCCCTCTCTTTATGAGATGTTACCTGGTTTTATGGCCTAACACTGAAATGATTCATACAACAAAACAAGAAGATTTGGATTTGAATCTAACTGCGGAATGGATTAACATTTAATCGTAATATAGAACCTGCAGCTTAGGTGAAAACACCGTTAATCAGTTGCATTTGGTTCCAGTCTTGGGACCCGAAGAAGAACCAGAAGTTGTTTCAGTTTTTCGTTCCAAAAACAGTTTGTTACATGATCCGGGACGGTGTTAGAAGAATAGGTTAGCACAGCTTTCCGCTTATTCGTCATACCAAATTGAAGCATGCCTCTGTGGAAGTGTTTATTTGGATTTATGACCTTGTTTGCCTAGTTGAATTCAGTACGAAACATGTTGCCATATTCGTCTCAAGAACACTTGTCGCGGATAAAGTAATCACCGGTGTTTTTAGAGATCGTCTTTATTTAACATGCCTTGATGGTTTTGGATAAACTCTTTCATTCGACAGACTCGTGGATCCGCAAACATATGCTATGTGTTGTTTAAAGTTAATGCAGAGATACTTTGAATGTTTACTGATAACTTATCTTCTTGTAGGCCAAAGTATTAATTCGCACAACAATTATAGTTGGGGACGACTATACATTAGGTACAGTTCTTAGTTGAACTAAATTTTTAAAAATAATCAAATAACATATTTAACAAATCAAAATATTTTTTTTTTCTTAAAAAAATTAACTAAAATCTGACTTCTTATGTTCGATCCAAAAGCTCCTATGAAATGGTCTTACAGATCAATTTTGTGAAACAAATATCTTATATAACTCATTAAAAAATATTCTTTTTTTATTGAAGGAACGATCAATCTCACAAATATAAATTTATGTTAACATCTCATAATAAACTGATCAAACCCAAGGTCCAAGGTTTCGGGTGCCCATCAAGGAACTCGTTTTCCTTTTTGCATATCAAATAACATATTTTATGTTAAATCGAATCGAATATGAAAGAAGATTGAATAATCATAATAATATACAATAAACTAGCTTTACGCATCTTCATTAAATGAAAAAAGCACAGGAAATAAGAAAAGCAAATGCATTTATGAGCATATTTGTAGATTACAAACTCAAGGGTTTAACTTTTTCACAAAGACGTCATGACAAGAACTTTGTAATTATTGTGGCAACTATAAGGATTAAACCACATATTTCATGTGCTAAAATTGTCCCTTTTGTTATTTCCCCATTGTTACAATTTCAATTGTTTACAAAATCGATACTCTTTTATTTTCAAAAAAAAAAAACAATGATCTTTTTTCTTTTTCGTTCTTTTTCTCCCTTTTTACTTTTTTAAGGATTGAAATTTGTTCCTTACACTAGATATAATTTCAAATTTGTATTTTAATTTTATATGTTTTTTTTTTTTCGATTTAGGTCTTTAATTATAACATGAATGTAATAGAAAAGAAATTATAACATGAATTATGAAATGCCAATTTACGTAATTGCGTTAATTTAATTCAACTTCTATTTTTGGGAGCCTAATACATACCGTAAACAAATTAAAATTAATATTTATGCAATTTAGCTTTCATCTCAAAAGACAGAGATTCTTTTTATTCAAATTGGAAAAAAAGAAATTCCTTTAATCAAAGTCTTGCAATGTAATGTTTGTAAATAATCGTCTCTCTCTTAAATTTCGTAATCTTGCCAGATTTATGCAATCTTGCGCTATTCCAGTAATAAATGCTTTTAAACATTTTAGCTTTCTCACTCGTTTTCTTGTGCCCATCTAACAACATCGATTTTCTTTTTTTACAAAAATAAATAAAATTCGAGCAACCCATTTCTTGGTTTCCATTAATTTTCATCATATAATGATTGTAGATAATCCATTTCAAAAAAAAATTATTGTAGATAATCCTTATCTTTAATATAAATAAAATAACATAAACTCACTGTAAATCCTAAGGTTATGTGCGTAATCCCCAAGTGAATAGGCATCAAATCGTCGAATTATGACAAATAGTGTCGGGTCTTACATGGGTCTCACGAAATCCAGTGATTTTCAAGGCACACGACGTCGTATTACGTACAAATTCAAACAATCAGCCGTTATGTTTCGCAGAGATACTCCACGTGTAAGATTTGCCTGTGGGACCCGCCCTGGGCCCCACAGACCAGCCGTCACTCGGGAACCTCGTTCCACTTGCCCCGCCTAACGTTGTACAATTTTTGTCCCCATGGAACCCACATTATCGGCATGTTCCCTAATTATTATTTTTTTTAATAAAAATTAAATAAACTATATATATATATATATATATAAATGTTTTTTTAAGAAAAATAATAGAAAATCCAAATTATATTCAGGTACTTAAAAATATGATTGTAAGTGTGTTTGTTCTTCAAAATTCATGTGTTAATAAAAGAGCGGAATGATATTACTAAATATAATATAAATTTATATACTTGAAACAAATAAAAAAATGTGATATATATAATGGAGACGAAACACGAGTAGCTTAATTTGAGTAGCTTAATTTTGATGTCACTGGGTGATTAAATTTGTAGATAGTGTCGTTGCCTAAATCTAGTTGGGGCCCCCACTTGTTTCACATTATTAAAAAAAAAAGCACAATAGGCTAAAAGGACGTTTGGGATTGGGAGCACAATAGCAAACAAGTAACACCAGCAAATCTGCAAGAGAAGAAGAAGCTTTAATAATCTTCTCTTTTTCCGAACCCATTGAGACTAATGCTTCCATATACCAGAAAATTCTCTTGTTTTCTGCAAGAACAGAAAGATCTTGCTTGAAAACTCTGTCTCCGGACTCCATTTCTCGGTGTTCCTTTTGGAGAGTCTTGGGCTGTGCTTCCTCTCCACTTGCTTTCCCTTTTTCGGTCCTTTCCCATTTCAAGTTTTTTGTTTTGAGAAAAGCGCAGCAAACGAAATTCGTCTCAATCTTCATTTCTGCAACGGTACAGAATAATTTTTTTTTCTCTCTTTTTCTGTTTTTCCGACAAGGGTTCTGTTTGTGTTCCTGAAAAGTGGGAAAAAAATGGTGTCATTGGGTGCAATGGGGAGGGGGAATTCCGTGTTTTCTGCGACCGAGGGTTTGGTTTCTTGGTTTCTTGTTCTGTGCATTTTCTCGTCTGTTTATGGGCAAATTCTTGATGACAAAGTGGCTCTACTTGAATTCAAGAAAGCGATCTCTGACCCGAATGGGATTCTTGCGAGCTGGAATGCTGATTCTCCCGACCACTGTTCTTGGTTTGGAGTTTCCTGTGATTCAAATTTCAGAGTCACAGGGCTGACTTTGGGAGGTAACTTTTCCCTTGCTCCTCATTGTTTTATGGATTCAAAGTTGGCATGGCATGGTTTTGGTATCAGGAGAAATTGTTCTACAGTAAATGGAAGGTTACTAGGAAAAATCTCACCTGTTATTGGAAACCTCACAGAACTTAGGGTTCTATCACTCCCATTCAATGAACTTTATGGGGAAATCCCTGTTGAAATGTGGAGATTGGATAATCTTGAAGTGATTGATCTTGAGGGGAATTTCATTGTTGGAAACTTTTCCGGATTTCAGTTCTCGGTTCTGGTGAAACTGAGGGTTCTTAATCTGGCTTTCAATAGGATATTTGGGAAGTTTCCACCTTCCCTTTCGGAATGCAAGGGTTTAAGGATTTTGAATTTGGCGCGAAATGAGATAAATGGGGATATTCCTGGATTCGTTGGCTGTTTGTGGACGTTACAAACGTTGAATTTGTCGTTTAATCGGTTCATTGGATATGTTCCGAGTACTTTAGGATATGATTGCGCGAATCTTGAGCATTTGGACTTTTCGTTTAATTGCCTGAAGGGGGAAATTCCGCGCGCTTTGGGGTATTGTAGCCGCTTAAAGACACTTTTGCTTTCCTCAAATGTGTTACGTGGCGTTATCCCTAATGAGCTTGGTAGACTTCAAAGCCTTGAAGTTTTGGATGTTTCGAGAAACAACCTGACCGGTGCTTTACCCGCGAATCTACGAAATTGTGTCAATCTAACGGTTCTTGTCCTCTCAAGTCGCTTTAATGTTCTTCCAAGCAAGAGATGTCCACGTGGCGAGGCGTCTCTGGATCTATCTTGCATAGAACTCAATGATAACAATGTTTTCGATGGTTCTATTAGTGATGACATTGCAAAACTTCCAAAGCTGAAGATTATTCAGGCCCCCTGTGTCAATTTCAAAGGCAGTTTTCCAAGAAGTCCAAGCAGTTGCCAGAGCCTCAAGATGGTAAATTTCAAAGGCAGCTTTTTTACTGCTGAGATCTTTGATCTTCATTACCTTAACCTACGCCTGAACAGACTTGGTGGAGTGTTGGTTCATATCTTCATCAAGAATGGAATTTCTGAATCGGTGGCGAAATCTCTTAGCAATGAAAATACTTTGTTTGTGCTTGATTTGAAAGATAGCAACTTCACTTGTCAGTGTCTGCTGAATTGTGACAGAGTATGGGGAAGAATACCACTGATCCACTCGCGAAATCTTCTGTTTTTAGAAACATCAGCTGTCGACGAAAGGATAATGTGTAGCATTCATCAGGAAAACTATTTTCATCCCTTAACTTCAATCCATTCATCTGCACCACCGCCGCATGAGCATAAAGGTCACAAGCCAAAAAAACATGCTCCTAAAGCAGGACACCATTTTGAAAGTGTAATAAATGGGCTTTCCCCCCGTGTTTGGGGAGTTATCATATCTGCATCAGTCATTTGCGTACTTTCTCTCATCGCTGTTGCTGTATTATTCTGTTGTATGAGAAGGAAGAAACAAACGAGGGTCGAGATTTCTGCGTCACCTGAGCCAAAGAAAATAATGGTTTTCAATCCCATTGGGGTACCTTTAACATACGAGAACATTGTTCAGGCAACCTGGAATTTCAGCCAGAGCAAGTGTATCGGAAATGGTGGATTTGGTGTAACATACCGGGCCGACATTTCACCTGGAAACACGGTGGCGGTCAAAAGGCTCACTGCCGAACGGCACCAAGGCGCTCGACAGTTTCATGCTGAAATCAGAGCCCTTGGTCGAATCAAACATCCCAATCTCATCACTTTGATCGGGTACTGTTCCAGCGCCGACGAGATGTTCTTGATCTATAATTACCTTCCGGGAGGAAATCTACGTAAATTCATCAGAGAACGAGCAAGTAGAGCGTTCAGTTGGAGCATGCTTCACAAGATCGCTCTGCACATAGCCTCTGCACTTTCCTATCTTCACGATCAATGTAACCCCCGAATCGTGCACCGAGATATCAAGCCGAGTAACATCTTGCTGGATGATGAATTCAACGCTTATCTGTCAGATTTCGGGCTGTCAAAGATTCTAGGTACCACCGAAACTCACACCACAACCCGCGTAGCTGGCACGTACGGTTACATAGCACCAGAGTACGCCTTGACTGGCCGTGTATCGAATAAGGCAGATGTCTATAGCTATGGTGTGGTGCTGCTGGAACTGATGTCGGATAAGACGGCTCTCGATCCTTCTTTTTACTCACATGAAGACGGCTTCAACATCGTTTCATGGGCATGCCTGCTGATGAAACAAGGTCGGATCAAGGAGGCATTTGTGGAGACTTTATGGGACACCGGTCCTCAGGATAAACTTGGGGAAATGTTGCATTTGGCCATTTTTTGTACGGTTGAATCACTTTCTTCGAGGCCAACGATGAAGCAAGTCGTGGAACGGTTGAGGGCGCTTAAGCCTCCCGTCGCTGGCTAGTCCGTGGGAAGTATCTGAACTGATTAATGGTGACATAAGGAATAAAGCATCAGTTCAGATTTCTGATTGTGTAGTAAAGATGACCCGCAATAGGTTTGATTTTAAAACAATGATCCTGTTCTATTATTGACTGTGTCAAGTTTTGGAAACTACATACATTTAAACTCATTTAAACTCTATATATTAAATGTATACATGATTCTCATTATTCTGCTAAAATTTTCTTCTAGATATCTTATTTCAAATGCCCTCTGAGATTTAAATCTTCCATTTCACTGCAAACCTTTTATTGTAAACCATGCAGTGTAATACTTTATTGTTGGTGTATTGATTTATGTCCCACATAGGTTGACTAAATAACCTGGATCCCTTTATATAGACAAGAGCAATCCTCATCTCTTGAGCTAGCTTTTAAGGTGAGTTATGTCCAAGTTTAATTTCTAACATTTATAGTTTAAAATTAGGGACAAATTGGTGATGCGAGAATAAGGAAAGCAAACTGAGAAATAAGAAATAGTTAATTTGTTTGCTTAGAGTATGCAAGTTTGTAAATAAAATATTAATCGACAAATACTTGAATAATATATGTCACATATCCATTTACTCACAGCATTAATATATATATATACTTATGCTAGCTATACTATATATATATATTTTTTGAAGGTTGTTATATATTAAAGATGTGTGACATTCAGTGGCACCGAATATATATTTTCTCTTTCGCTCTTTACTAATAATGATCAACTAGAGTGATTGTTTTATGATTTTATCTACTGAAAAATAAGATTTAAAAATTTTCTACTAACATACTTATATTTTATGTAAAAATTTAGTATATTCAATTAAATTTATATTAAAATTGTGGGTCGCTCATATTGGTAATTTAATTTACTCTTTCTATTATGTTGTAGAAATCATTATTATCTCCAATATAAAAATTACAAGCACAAATTATCAAATTCTTTCTACTCCATATATTTTTTATTCTTTATCTTCCTTAATTTTTTATTTACATAATGATACCCTGAGAAGTTCCCGAGTCATCTTCAGACTGGGGCAGAGATAAGAGGAGCCGGGAGGTAGGGCAGGATAACTCGCATGGTGTGGAAAGCCGGGGAGCGGAGTCTCGAAAGAGTCTAAGAGAGAGGGTACGTAGGAGCTTGGTCGGGTGGTAAAACCCGACGGGTCAGGCCCTGGGAAGTGCGAGTCTCGGGGAGGCCCGAGAGTTACTTACCCGAGACGAAATGACAGGGTAGTTAAGTCAACGCATTGTGGGACACTCCCACAAATAATTCAAAGCCATGTTCCCTCCCATGACCAACTAAATGTGGCCCACGACCTTGTATCGTGACCACTACCCGAGAAATAAAAAAGATAAATGACTTTGAGGTTTTATAAATACCAGTGTTCTAAAAAGCGCGCTTAAGTACCGATTAAGCGCGATTAAGCGTGGAGCGTGGAGAAAAAGCTTCGCTTTGAAGCAAAGTGGGAATAAAGCGGTCAAATCATAGTTTGACAGGATTAAGCGTGATTAAGTGCGTTTTTTTTTATATTTTTTAATTTTTTTAATTTTTTTAATTTTGAAGGTATGTATGTTTTTTTAAATAATAAATTATTTTTAGAATTTAGATGTTTATTTTTTAAATTTTAATTATGATTAAGCGTATCTGACAATGATTTGGTCAATATTTAACATTTTTTATATGGTCTAATTGCAAAAACAACTAAAGAATAAATGCATTAGACTTAAATTTATCGTATTTATGAATTATTTTATCTATTTATTGGTTTGAGATAATTAAAATTACACTAAAAATCAAAAGCTTTTTCAAGCTTAAGCCCGTATTATTTCCGCTTAAGCCTGAAAAGCTTGGAGCTTGCCATCCACACTTCGGACCACTTCGCGCTTTTTAGAATCTTGATAAATACCCCAAACAGAGATAAAACAGAGTTCACTTTTATCTCACAAAAATACTCTCTACATTCTACTATTATCTTCCTTGTGTAAATATTTTTGTTGACTTAAGCATCTGAATGGTTATGCCGAAAAATATTCCGACGTCATACTAACACTTTCTTGTTCGAGTGTGTGCAGATCTCGGAAAGACATCACATTGACTACCCGGTAACTCCATCCAAGCCGGTCAGAACTTCTACCCATTATTTGAAAAAGCACCTATCCGAATACCTGATTTTCCCGGATGACATCACATAATTTTATGTATTATTACGTTGCAACTTACAAGTGCATGGCTTCAGCCTCTAGTTATTTGTTATAGTTTGTGATGGGTTTGCATGGCGTGGGGTCCTTAGCTCAGTCCTAGAGCAATGGATTGCATAAGCCATAGGTCACCTGGGCGGTTTGAATCCGGTAGGCCCTCATTTCGTAGACATTGTTTGGTTTGATGTATTATTAATTTATGTATAACTTATTCCAATCAATTTCGTCTTATTTTCGTCATATTATTTATCTATTTATTAATTAATAATTTTACATCAATTAAATCAAATAAATTATAATCTATCCATCAAATCAAATAATGTATTAACTATTTTTTATTATTTATTTTTAATTTTCATTATATTACTTATATATGGATTACTTATCCTATCACTCAAACTAAACGGTGTCTTAATGCATTCACAAGAACTTCCCCTGATCCTTTTTCAAGTTAGTATCTCTGCCAACTAAATAGTGTGTATACACACACACACACACACACACACACACACACACATATATATATATATATATATATATATATATTTGACAAGCACACACACATATTTTTTAAATGAAAACATAAAATAATTTAAGAAATTAGCTGTGTTTTTTTAATAAAAAAATGCTAAAATAACGATTTAGTGTTTTTTGCATTTCTTTTGCTTTTTTCAAATTAAATATATATATATATATATATATATATATATATATATATATATATATATATATATATATATATATTTGACAAGCACACACACATATATTTTAAATGAAAACATAAAATAATTTAAGAAATTAGCTGTGTTTTTTTAATAAAAAAATGCTAAAATAACGATTTAGTGTTTTTTGCATTTCTTTTGCTTTTTTCAAATTAAATCATAAATTATTTCTTGCAGAAACAATGTTATGAACGAAGTTTGGAAAATTTTGTTGTTGTGGTGTCGATCTTGTATTCTTGTTTTTAGTTATTATTATATCTTAAAATAATAATCTTAATTTTTTTTAGTTGTTCTATGTTACAACTATGTTTTATTATGATGTGTCCATTTCAAATTTCAATTAGCTCGATTGGTTGTATAGTATAAAAAATTTGACTTGTATTATCACTAAAAAGTTTATATTTTAGATCTAATTTTAACATGGCCTATGTTTTAGGGTCCAGGCTATGCTATACCGGGTGTGCTTCATCCTGTGCAGCATCTGTTATTCATTGGGTCCGGGACCCACACAACCAAGATTCCACCGGGTGAAGTTCACCCGGTGGAGCATAGTGCCTCCCATGTTTTAGCATTACATAGTTTTAATCATAAAACAAAAAGATATTCTATTTCTATTTGCACAAAATTTGTGTAGATATGGCCTTAATAGGTGCAAATGTATCAACTTGAGTGAAAAATAATGGAAATCTAACTCCCACAAATCAGACGACAATGAATTCCAAATTTAATCGTTGGTTCCAATCTCTTAAGAAAATATTGCGCTAAAAATAAAGGAAATGGCACTGGAAAATAAAAACAAACTCTCGACATAGGCCCCGTTTGGTTTCAAAAGCCAGACCAAAAAATCACTTTTTTAAGGGAGTGTTTGCAATAGATTGTGCTTTTGTAAAAGTGATTAATTTATAAATTATAAAAAAGTGAAGAAAAATCAAAAGTTGGTAGTGTTTGGAAACAAATGTGAAAATCTAAAAATCAAAGTTTGGTAATGTTTGATAAATAAGTGATTAGAATGATTTTAACAATGACCTTCTTATTATAATCACTTTTGGATAATCATAATCACCACATGACTAGCTTTTGGATTTTAATTAAGTTAAGCATAAGCTAACACATAATCTAGGTTTAAAAAACACACAAAAATAATTTTTTAAAGTCAAAAGCTAACAATCAATTTTTTTTAGTGATTGCAAACACTCCCTAAGTGCTTTTCAGTTAACAAGGTGTTTGGTGACCAAAAAAGTGCTTAAATAAGCACTTTTTAAGTCAAAATTAAAGCTTTTTCAAAAGCCAAAAATTATAGTTTAAAAAAGTGCTTTTTTTAAAAAAAATGCCTACCAAATCTAAACGATGCCATAATTTTGTATTTACAATAAACCGTTTTACTCATTTTTCTTTGTGTGTTCTTTCTCTGCCGATTCCTATTTCTTTTGTTCATACTCTTGGAAGTTTTCCTCACTCTTTGGTTCCACTTTACACAATCTCTTTTTTTTGTCGATAACTTGTAGCTTATCTAAAGCAAAGATTCTAAATTTAAGACGAGGTCTAGGCATAAAAAAAAAATCGTGTTTGGCTTGGGACAATTTCAATTAGCCAACTTAATTTTAGTCCAAACATATGCCCCACAAGTAGAATAATGCTAAAGGTACAACCAATATCTCGTACACCGATATATACAACAATTATGTCGTGATATTTTGTTATTATCTCGTGAGATTTTTATATGATATCGTGAGATTTTGCATTCAATGTATCGTGAGATTTGATAAATAAAATTTTGTATTAATTTTTTTTGTGGTGTAAAAATTATTGTACAAATTTGGATGTACATGTAGCATTGCTCAAACAAGTATAGCCCATTGAGCCAAAATGTCGCTATGTAATTCAATTTCTCCTCTTTCATTTCTCTCATTTACAATCACGAAACCCAAAGTAGTATTTACTGCGTCGGATCGCCAGATTCCTCCTGAAAATATTAGATATTCGGTAAAAATTATGGCAAAATTCTATTCTCACACAAGCTTCAAAAAATTCAAAAATAAATCTCCATCCTTGTAATTCTAATGCCCTAATTTCAAATTTTACTCCCAATTCACCCATAACTCACTCTCTCACTGAGTGACGAGTCTCATTCCTCACCAGAAATCTACAACACCACACTGTCAGCCACTTAATTCCCACATCACATTTACTGACCACGACTTTTGTAATTACACATCAACGATTTTGGTTGAAAATAAATATAGCAAACGGATTAGGTCAAGTTATGGTACATGGATGATGCGATCAAGTATCGTACCCACATAGATCAACGTTTAAGTACTAAGAATATGAATTATTTTTCTAAATTTAGATTAATAAAATTCAAGTGATATTGTGAGATAAATTAATTAAATTAAAATAAAATAAAATAAAATAAATAAAGCACGACAATAAAACTAACTAGGATAGAAACTTGGGAGAAAATTAAAATTCTTAAAAAAACGTACAATAATACCGAACCAAGTTATAATCTAAGTGTCAAATTAAATTCAACAAATTAATTATTCAATTCACAACGAAATTCTCTAAATCATCTATTAACCAATTCTTCGAATTAATAAATCTAATTAAATCTAACAATCTACTTATTTCTAATTGAATTTAATTAAATTAAACCACTTCAAGTCGTTATGAAATTTCAAAATTTCAACCTAAAGTCGTATACATAAATTGAATCTATTCCTAGTCAATTTTTCTATATGTTGATTGAGGAACAACATTGGTGTTGTACATTGAAAAAACCTTGATTTGCAATATTCCATATGTGTAATTAATTAAACATATTATTTTTTAATCCTGTGATATGAATTAGAGAAGCTAATTCAATGCACAGTATCTGATGTTGTTTCTCTCTTTTCACAGCAGAGGATCCAGATCCGTTGATTGATGCGATGACAAAAAATATTAATATATATCCTTTCGGTTTTAGATTAACCAACCAACATGCAATTTAATTGGTCAGATTAAAAGACACACATGATAAACAATATCAATCAATGATAAAATAAATAAATAATCAAATCAAATCCAAAAATAACTTGCTCGGTCCTATTGTGGCTTAGTCTTTAAAAGTCTACTCCATACATTCAAAACAAAAGCAAAAACTCATGTTTACAACCATGAAGGAAAACATGATAAAGAAATATTGGAGTCTTCTTCTCTAAGTTTTGCAATTCTAGCCGTTACGTTAGGAGAAATCTGCTGCTAGCTGTGTGAAGTATGCGTGTTTTTGTTTTTGTTTTTTTAAAAAAAAATCATTTTCAAATTAGACTCCAAGATAATAACAAAACTTTTATCAAAAATTCATTTTCTTGTTTTATTTTCTTATTTGGAGAATCTTGTAAAATATTCTTCTATCTTTTTTAGCACTGCGTAGAATTGTTTAACTTTATCTTCAAAATTAATCTTTTCCCACATTTTTGTCGAACCTAGAAATAATATAAAATTAAATCAGCGCAAAATAGAGAATAAAATTATATTATAAACACGAATACGTCAAAATAAAATGCTAAAATATGTATCGGATTCGATCTTAATTACAACATCCAACAACCCACGATAAATGAAACTCATTTAATTTAATTCATATTTTGTGGGGTACTTAATTAATTAAATAATATGTCATATGTAACACAAAAAATAAAATTATGTAAAGTAATTATGAATTGGTCAGGTATTGGATATGAGTCATATGACACCGTAAAAGGGAATCAACACTAACCAAGTAAGAAAGCTTCCGTAAATATAAATTTCGGGCGTAGGAATAATTTGTATAGGAGAGTAAAGATTTTAAATTGAAAATTTATTTGAAAGAAATATGATTCGAATTTAGGAGGACTTGGACAAAACAAGTCCATTTAAATGAATTAACAACATAGTGGGCTCACTTATTCTATATTCTATTCTATTCTAGAGTTAAAATAAGCTCAAACATAAAACAAAAACCCTCCCTCTCCCCCTTCCCCTTCCCCTTATAGTTCAGCCGCCAATCCACATCTACCTTTCCCTTCCCCTTAGTTTTCCAAACGAGGCAAGTTCTATGAAACTCTTGACGTACCATCAAAGCGATCTCTGTACTTATTTCAAATATTTTATGCGTGTGTAGATTTAAATTTCTACATATTTTTCAATGTCTTTCTCTTCCGATGAGTTTTATACATGTTCATGAAATAATTTAATTTAATTAAGTATGAAAAACATGAATTCTTTTCTACCAAGTAATGGACATGCCTTTTATTTATTCAAACGTGAATGATTTTCATGGAATAAAAGACTAAAATGTTTTCTTAGAGAAGTATTAATGAAGTTTTGATGTTTATGCGTATTTGTGGAGATAGTAAGAGATTAATTAGTACCTTGGGATGAGCTATGAAGATGACTTTTCCAAACTTATATAGATGGGGTGTATTAGATTCAGCCAGGCCGTGTCAAATATTATGATTAGGTTGGCCACTAAAAGTAAGATCATGCATACGATGAAAAGATCAGAGAATGATGACCACAATTGCGCAATAATTCATCTACGGCGAAAAAGAATGCATGTTTAAGTTCCTATAATCATGTTCTATGCATGCCGTATGTTCATAATTCTTATATGCATTTGCTAATATTTTTTTTTTTGTTATGTGAGAACCCGCTATCTTTTGGTGCGCATTGAATAAACTTTTAGACTAACGCAATAGCCTGCAAACTACGCTAGGGCAATACAGGGCTAGTACAAGAAAGTGTTGGTAGGGAGAATCGAACTCCTGACTTTTGGCCAATAGCTCACCTACTCCACCAACTTGAACACCCCATTGGGGGCATGCATTTGCTAATTATATTGTATAAACGTATTGAGTCTTTAAATTCGTTATACTTAAATAATGTAGGTGAGGATGTTAATAACAACGATGTAGAGACCGAGTAAGAGACAGAGTAATCAAGGTGACGAGAAGATTGCGTGACATGCATAAAACTCATCTGCGAACCTCGATGGTATTTAATTTCACAGTCGTATACTTTCAGTAGTGCCAGCTCTAGAGGGAGGCCAACAGCTGCCTAGGCTTTCCCTAATGTGGGCCCTTAATTTTTTTTTAAATATATCTATTATATATATAAATATGTAGGTTTCATTGTGAATTTACATTGTTGTTCTTGTGTATTTAATGGCTCTAATTAATGAGTTTTCTTTATTAATTTATAATTAATTTAATTATATGGTTTATACTTAAACATTACTTACATAAAACATGATGAAAAAATTATTGAGAGCTATTGTTTTATCCATTTGATTTCATATTTCTTATCTTATCTCTTTAGTTGTGTTGTTAGCTAAAACTTATGATTTTAAATATTAATTTTTATTTATCTATATAGATAATATATTATCTATTATCTATTTATTATTATTATTATTATTATTATTATTATTATTATTATTATTATTATTATTATTATTATTATTATTATTATCTATATAAATATATGTAGATTTCACTGTGAATTTGTCCCTGTGTATTTAATGGCTCTAATTACTGA
The DNA here is from genome assembly GCF_033568475.1 of Henckelia pumila. Taxonomy (NCBI): domain Eukaryota; kingdom Viridiplantae; phylum Streptophyta; class Magnoliopsida; order Lamiales; family Gesneriaceae; genus Henckelia; species Henckelia pumila. The sequence goes on along the minus strand of NC_133120.1, from coordinate 123,774,531 downwards.
GTTTTATTTATTAATTTTTAATGAATTTAATTATATGGTTTATATTTAAACATTACTTACATAAAACATGATGAAAAAATTATTGAGAGCTATTGTTTTTACCATTTGATTGATTTCATATTTCTTATCTTATCTTTTTAGTTGTGTTGTTAGCTAAAACTTATGATTTTAAATATTAATTTTTATTTATATATATATAAATATGCAAGTTCTATTATGAATTTACAAACATCTTCTTGTTTGTTTAATAACTTTAATTAATGGGTTTCATTTTGGTTTTCTAATTAATTTAATTTATATGATTTATTTTTATACATTACTTGTATAAAACATGGTGAAAAACTTATTGTGAGTTATTTTTTTTCCTTATTGCTTTCTAATGAATTTAAGTTATATAGTTTATGTTTAAACATTACTTGCATAAAATATGGTGAAAACATTATTGTAAGCTATTTATTTACCAATATGAATTATTATTTATTATCTCTTTGGTAGTGATTGTTTGCTAAAACTTATGTTTTTAAATATTAATTTTTATTTTTATTACATATAATTATGCGAGTTCTATTGTAAATTTACAAATATTATATGGTTGCCATTGTGTGTTTAATAACTTTGATTAATGAGCTTTCTTTATTACTTTCTAATGAATTTAAGTTATAGTTTATTTAAACATTACTTGCATAAAACATGGTAAAAAAATTATTGTAAGCTATTTATTTTCTCATTTGAATTATTATTTCTTATCTGTTTAATATCGGTTTTTTGCTAAATTAAACTTATATTTTCAAACATTACTTTTGATTTTTATTATATATAAATATGCAAGTTCTATATATTGTGAATTTATAAATATTTTCTTGTTTGTTTAATGACTTTAACTAATGAGGTTTCTTTTTGGATTTCTAATGAATTTAATTTATATGGTTTATGTTTATACATTAGTACTCCTATAAAACATGGTGAAAAATTATTGTGAGCTATCAGTTTTTTTTTCTTCATTTGTATTCTTATTTTTATCTCTTTAGTTGTGGTTGTAAGCTAAAAGTTATGTTTTCAAATAAATTTTTTTTTACAACCAATATTTTTTAGTTGAAATTAATTCTCCAATTAATTTAATTGTTTTTTATTTCCTCAATTATTATTTTGTGCATTGTTTGTTTGGTTTTTTCATAACACTTTATCTTTAACAAATCTACTAATTATGTTTAAAATAAGGCCAGAATTAATTTTTTTTTTCATTTTCTCATTAATATTTTTTGGCATTGTTTGTTTGGTTTTCTTCACACTTTGTCTCTATGTCCATTGATTATTTTAAAAATAAAGCTATAACTTATGTGCTTAAATAAATTTTGTTGCAACCAATATTTTGTGACGTTACAACTATAATGTGTTTTTTTTTAAAAAAATTCTTCACCAATTGGCTGGATTACATTTATCATTTACTCGTGTATACATTACTTGCATAAAACATGGAGAAAAAATTATTGTGAGCTATTTTTTTGTTTGAATTCTTATTTCTTATCTCTTTAGTTGTGATTTGTAACTAAAACTTATGCTTCCAAATATTTGTTTTTATAAGTAAATATGCAAGTTTTATTGTAAATTTACAAATATTTATTTATTTATTTAATGACTTTAAGTAATGGTGTTTCTTTGTGACTTTCTAATTAATTTAATTTATATGGTTTATGTGTATACATTATTTGTATAAAACATAGTGAAAAAATTATTGTGATCTATCTTTTTCTTCTTCTTTTTCTTCTTTTTTTTTTTCCATTTGAAATACTTGAATTGTATAATTAGTTTTTTCTTTGATAATTTTTTCATTTGGTATTTAACTCACAAGACACTATTATTAGAGCTTAAGGCGGAAAAAAAAAATTCAAAACATGTTCATACAGGACTCAATCACTAACTCATACAAAAGAACAATTATCAACATACTATATTGAAAATTGTCTAATAATTAATTAAACACATATATTAAAATAATTCTAATTAATTAAGCTAAAGTAATTTACAATTATCATATTTTATCTTTTGAACTAAAGTCATTTATTCTTAACATTTTTTCACAATTCCGCATGTTAATCTTGAATCTTAATTATGATGTATATTTTAGTTTGTAAATAGTTATTAAATTATGATTCAATAAATTTATTTTGACGCATAAATATTGATATTTAAAATATTAATTTTAGATGTATATTGTATGCATGTAATACATATAATCATTAACATAAAAGTTTAAAAAAACCCCATAAAACGTGAACTAGACAAGATATAGAAAAAAACTACATAATTACACAAAAAAATTATCACAAATAAAAACTAAATAATTGTCTATTACCTATAGCTTATTGATATTGAATTCTGAAGATTGAAGATCGGGGAAAGTGGGAGACTTTATTTAGTTAAAAAAATCTCAAAAATTAACATTTGATTGAGCTAAAATGACTCACTACAAAGTTAGTGGAGTAAAAGATGCAACACAATGTGAACTAATAAAAATATTAAATGAGTTAAACTGTATGAAACTCAAATATACAAGTATCTCATTTAGTTTAAAGAGTTCACTCACCTACATAGTTATGTTGCATCATTGCACAAAGTCAAAGTTCACATACTGTACTTGTGACGTCCGAAACTGACAAGAGGGTGGAGATTAATCGCCGGTGTCAAGAAATTAAAAAAAGCGGCTCTTGACAGCAGACTTCTAGGTAAAGAAGAACATGAATGAATCGATACCGAAATGAGAGATGTCTGAAACTATGTAGGTATGTGACTGTATGTGGTGTCGATCCTCAAATGTACTGACATTAATCTTGGACAAACACTGTCATAGGTAACCACACACGATATTTTATTGATCCACTGGGTGTCACACGGTTACAAGAAACAAGAGCTGAGCAATGCAACTAAACTGACTATCTCAAGGGATATCAGACTCAACATGTTTATCACATGTTCATACATAACATGATGGTATAAAAATACATCATATGATAGATAATAATGCAATACATAAACATGCATATTCAGCTGGATACCTATGTCAATAGTTATGTACCTCTAAAAAACCGGTTTAGGAGCACATAATCTAAGTACTAGCCTAAAGATAAGTGGATGTCATATCACTATTTTGTTTTTTAAATCAGAAGTATTTGCTAATCCAGCAGATACTACATAACTATTAAGGATTCAGGACAATAATTCCATCTATAGTTAGTCCATAGAATTCGAGAATGCCTTAATTGAGCATAATTTCTCTACAAACTCGGTAGCACACTGCTAGCCCTCGATAATATGGTTATAAACACTTAAATATAAACTGAATGACTCAAGAAACTCTGTTATACTTAGGAAGAATTTCGTGTCTATTTGAACTTATGTGTTTAAATCAAAGTTTTTTGCAACTAACATTTTTATGATTTTTATTTATAAATTAATTAAATAAAACAAAATAAAAAGGGGGAATTTGTGATAAATCCCTAATGGCAAATTTGAATTTCTCCTCAGTCCCCGTTTCAGACATTATTTGTTCTCAATCCCTGACAAAAGCCTGCTCTTTGTTTGAACTCCCTATTATGGCCAATTTACCAAAATGTCCCTAAATAAAATGATTTATGAAAAGAAAATAAAACATGATGGTTCCACTGTAATCGTTATTTTTCCTCTGTTCTTTTTCTTGATTCTCTTCTCCCAAACCTTTCTCTCTCAATCTTAAACATTTAATCTATCAACAAAAATGTCGCAGATCTATGTTTAATCGGTTAATGTTGAAGATATACATTGACGTGGGTTGAGGGAATTTCCCATCTTTGTGCTCAAACGAAAATTTTCACATATTTGCAGGTTAGTTTTTAGATTAGAAATCTTTTAAATTTTGAGCAAATAAATTATTGTCACAGCTTGATGTATGTCTTACAAATTTAAAATGTTGAATTGATGGAATTATTTGAGCTTTTTTATGATTATAGAGGTGGTGTTGAATTTTCGGGTATCGCGTTAGTTTTACAGATTAGCTTACTAATATCAATTTTCACGTCTGTTACTGGGAATGCAGTTCATTTCATGAGCATTTGTGATAGATTAGCTTATATTTCGTATTGTTCTCGATTATAATGTTTTAATTCTTAATTTTGGGGTTTTAGTTCTATAATCTTACATTTATACTGTGATTTAAATTATTAGAATTAAAATCTAGTATTCTGAATTGAATTTGTTATTTTGTACTGTTTATGTGTAATATATGATGAAAGAATATATTATTGCTTTGATTTACTGTATTGAAGAGCATTCCCCTTTTGTAGTTTGAGAATGGAGTTTTACAGATTAGCTTACCAATATCAATTTTTACGTCTGATGCTGGGAATGCAGTTCATTTCACGAGCATTTGTGATATATTAGCTTTTATTTCGTATTAATCTTGATTATAATGTTTTAATTCTTAATTTTGGAGTTTTAGTTCTGTACTATTACATTTATACTGTGATTTAAATTATTTGAATTAAAATCTAGTATTCTGAATTTGTTATTTTGTACTATTTGTGTGTAATATATGATGAAAATATATATTATGCTTCGATTTATTGTTTTGAAGAGCATTTCCCTTTTGTAGTTTGAGGATGGAATCTGGAAGTGGTCCTTGCAATCTTTCGTTTTTGGGTTGCTGTAAATTTAAGAAGCGGCTGTTTGTCATCTCAATCTTCAGTGGTTGTAGCTTGATGGATGTTTTTGCTAGTCTGAGCAAAAAATGTGCACAAATATCTCTGGAATTCACTATGCTTCAATACGTAGCTCCACTGCATAAGATGCTTGTGTCTTTGAATGATGATGATGATGTCCTTAATATGATTCATCTTCATATGTGTGTAAAGCTTACGACGATTGAATTGAGGGCAGAGAAAAGAAATGAACACTTCAACAACTTGAATGATGGGAGGTAAAATATATTTACTTATTATTAGCCGTATTTTCATTCTCCTATTTTGATATGTTTAGTAACATGTTTAATAAAAAAAATTAAAGGTTAAATATTGTAGATTGCTTTGTATAAATTATCAATTAGCTGTTTGAAACCAAGATTAATTTTTTAAAATTTAAAATTTGTTTTTGTGGTTATTGTTCTTTTTTATCTTATTAATTGTATATTAAACTGGTAAGGGTTGATGAGAAAGACACACAGTCGAAGAGTGACAACGAGGTTGAACAGCCCCCTTGCACCAATACTATAGATGCCTGAATTAATTGTATTCATGGTGTAGGACAAACATTCAAGGGTGCTGGTGAATTTAGGAATTATTTGAAAAACTTTTCTGTTGCCACAAGATGTTCATTTATGTATGTAAAAAATGAAAGCGAGAAGGTTATTGTGATTTGTAGTGAAAAGAGTTGCGGTTGGAGAATTTATGCTTCGAAACATAAAAGAGACAATCTTTTTGCCATCAGAAAATGTAAACTGCAACATAATTGTGGTGAGAATAATCTACGTAGCAGAGGGCATCCTAGAGCCGATGCCTATTGGATAGCAAATGTTGTGAAAGAAAAATTGAGAGGAGAGCCCTCTTATCGTCCGTGTACAATGCAGATGGACTTGCAAAGAGATTTTGGGGTAGAGTTAGAATACCGCAAAGTGTGGAAGGGTAAAGAGTTGGCGATGCATGATATTCATGGCACAGATGAAGGATGCTATGATAGATTAAGATGGTATTGTGATGCTGTTAAAAAGACTAATCCTGGTAGTGTTGTAGAGTGTGAGATTGAACCTTTGACTAAAAAATTCAGATGGTTGTTCATTTGTTTTCATGCATGTGTCATCGGTTTTGTTAGTGGTTGTAGACCATTGATATTTTAGGATGGTACTCATATAAAGAATAAGTATAAAGGATGCATCTTAGTTGTTGTGTCGAAAGATGCGAATGATGATTTTTTCATAATTGCTTATGTCATAGTAGATGCGGAGAATGATGCAAACTGGGATTGGTTTTGTTATCATTTGAGTCGTGTGCTCCTTTACTATCAATGCATTCCATTCGATGAGTTCATATTTTTCTCGGACAGACATCCCAGTATCATCAAGGTAGTGAATCAAGTATTTGTTGGGAGTCACCATGCTTATTGTTTGAGACATTTAGTAGATAATTTCGTTAAGCATGTAAATTCCAAATTACGAATCCCTGAGCAATTTTACTTTAATTTTTTCATATTATCTGATCATTTTAAGCTCGATCTAAATTTTTATTAATCTTTATAGGTGTTGAGAAGTTATCCCAGACATAACAAAAAACATTGGTCTTTGGTATTCAAGAAAGCTGCGTATGCTCCGTCTTTCAAGAGTACGAGCAACATATAAACAATATATTAGAGTCAATTCCACTTGCCAGAGGGTTTATTGTAAATTCTGATCCACAGAGTTGGGCCAATGCATTGTTTGTTGGCAATAGATGGGGTGTTATAAATAACAATATAGCCGAGTGTTGGAATAGTTGGGTTAGGCCAGCTCGTCATCTGCCTATTGTTGCTATGGTTGATCACATACGCGTGCAGATAATGAAAATGATGCACTGACGACGTGAATCAACTCTACGCATGACCAAGGAATTAAGTCCAAGAAAAGAAAAGTCTGTTGTAAGCGCATATATGGAATCCCGAACATTAAGAGTTCAGCGTTCGTGTGATTGGAAGTTTGAGGTTGTTGATGGTGAAAAGTCATTTGCCGTGGATTTAGTGGATATGACTTGTTCATGTAGAGTTTGGCATATCAATAAGATTCCGTGCAAGCACGCCATTTCTGCCATTGAGGCGAAATCTATATCTGTGTATGATTTTTGTGATAAGTATTTCAAGATCGAAGCATATCGCGCTGCGTACAAAGGACATATTAATCATATCCCAACCTTTGACATCAGTGAGTCATGTGTTGCTGAATCCAATATAATCCAAGCTCTTTCTGTGCGTAGTCAGCCCGGTCGCAGAAGGACGAAGAGAATACCATCGCAAGTTAATACACGTGTCTCAACATGTGGTCGTTGTCATGCAAGAGGACACAATAGACGCAGTTGCAAGGAACCGATAGAGTAGCTGTAATTGTTTAAAAATATGATGTTTTAATTATTTGTTATTAGCATAACTTTTTAACAAAAATTATTCAAAAATTATTCATAAATTAATCTTGACTGTTAAAAAAATATGCAGGGGCAAGCGATTACTGGAAGCTGGTTCGAGCATGAAATTGCCCTCGAAAAGGCACACACGTTCGAGTGGAAACATTGCTGGATTGCGCTTGGTTTGAGGCTTTTGTGGAACCATCTGCTGTCACATTTTAACTTGATCTCGGGTCGTTAAGTGTATTGTGTTGTCTTAAGTTATTCTGAAACCAACTCTGTTTGTGGTAAACAAATATGTAATGTTCGAATTTGATAAATGATCTTTGTCATTACTGTTTCAGTGAACGATGTCTTCTCAGTTAACTAATCAAGTAAGTCGTTGCTTTAAATTTTCAAATGACAGGTACTAATTGCTATGTATATCGTACAACTTGTATTTAATTTGGAATAAAACTGAATAAATTTGGAACTTATTGTCTGATTATTACAATAAACAGAGCTAGAAGTAAAATTAGTGCACGAATAAAACATGTGCAACCAAAACAACAACATATTTCTACGATATGGTCGGGCCCTGGTGTTCTAGTAGACTGGTTGTCTAGCACATCAGAGGACGAATGCTCCTTCTTCTTGTAATTGAACTGTTCTGTTGAATCATGGATGGACGATGCTGCAGATTGTTGATTCATTGAATATGCATAGCTCTCTATACCTTTCTTACTTGTGTCTGGTTTGAAATTTGATGATTTTTGGAGAGATTCACCGTGATAATCATCGTACCAAAAAAATCAATTTTTATGTTGCAGCTCACGAGGACAAATATAATACAACTCTCCCGGGCGGGTCGAACGTGGTCCGGCTCTTCGTAAAATCATTTCTTCGAAACCACATAAACATTGTGATGCAATCTTCATTTCCATTGTACTCGATCTTGAAGAATGAAATTTTATTTTGAAAATCAAAACCCTAACCAAACGAGAAAGAAGAAGTGAATGGATAAAGTGTACCGACAGAGCTTAATAATGAGGGGTAGGTGGGAGTCAAAGTCTATTTTTATTATTTTTGTTTTATTGTGAAGGTCAAAAGAGTAATTATAATACATGTGACATGTCATATTGTTCCGTAAATCAAACAGATAATTCCGCATAATTCAAGGATTGTTCCATATATGTGACATTTTGAGCCGATACACCTTAGCCATCTTGGTGCATTTGCAAACGATAAATCTCAAGTTCACAATGACATGTCATCTTATGCCTTAAATCGAACAGATTATTCTGAATATGTATTGGAACACATTGTTCTCGATTAAATAATATTTATCCCATCCATACGTACTAGTTGTGCTCGATCTCTCACTGACTTGTTCTTAAAGATGAGTGAAATTAGAGTAAATGATAGTCTTTAAAGACGAGAAAACATCATATTAAACAAGTTGTGAGTTTGGATTTTGGACAATATACCCATATTATATACATTGGGTGGCAATGGACATCTACAAATAATTCTCTCATTAGGTCATGATCAATGTCTCTCTCCTACACCTTAGACAATGTAGAGCACAATTCATTACTAGACAAACACTTGGGTGATGGTTCCACCAATATCTAAGGATTGAACACTTCTCTCCACTTGTGTCATGCAGTGTATTATATGATTTTGGTGCATGTTAACATGGACATGCCTTATTGTTCCTCATATCGAAAAGATTATTCTTCATAATTCTAAGATTGTTCCTAATACATGACATTTTGATCCAAAGCCACTTTCACTAGGACAGTGTAATTCTCATGGCCCACAATGTTTGTCCTACAATTGGAACACATTGTTCTCGATTGAATAATATTTATCCCATCCATGCGTACTAGTTGTGCTCGATCTCTCACTGACTTGTTCTTAAATATGAGTGGAATTAGAATAAATGATAGTCCTTAAAGACGAGAAAACATCATATTAAACAAGTTATGAGTTTGGATTTTGGACAATATACTCATATTATATACATTGGGTGGCAATGGACATCCACAAATAGTGCTCTCATTGGGTCATGATCAATGTCTCTCTCCTACACCTTAGACAATGTGTGAGGCCCGGTTACTCTAATTACATTTAATTATCATACAAACAAATAATTAGAAGTCAAAGCAGTGGAAAAACGATTTAAAATAAATTTTGGGCCTATAAAAATTTCGGCATGACCTCCCCGTAAGTAGGACATCCCAAAATACACAGACAACAGTTTATTTAAAATAACTAAAACTAGGACCTCAACAAACTTAAACATCACACAACCATGTGCCGGCCAGGCACGAAAACAAATTAAAACAGTTAACACATACCTGAGCCGACAAGGCTTGATAATAATTTAAAACATAGCAGGAACTCTCAAATACAACAAAAATACATCGGGGCATCTCCCCGGAGAATATAAAAATGACTCTAACATAATACATAATATAACTCCGATAATACATAATATAACTGGGAGACAAGACATGATCCAACCTCCTCAACGAGCTCCGCCAGCGGACCCTCCGCCTGGTGCTGAAAAGTCACTTGGGTAGCCTACCATGGTGCCAAACAGCAGCCACAGTAGCTGTAGTGACCCTGCATGGAATCACCTACTAACTGGTAACTAATAACATGCATTAAACTTAATACAGCAAAATACTTAACAGAGTAAAAACGTGCGGAAACATAATCCATAATTTACATATCAGCTTAGTAATATAATCCAGGCTTAAATCTGTAGTGATACAACCATATCGAAATTCTTAAACAGTAAACATTATACAGCTAATAAATCGAATCTTGCTGTATAATAAAATCCTCAAGGCTCCTGCTCCCTAGTCCTGCCTTGAACTACCAGCTCCGTCCATCCTGCGACCTGCCCCATAGAATAGGGTGTCCAAGATAACAACTAGGACGTGAGCGCTAACGCCCAGTACATAGACATGAGTAAACATATGTATATAATGCATGCAACATGATGACTGGTACAGGGTCATCTGAAAAGTCATGCTCAGAACCGGCGCCATATGAGTGCTGCCACCGCACGGATCAACCTCTGGGTGCAACCACACTCGTCTAGTACACCAGAGTAGACAGACATAAATGCCCCGCCGTCGCGGTACTCTCAGTGACAGACTATCGAGTATAGAGCTGAGCGGCTCTATAGTCAGGTATAACAAGAAATAGGCTCAACGTGTATATGCACATGACATATGGATATAGAAAGCGGTAAATCATATATCATGCCATATAATAATGCCAAATAAATGCAACATATAAACATGTATACTCGCTGGCAATCTCAGTCAATGTGTACGTACCTCTAGGCTAGTTCAAGTATAATAGGATCCTAGGTTCCAAGCCTATATTCAAAAGTTCACCGTATCACTACATAAATTCTATAAGCCTTAACTAAGCTAATAAGTACTCCCAAAACTTAAATAGATTCCCGGACCATACCTTCGTCCGTAGTTAGCCCTTTGGAGTCGCTAGTCCCGGATGACTATAACCACACCTTGGTTATTCCAGAACCTCTATTATAATCGATAGGGCCCTCAAGTGTATATCTCACACTATATAATTGAAGAAGGAAACGCGGGAATTCGTATTTCAAAACTGAAGCAAATGAGCCCTATTTATAGCCAAAATCTCGGCAACGATCGGAACCACCGATCTCGGGATCGGAGCTTCCGATTCCAGCTCATTCTGTGCATGTCCGACACGTCGGGATCGGAACCACCGTTCCGGGATCGGAACTTCCGATCAAACCCCCGATCAACACTTGTCAAAACTCACGGCTGAGTCATCGAGCATTGCTGGCTGGCTGAGATCGGAACCTCCGTTCCTGATCGGAACGTCCGATCTCCGTGCATCCGATCTGCTTCCGAAGTGGTCAGGATCGGAGCTTCCGAACTGGGATCGGAGCTTCCGATCTGGCCCGAAGTCAAAAGCCCAAATTCCTCTTCCGAAGTCCAATAACACTCCGAAATAGATCAATTACCAACCCTTAATCATGTTTAACATATTATTATCTTAAAATGGTTTCCGGGTTACTACATTCTCCCCACCTTTAGATATTTCGTCCGCGAAATAACATCTAAAGATAAATCAAGATAACAATATGAAACAACAAACCATGTCTTATTACAACAACGGTAATTACATCTTATATGGTAATCAAAAATACAAAGCAAACAACTCAGGATATTCTGCTCGCATACGACTCTCAGTTTCCCAAGTTGCTTCTTCAACGCCTCGGCGCTGCCACTGTATCATCACAAGTGGTATAGTCTTGTTCCGAAGAACTTTCTCCTTCCTGTCTAGGATACAGATTGGTCGTTCAACAAAAGACAGATCTGGCTCTAGCTGAATATCAGTAGATTGAATCACATGAGATTCATCAGCTATGTACTGTCGAAGCAACGACACATGAAAAACATTGTGTATACTGGAAAGAGATGGCGGTAAAGCCAAACGATAAGCAACATCTCCGATCTTCTCCAGTATCTGGAAAGGCCCAATGTAACGAGGAGACAACTTGCCTTTCACACCGAATCTCATCACCTTTCTGAAAGGTGATACTCGCAGAAAAACATATTCACCAGGCTCAAACTGAAGTGGCCTGCGGTGAATATTCGCATAACTGGCTTGTCTATCTTGAGCAACTTTGATCCTATGCTTGATCAAATCTATCTTGTCTACAATCTGCTGCACCAATTCAGGATCCTCGACTTGCCGTTCCCCGACTTCATCCCAGAATAACGGAGTACGACACCGTCGACCATACAATGCCTCGAAAGGTGCCATATCAATACTACGATGATAACTGTTATTGTAGGCAAATTCAATCAAAGGTAACTGATCTTGCCAAGATAAACCAAAATCCATGACAGAAGAACGTAGCATATCCTCCAGCGTACGAATAGTGCGCTCTGACTGCCCGTTAGTCTCCGGATGATACGCCGTGCTCAAACTCAGAGTGGTACCCAACGCCTGCTGAAAACTACCCCAAAAACGTGAAGTAAATCGCGGATCTCTATCACTGACAATACTCACTGGAATCCCATGTAATCGCACAACCTCCTGGATATATAAGCGTGCCATGCGATCATAAGAATATTACCGGTTATAAGGAATAAAGTGTGCTGATTTCGTCAAACGGTCAACGACAACCCAGATAGCATCACACTGACGTGAAGTCATAGGCAAGTGGGTAACAAAATCCATAGTCACGTGCTCCCACTTCCATTCGGGAATCTCAAGATTCTGCAGTAATCCACCTGGTCGTCGATGTTCAGCCTTGACCTGTTGACAAACCAAACATCTCGAAACAAACTGATAAACACTTCGCTTCATCCCCTTCCACCAGAATCTAGTTCGCAAGTCCTTATACATTTTCATACTTCCAGGATGAACTGATAATCGACTCCTGTGAGCTTGAGATAGAATATCATTCCTGAGTTCCGCAACATTAGGTACAACCACTCTATTGGATAGGTACAATAAACCATCTGCCTGAAAATGGAATCCAGATGTATTAATTCCATTGGCTAGACGTGCCAATCGCTGAGTCTTAACATCAGATATCTGAGCATCTCTGATCCGAGAATACAATGCTGGCTCAGATAGAATAGTATACAAACGAATCCCATTCCTCCTTTTCTTGTGCTTGAGAAAAACTCAATGAACAGCACTCTTGAATCATATGAGATATTTCATTAGTCTGAAGTGCAGACAGTCTCACCTGCCGACTCAAGGCATCAGTAGTAAGATTAGCAGAACCTGGATGATATTTGATTTCACAATCATAATCCTTCAGGAGATCCATCCAGCGTCTCTGTCGCATATTCAACTCTGCCTGAGTGAATAAATACTTCAAACTCTTGTGATCCGTAAATATCTCAAATTTCTCGCCATAAAGATAATGTCTCCAAATCTTGAGCGCAAATACAATGGCGGCTAACTCGAGATCATGCACTGGATAATTACTCTCATGCAACTTCAACTATCGAGAAGCATAGGCAATAACATGTCCATGCTGTGTCAAAACACATCCTAACCCCTGACCAGAGGCATCAGTATAGACAACATAACCTCCTGATCCAGAAGGTAGAGCTAGCACAGGTGCAGTAGTAAGACGTCTACGCAGCTCGTGAAATGACTCCTCACAATCCGAGGACCAAATGAAGGCAACATCTTTCCGAGTAAGCTGAGTCAAAGGCCTGGCCAACTGTGAAAAATTCGCGATGAACCGACGGTAATATCCCGCTAGACCCAAGAAACTACGAATCTCAGCAACCGTCGTCGGTCGAGACCAGTTCAGCACTGCCTCTATCTTACTAGGATCAACAGATATCCCTTCATTAGAAATCACATGACCGAGAAATACTACCCGATCAAGCCAGAATTCACACTTACTTAATTTCGCATATAGCTGCTTATCTCGTAACGTCTGTAGAACAATCCTCAAATGCTGTGCATGCTCATCCTTGTCATGAGAATAAACAAGAATATCATCTATAAAGACGATGACAAATCTATCTAGATAATCTCGAAATATCTGATTCATCAGATTCATAAAGACTGCCGGTGCATTCGTCAAACCGAATGGCATCACCAGAAACTCATAATGCCCGTATCTGGTCCTGAAAGCAGTCGTAGATATATCTGAGTCTCGTACCCGCATCTGATGGTATCCAGATCTCAGATCTATCTTCGAATAAACAGAAGTACCCTGTAGTTGATCGAACAGATCATCAATCCGCGGCAAAGGATACTTATTCTTGATGGTGACACGATTCAAATGCCTGTAATCAATACATAATCGCATCGATCCATCCTTCTTCTTGACAAACAAAACAGGTGCTCCCCACGGAGAAACACTCGGACGAATATATCCCTTGTCAAGCAGATCCTGTAACTGCCGTTTCAATTCCCTCATCTCTGACAGTGCCAGACGATAAGGTGCTCGGGATATAGGCGTAGTTCCTGGTACTAAATCAATACCAAATTCAACCTCTCGAACCGGAGGAAAACCAGGAATCTCATCAGGGAATACGTCAGGAAACTCGCTGACAACCGGTAGCTGAGCAATACCCGTACTACTCATGGACATATCAACTGCATAGATGAGGTAGCCCTCCCCACCTGACTCCAAGACATGACATGCCTTCAGAGCCGAAACAAGTGGCATCGGAGGTCGCGCACCCTCACCATAAAAGTACCAGCTATCACCCTCAACGGGATGAAACTGTACCAGACGCTGATAACAATCCACAGTAGCGTGATACAAAGTCAGCATATCTATTCCCAAAATACAGTCAAAATCCGTCATCGCTAATATCATCAAATTAGCCGATAACACATTACCCTCAAACTCCAGAAGGCAACCCATCACTAGACGCTTAGTTATTATCTCTTGCTCCAACGAAGTAGATACAACTAAATCCATATCTAATGATACGTAAGGTAATCTATGTCTCTTAACAAAGCGACTAGAAATAAAGGAATGCGATGCTCCAGTATCAATTAATACAAGTGCAGGAATACCACATAACAAGAAGTTACCTGCCAACATGCGATCGCTTCCCTCAGTAGCCTGCTCCTGAGACAGAGCAAACACCTGCCCTTGAGTCTGGGGACGATAACCAGAAGAACTCTGTGGTGCTGGCTGCTGACGTGGAAAAGTAGAAGCTTGAGATCCAACTTGTGATCCCGATCCACTAGCAGAACCCATACGCTGAGGACAATCTCTCCGCAGATGTCCCTGCTGACCACAAATATAACACGCCCCAGTCGCTCTCCGACATGAAGCTGCAGGATGCTTCCCACCACAGTGGCTACAAAACTCCTCCTTCTTCTTCTTCTTCCCAAAGCGGAAAGTACCTCGTGAACCACGAGAACCAGACGAAGTAGTAGGAGTAGAAGAAGACGTAGGTACAGATGGCACAACAGATTGAGCTCGAGGCTCAAAAGATCCACTAGGCTGTGCTGGCATCATCAACTGTGCACGCCTGTTGCTAGTCTCCACAAGATGGCAACGGTTCACCAAAGTCTCATAAGATACCGGTTCATCACAGACGACAATCTGAGAGTAGATATCTTGGTTCAGTCCTTGCAGAAAGATATCATATTTCGACGCATCACTCTCATTGATATGAGGACTGAAAGGTAGCAGATCAAGAAATCGCTGCTGATACTGATCAATAGTCATTGATCCTTGCCTCAGAGTAAGCAACTCCATAGATCGTGCTTGGCGAACAGCCGGAGGAAAATACAATTTCTGAAACTCCCGACAGAAATCCCCCCAAGTCACCTGTCCTCTCTCAGTACGTGCCTGAGCAACCTTGGCATCCCACCAAAAACGTGCTCTATCCTCTAGAACGAATTCTAGAACTTCCAATTTCTGCTCCTCAGTACACTCAAAAGCTCGGAACGTGCTCTCAAGTTTAGACATCCAGCTTCTAGCTTGTTCAGGATTCTCGCCTCCCACTAAGGGTTTCGGTCCTACCTGCATAAACTTATTAATAGAGTAGCGACGTCGACCCTCATGAGGACGATGTTGATCATCATGATGATGATGGCGACGATGATGATGACCACTTCCCTGGCCAACACTACCGTGACTCTCGTCAGCCATATCCTGAAAAGAATTGCACATTAAAATCCCAAATGCGCAAGAATTACTCAAGACTAAACTAAATCCCAAGTACTAATCCCAAAATCTATGCATGCTCTGATACCAAAAATGTAGTGACCCTGCATGGAATCACCTACTAACTGGCAACTAATAACATGCATTAAACTTAATACAGCAAAATACTTAACAGAGTAAAAACGTGCGGAAACATAATCCATAATTTACATATCAGCTTAGTAATATAATCCAGACTTAAATCTGTAGTGATACAACCATATCGAAATTCTTAAACAGTAAACATTATACAGCTAATAAATCAAATCTTGCTGTATAATAAAATCCTCAAGGCTCCTGCTCCCTAGTCCTGCCTTGAACTACCAGCTCCGTCCATCCTGCGACCTGCCCCATAGAATAGGGTGTCCAAGATAACAACTAGGACGTGAGCGCTAACGCCCAGTACATAGACATGAGTAAACATATGTATATAATGCATGCAACATGATGACTGGTACAGGGTCATCTGAAAAGTCATGCTCAGAACCGGCGCCATATGAGTGCTGCCACCGCACGGATCAACCTCTGGGTGCAACCACACTCGTCTAGTACACCAGAGTAGACAGACATAAATGCCCCCGCCGTCGCGGTACTCTCAGTGACAGACTATCGAGTATAGAGCTGAGCGGCTCTATAGTCAGGTATAACAAGAAATAGGCTCAACGTGTATATGCACATGACATATGGATATAGAAAGCGGTAAATCATATATCATGCCATATAATAATGCC
This sequence comes from Henckelia pumila, assembly GCF_033568475.1. NCBI lineage: Eukaryota > Viridiplantae > Streptophyta > Magnoliopsida > Lamiales > Gesneriaceae > Henckelia > Henckelia pumila. The sequence goes on along the minus strand of NC_133120.1, from coordinate 123,757,984 downwards.
AAATAAATGCAACATATAAACATGTATACTCGCTGGCAATCTCAGTCAATGTGTACGTACCTCTAGGCTAGTTCAAGTATAATAGGATCCTAGGTTCCAAGCCTATATTCAAAAGTTCACCGTATCACTACATAAATTCTATAAGCCTTAACTAAGCTAATAAGTACTCCCAAAACTTAAATAGATTCCCGGACCATACCTTCGTCCGTAGTTAGCCCTTTGGAGTCGCTAGTCCCGGATGACTATAACCACACCTTGGTTATTCCAGAACCTCTATTATAATCGATAGGGCCCTCAAGTGTATATCTCACACTATATAACTGAAGAAGGAAACGCGGGAATTCGTATTTCAAAACTGAAGCAAATGAGCCCTATTTATAGCCAAAATCTCGGCAACGATCGGAACCACCGATCTCGGGATCGGAGCTTCCGATTCCAGCTCATTCTGTGCATGTCCGACACGTCGGGATCGGAACCACCGTTCCGGGATCGGAACTTCCGATCAAACCCCCGATCAACACTTGTCAAAACTCACGGCTGAGTCATCGAGCATTGCTGGCTGGCTGAGATCGGAACCTCCGTTCCTGATCGGAACGTCCGATCTCCGTGCATCCGATCTGCTTCCGAAGTGGTCAGGATCGGAGCTTCCGAACTGGGATCGGAGCTTCCGATCTGGCCCGAAGTCAAAAGCCCAAATTCCTCTTCCGAAGTCCAATAACACTCCGAAATAGATCAATTACCAACCCTTAATCATGTTTAACATATTATTATCTTAAAATGGTTTCCGGGTTACTACATTCTCCCCACCTTTAGATATTTCGTCCGCGAAATAACATCTAAAGATAAATCAAGATAACAATATGAAACAACAAACCATGTCTTATTACAACAACGGTAATTACATCTTATATGGTAATCAAAAATACAAAGCAAACAACTCAGGATATTCTGCTCGCATACGACTCTCAGTTTCCCAAGTTGCTTCTTCAACGCCTCGGCGCTGCCACTGTATCATCACAAGTGGTATAGTCTTGTTCCGAAGAACTTTCTCCTTCCTGTCTAGGATACAGATTGGTCGTTCAACAAAAGACAGATCTGGCTCTAGCTGAATATCAGTAGATTGAATCACATGAGATTCATCAGCTATGTACTGTCGAAGCAACGACACATGAAAAACATTGTGTATACTGGAAAGAGATGGCGGTAAAGCCAAACGATAAGCAACATCTCCGATCTTCTCCAGTATCTGGAAAGGCCCAATGTAACGAGGAGACAACTTGCCTTTCACACCGAATCTCATCACCTTTCTGAAAGGTGATACTCGCAGAAAAACATATTCACCAGGCTCAAACTGAAGTGGCCTGCGGTGAATATTCGCATAACTGGCTTGTCTATCTTGAGCAACTTTGATCCTATGCTTGATCAAATCTATCTTGTCTACAATCTGCTGCACCAATTCAGGATCCTCGACTTGCCGTTCCCCGACTTCATCCCAGAATAACGGAGTACGACACCGTCGACCATACAATGCCTCGAAAGGTGCCATATCAATACTACGATGATAACTGTTATTGTAGGCAAATTCAATCAAAGGTAACTGATCTTGCCAAGATAAACCAAAATCCATGACAGAAGAACGTAGCATATCCTCCAGCGTACGAATAGTGCGCTCTGACTGCCCGTTAGTCTCCGGATGATACGCCGTGCTCAAACTCAGAGTGGTACCCAACGCCTGCTGAAAACTACCCCAAAAACGTGAAGTAAATCGCGGATCTCTATCACTGACAATACTCACTGGAATCCCATGTAATCGCACAACCTCCTGGATATATAAGCGTGCCATGCGATCATAAGAATATTACCGGTTATAAGGAATAAAGTGTGCTGATTTCGTCAAACGGTCAACGACAACCCAGATAGCATCACACTGACGTGAAGTCATAGGCAAGTGGGTAACAAAATCCATAGTCACGTGCTCCCACTTCCATTCGGGAATCTCAAGATTCTGCAGTAATCCACCTGGTCGTCGATGTTCAGCCTTGACCTGTTGACAAACCAAACATCTCGAAACAAACTGATAAACACTTCGCTTCATCCCCTTCCACCAGAATCTAGTTCGCAAGTCCTTATACATTTTCATACTTCCAGGATGAACTGATAATCGACTCCTGTGAGCTTGAGATAGAATATCATTCCTGAGTTCCGCAACATTAGGTACAACCACTCTATTGGATAGGTACAATAAACCATCTGCCTGAAAATGGAATCCAGATGTATTAATTCCATTGGCTAGACGTGCCAATCGCTGAGTCTTAACATCAGATATCTGAGCATCTCTGATCCGAGAATACAATGCTGGCTCAGATAGAATAGTATACAAACGAATCCCATTCCTCCTTTTCTTGTGCTTGAGCGTAAAACTCAATGAACAGCACTCTTGAATCATATGAGATATTTCATTAGTCTGAAGTGCAGACAGTCTCACCTGCCGACTCAAGGAATCAGTAGTAAGATTAGCAGAACCTGGATGATATTTGATTTCACAATCATAATCCTTCAGGAGATCCATCCAGCGTCTCTGTCGCATATTCAACTCTGCCTGAGTGAATAAATACTTCAAACTCTTGTGATCCGTAAATATCTCAAATTTCTCGCCATAAAGATAATGTCTCCAAATCTTGAGCGCAAATACAATGGCGGCTAACTCGAGATCATGCACTGGATAATTACTCTCATGCAACTTCAACTATCGAGAAGCATAGGCAATAACATGTCCATGCTGTGTCAAAACACATCCTAACCCCTGACCAGAGGCATCAGTATAGACAACATAACCTCCTGATCCAGAAGGTAGAGCTAGCACAGGTGCAGTAGTAAGACGTCTACGCAGCTCGTGAAATGACTCCTCACAATCCGAGGACCAAATGAAGGCAACATCTTTCCGAGTAAGCTGAGTCAAAGGCCTGGCCAACTGTGAAAAATTCGCGATGAACCGACGGTAATATCCCGCTAGACCCAAGAAACTACGAATCTCAGAAACCGTCGTCGGTCGAGACCAGTTCAGCACTGCCTCTATCTTACTAGGATCAACAGATATCCCTTCATTAGAAATCACATGACCGAGAAATACTACCCGATCAAGCCAGAATTCACACTTACTTAATTTCGCATATAGCTGCTTATCTCGTAACGTCTGTAGAACAATCCTCAAATGCTGTGCATGCTCATCCTTGTCATGAGAATAAACAAGAATATCATCTATAAAGACGATGACAAATCTATCCAGATAATCTCGAAATATCTGATTCATCAGATTCATAAAGACTGCCGGTGCATTCGTCAAACCGAATGGCATCACCAGAAACTCATAATGCCCGTATCTGGTCCTGAAAGCAGTCGTAGATATATCTGAGTCTCGTACCCGCATCTGATGGTATCCAGATCTCAGATCTATCTTCGAATAAACAGAAGTACCCTGTAGTTGATCGAACAGATCATCAATCCGCGGCAAAGGATACTTATTCTTGATGGTGACACGATTCAAATGCCTGTAATCAATACATAATCGCATCGATCCATCCTTCTTCTTGACAAACAAAACAGGTGCTCCCCACGGAGAAACACTCGGACGAATATATCCCTTGTCAAGCAGATCCTGTAACTGCCGTTTCAATTCCCTCATCTCTGACAGTGCCAGACGATAAGGTGCTCGGGATATAGGCGTAGTTCCTGGTACTAAATCAATACCAAATTCAATCTCTCGAACCGGAGGAAAACCAGGAATCTCATCAGGGAATACGTCAGGAAACTCGCTGACAACCGGTAGCTGAGCAATACCCGTACTACTCATGGACATATCAACTGCATAGATGAGGTAGCCCTCCCCACCTGACTCCAAGACATGACATGCCTTCAGAGCCGAAACAAGTGGCATCGGAGGTCGCGCACCCTCACCATAAAAGTACCAGCTATCACCCTCAACGGGATGAAACTGTACCAGACGCTGATAACAATCCACAGTAGCGTGATACAAAGTCAGCATATCTATTCCCAAGATACAGTCAAAATCCGTCATCGCTAATATCATCAAATTAGCCGATAACACATTACCCTCAAACTCCAGAAGGCAACCCATCACTAGACGCTTAGTTATTATCTCTTGCTCCAACGAAGTAGATACAACTAAATCCATATCTAATGATACGTAAGGTAATCTATGTCTCTTAACAAAGCGACTAGAAATAAAGGAATGCGATGCTCCAGTATCAATTAATACAAGTGCAGGAATACCACATAACAAGAAGTTACCTGCCAACATGCGATCGCTTCCCTCAGTAGCCTGCTCCTGAGACAGAGCAAACACCTGCCCTTGAGTCTGGGGACGATAACCAGAAGAACTCTGTGGTGCTGGCTGCTGACGTGGAAAAGTAGAAGCTTGAGATCCAACTTGTGATCCCGATCCACTAGCAGAACCCATACGCTGAGGACAATCTCTCCGCAGATGTCCCTGCTGACCACAAATATAACACGCCCCAGTCGCTCTCCGACATGAAGCTGCAGGATGCTTCCCACCACAGTGGCTACAAAACTCCTCCTTCTTCTTCTTCTTCCCAAAGCAGAAAGTACCTCGTGAACCACAAGAACCAGACGAAGTAGTAGGAGTAGAAGAAGACGTAGGTACAGATGGCACAACAGATTGAGCTCGAGGCTCAAAAGATCCACTAGGCTGTGCTGGCATCATCAACTGTGCACGCCTGTTGCTAGTCTCCACAAGATGGCAACGGTTCACCAAAGTCTCATAAGATACCGGTTCATCACAGACGACAATCTGAGAGTAGATATCTTGGTTCAGTCCTTGCAGAAAGATATCATATTTCGACGCATCACTCTCATTGATATGAGGACTGAAAGGTAGCAGATCAAGAAATCGCTGCTGATACTGATCAATAGTCATTGATCCTTGCCTCAGAGTAAGCAACTCCATAGATCGTGCTTGGCGAACAGCCGGAGGAAAATACAATTTCTGAAACTCCCGACAGAAATCCCCCCAAGTCACCTGTCCTCTCTCAGTACGTGCCTGAGCAACCTTGGCATCCCACCAAAAACGTGCTCTATCCTCTAGAACGAATTCTAGAACTTCCAATTTCTGCTCCTCAGTACACTCAAAAGCTCGGAACGTGCTCTCAAGTTTAGACATCCAGCTTCTAGCTTGTTCAGGATTCTCGCCTCCCACTAAGGGTTTCGGTCCTACCTGCATAAACTTATTAATAGAGTAGCGACGTCGACCCTCATGAGGACGATGTTGATCATCATGATGATGATGGCGACGATGATGATGACCACTTCCCTGGCCAACACTACCGTGACTCTCGTCAGCCATATCCTGAAAAGAATTGCACATTAAAATCCCAAATGCGCAAGAATTACTCAAGACTAAACTAAATCCCAAGTACTAATCCCAAAATCTATGCATGCTCTGATACCAAAAATGTAGTGACCCTGCATGGAATCACCTACTAACTGGCAACTAATAACATGCATTAAACTTAATACAGCAAAATACTTAACAGAGTAAAAACGTGCGGAAACATAATCCATAATTTACATATCAGCTTAGTAATATAATCCAGACTTAAATCTGTAGTGATACAACCATATCGAAATTCTTAAACAGTAAACATTATACAGCTAATAAATCAAATCTTGCTGTATAATAAAATCCTCAAGGCTCCTGCTCCCTAGTCCTGCCTTGAACTACCAGCTCCGTCCATCCTGCGACCTGCCCCATAGAATAGGGTGTCCAAGATAACAACTAGGACGTGAGCGCTAACGCCCAGTACATAGACATGAGTAAACATATGTATATAATGCATGCAACATGATGACTGGTACAGGGTCATCTGAAAAGTCATGCTCAGAACCGGCGCCATATGAGTGCTGCCACCGCACGGATCAACCTCTGGGTGCAACCACACTCGTCTAGTACACCAGAGTAGACAGACATAAATGCCCCCGCCGTCGCGGTACTCTCAGTGACAGACTATCGAGTATAGAGCTGAGCGGCTCTATAGTCAGGTATAACAAGAAATAGGCTCAACGTGTATATGCACATGACATATGGATATAGAAAGCGGTAAATCATATATCATGCCATATAATAATGCCAAATAAATGCAACATATAAACATGTATACTCGCTGGCAATCTCAGTCAATGTGTACGTACCTCTAGGCTAGTTCAAGTATAATAGGATCCTAGGTTCCAAGCCTATATTCAAAAGTTCACCGTATCACTACATAAATTCTATAAGCCTTAACTAAGCTAATAAGTACTCCCAAAACTTAAATAGATTCCCGGACCATACCTTCGTCCGTAGTTAGCCCTTTGGAGTCGCTAGTCCCGGATGACTATAACCACACCTTGGTTATTCCAGAACCTCTATTATAATCGATAGGGCCCTCAAGTGTATATCTCACACTATATAACTGAAGAAGGAAACGCGGGAATTCGTATTTCAAAACTGAAGCAAATGAGCCCTATTTATAGCCAAAATCTCGGCAACGATCGGAACCACCGATCTCGGGATCGGAGCTTCCGATTCCAGCTCATTCTGTGCATGTCCGACACGTCGGGATCGGAACCACCGTTCCGGGATCGGAACTTCCGATCAAACCCCCGATCAACACTTGTCAAAACTCACGGCTGAGTCATCGAGCATTGCTGGCTGGCTGAGATCGGAACCTCCGTTCCTGATCGGAACGTCCGATCTCCGTGCATCCGATCTGCTTCCGAAGTGGTCAGGATCGGAGCTTCCGAACTGGGATCGGAGCTTCCGATCTGGCCCGAAGTCAAAAGCCCAAATTCCTCTTCCGAAGTCCAATAACACTCCGAAATAGATCAATTACCAACCCTTAATCATGTTTAACATATTATTATCTTAAAATGGTTTCCGGGTTACTACATTCTCCCCACCTTTAGATATTTCGTCCGCGAAATAACATCTAAAGATAAATCAAGATAACAATATGAAACAACAAACCATGTCTTATTACAACAACGGTAATTACATCTTATATGGTAATCAAAAATACAAAGCAAACAACTCAGGATATTCTGCTCGCATACGACTCTCAGTTTCCCAAGTTGCTTCTTCAACGCCTCGGCGCTGCCACTGTATCATCACAAGTGGTATAGTCTTGTTCCGAAGAACTTTCTCCTTCCTGTCTAGGATACAGATTGGTCGTTCAACAAAAGACAGATCTGGCTCTAGCTGAATATCAGTAGATTGAATCACATGAGATTCATCAGCTATGTACTGTCGAAGCAACGACACATGAAAAACATTGTGTATACTGGAAAGAGATGGCGGTAAAGCCAAACGATAAGCAACATCTCCGATCTTCTCCAGTATCTGGAAAGGCCCAATGTAACGAGGAGACAACTTGCCTTTCACACCGAATCTCATCACCTTTCTGAAAGGTGATACTCGCAGAAAAACATATTCACCAGGCTCAAACTGAAGTGGCCTGCGGTGAATATTCGCATAACTGGCTTGTCTATCTTGAGCAACTTTGATCCTATGCTTGATCAAATCTATCTTGTCTACAATCTGCTGCACCAATTCAGGATCCTCGACTTGCCGTTCCCCGACTTCATCCCAGAATAACGGAGTACGACACCGTCGACCATACAATGCCTCGAAAGGTGCCATATCAATACTACGATGATAACTGTTATTGTAGGCAAATTCAATCAAAGGTAACTGATCTTGCCAAGATAAACCAAAATCCATGACAGAAGAACGTAGCATATCCTCCAGCGTACGAATAGTGCGCTCTGACTGCCCGTTAGTCTCCGGATGATACGCCGTGCTCAAACTCAGAGTGGTACCCAACGCCTGCTGAAAACTACCCCAAAAACGTGAAGTAAATCGCGGATCTCTATCACTGACAATACTCACTGGAATCCCATGTAATCGCACAACCTCCTGGATATATAAGCGTGCCATGCGATCATAAGAATATTACCGGTTATAAGGAATAAAGTGTGCTGATTTCGTCAAACGGTCAACGACAACCCAGATAGCATCACACTGACGTGAAGTCATAGGCAAGTGGGTAACAAAATCCATAGTCACGTGCTCCCACTTCCATTCGGGAATCTCAAGATTCTGCAGTAATCCACCTGGTCGTCGATGTTCAGCCTTGACCTGTTGACAAACCAAACATCTCGAAACAAACTGATAAACACTTCGCTTCATCCCCTTCCACCAGAATCTAGTTCGCAAGTCCTTATACATTTTCATACTTCCAGGATGAACTGATAATCGACTCCTGTGAGCTTGAGATAGAATATCATTCCTGAGTTCCGCAACATTAGGTACAACCACTCTATTGGATAGGTACAATAAACCATCTGCCTGAAAATGGAATCCAGATGTATTAATTCCATTGGCTAGACGTGCCAATCGCTGAGTCTTAACATCAGATATCTGAGCATCTCTGATCCGAGAATACAATGCTGGCTCAGATAGAATAGTATACAAACGAATCCCATTCCTCCTTTTCTTGTGCTTGAGCGTAAAACTCAATGAACAGCACTCTTGAATCATATGAGATATTTCATTAGTCTGAAGTGCAGACAGTCTCACCTGCCGACTCAAGGCATCAGTAGTAAGATTAGCAGAACCTGGATGATATTTGATTTCACAATCATAATCCTTCAGGAGATCCATCCAGCGTCTCTGTCGCATATTCAACTCTGCCTGAGTGAATAAATACTTCAAACTCTTGTGATCCGTAAATATCTCAAATTTCTCGCCATAAAGATAATGTCTCCAAATCTTGAGCGCAAATACAATGGCGGCTAACTCGAGATCATGCACTGGATAATTACTCTCATGCAACTTCAACTATCGAGAAGCATAGGCAATAACATGTCCATGCTGTGTCAAAACACATCCTAACCCCTGACCAGAGGCATCAGTATAGACAACATAACCTCCTGATCCAGAAGGTAGAGCTAGCACAGGTGCAGTAGTAAGACGTCTACGCAGCTCGTGAAATGACTCCTCACAATCCGAGGACCAAATGAAGGCAACATCTTTCCGAGTAAGCTGAGTCAAAGGCCTGGCCAACTGTGAAAAATTCGCGATGAATCGACGGTAATATCCCGCTAGACCCAAGAAACTACGAATCTCAGCAACCGTCGTCGGTCGAGACCAGTTCAGCACTGCCTCTATCTTACTAGGATCAACAGATATCCCTTCATTAGAAATCACATGACCGAGAAATACTACCCGATCAAGCCAGAATTCACACTTACTTAATTTCGCATATAGCTGCTTATCTCGTAACGTCTGTAGAACAATCCTCAAATGCTGTGCATGCTCATCCTTGTCATGAGAATAAACAAGAATATCATCTATAAAGACGATGACAAATCTATCCAGATAATCTCGAAATATCTGATTCATCAGATTCATAAAGACTGCCGGTGCATTCGTCAAACCGAATGGCATCACCAGAAACTCATAATGCCCGTATCTGGTCCTGAAAGCAGTCGTAGATATATCTGAGTCTCGTACCCGCATCTGATGGTATCCAGATCTCAGATCTATCTTCGAATAAACAGAAGTACCCTGTAGTTGATCGAACAGATCATCAATCCGCGGCAAAGGATACTTATTCTTGATGGTGACACGATTCAAATGCCTGTAATCAATACATAATCGCATCGATCCATCCTTCTTCTTGACAAACAAAACAGGTGCTCCCCACGGAGAAACACTCGGACGAATATATCCCTTGTCAAGCAGATCCTGTAACTGCCGTTTCAATTCCCTCATCTCTGACAGTGCCAGACGATAAGGTGCTCGGGATATAGGCGTAGTTCCTGGTACTAAATCAATACCAAATTCAATCTCTCGAACCGGAGGAAAACCAGGAATCTCATCAGGGAATACGTCAGGAAACTCGCTGACAACCGGTAGCTGAGCAATACCCGTACTACTCATGGACATATCAACTGCATAGATGAGGTAGCCCTCCCCACCTGACTCCAAGACATGACATGCCTTCAGAGCCGAAACAAGTGGCATCGGAGGTCGCGCACCCTCACCATAAAAGTACCAGCTATCACCCTCAACGGGATGAAACTGTACCAGACGCTGATAACAATCCACAGTAGCGTGATACAAAGTCAGCATATCTATTCCCAAGATACAGTCAAAATCCGTCATCGCTAATATCATCAAATTAGCCGATAACACATTACCCTCAAACTCCAGAAGGCAACCCATCACTAGACGCTTAGTTATTATCTCTTGCTCCAACGAAGTAGATACAACTAAATCCATATCTAATGATACGTAAGGTAATCTATGTCTCTTAACAAAGCGACTAGAAATAAAGGAATGCGATGCTCCAGTATCAATTAATACAAGTGCAGGAATACCACATAACAAGAAGTTACCTGCCAACATGCGATCGCTTCCCTCAGTAGCCTGCTCCTGAGACAGAGCAAACACCTGCCCTTGAGTCTGGGGACGATAACCAGAAGAACTCTGTGGTGCTGGCTGCTGACGTGGAAAAGTAGAAGCTTGAGATCCAACTTGTGATCCCGATCCACTAGCAGAACCCATACGCTGAGGACAATCTCTCCGCAGATGTCCCTGCTGACCACAAATATAACACGCCCCAGTCGCTCTCCGACATGAAGCTGCAGGATGCTTCCCACCACAGTGGCTACAAAACTCCTCCTTCTTCTTCTTCTTCCCAAAGCGGAAAGTACCTCGTGAACCACGAGAACCAGACGAAGTAGTAGGAGTAGAAGAAGACGTAGGTACAGATGGCACAACAGATTGAGCTCGAGGCTCAAAAGATCCACTAGGCTGTGCTGGCATCATCAACTGTGCACGCCTGTTGCTAGTCTCCACAAGATGGCAACGGTTCACCAAAGTCTCATAAGATACCGGTTCATCACAGACGACAATCTGAGAGTAGATATCTTGGTTCAGTCCTTGCAGAAAGATATCATATTTCGACGCATCACTCTCATTGATATGAGGACTGAAAGGTAGCAGATCAAGAAATCGCTGCTGATACTGATCAATAGTCATTGATCCTTGCCTCAGAGTAAGCAACTCCATAGATCGTGCTTGGCGAACAGCCGGAGGAAAATACAATTTCTGAAACTCCCGACAGAAATCCCCCAAGTCACCTGTCCTCTCTCAGTACGTGCCTGAGCAACCTTGGCATCCCACCAAAAACGTGCTCTATCCTCTAGAACGAATTCTAGAACTTCCAATTTCTGCTCCTCAGTACACTCAAAAGCTCGGAACGTGCTCTCAAGTTTAGACATCCAGCTTCTAGCTTGTTCAGGATTCTCGCCTCCCACTAAGGGTTTCGGTCCTACCTGCATAAACTTATTAATAGAGTAGCGACGTCGACCCTCATGAGGACGATGTTGATCATCATGATGATGATGGCGACGATGATGATGACCACTTCCCTGGCCAACACTACCGTGACTCTCGTCAGCCATATCCTGAAAAGAATTGCACATTAAAATCCCAAATGCGCAAGAATTACTCAAGACTAAACTAAATCCCAAGTACTAATCCCAAAATCTATGCATGCTCTGATACCAAAAATGTAGTGACCCTGCATGGAATCACCTACTAACTGGCAACTAATAACATGCATTAAACTTAATACAGCAAAATACTTAACAGAGTAAAAACGTGCGGAAACATAATCCATAATTTACATATCAGCTTAGTAATATAATCCAGACTTAAATCTGTAGTGATACAACCATATCGAAATTCTTAAACAGTAAACATTATACAGCTAATAAATCAAATCTTGCTGTATAATAAAATCCTCAAGGCTCCTGCTCCCTAGTCCTGCCTTGAACTACCAGCTCCGTCCATCCTGCGACCTGCCCCATAGAATAGGGTGTCCAAGATAACAACTAGGACGTGAGCGCTAACGCCCAGTACATAGACATGAGTAAACATATGTATATAATGCATGCAACATGATGACTGGTACAGGGTCATCTGAAAAGTCATGCTCAGAACCGGCGCCATATGAGTGCTGCCACCGCACGGATCAACCTCTGGGTGCAACCACACTCGTCTAGTACACCAGAGTAGACAGACATAAATGCCCCCGCCGTCGCGGTACTCTCAGTGACAGACTATCGAGTATAGAGCTGAGCGGCTCTATAGTCAGGTATAACAAGAAATAGGCTCAACGTGTATATGCACATGACATATGGATATAGAAAGCGGTAAATCATATATCATGCCATATAATAATGCCAAATAAATGCAACATATAAACATGTATACTCGCTGGCAATCTCAGTCAATGTGTACGTACCTCTAGGCTAGTTCAAGTATAATAGGATCCTAGGTTCCAAGCCTATATTCAAAAGTTCACCGTATCACTACATAAATTCTATAAGCCTTAACTAAGCTAATAAGTACTCCCAAAACTTAAATAGATTCCCGGACCATACCTTCGTCCGTAGTTAGCCCTTTGGAGTCGCTAGTCCCGGATGACTATAACCACACCTTGGTTATTCCAGAACCTCTATTATAATCGATAGGGCCCTCAAGTGTATATCTCACACTATATAACTGAAGAAGGAAACGCGGGAATTCGTATTTCAAAACTGAAGCAAATGAGCCCTATTTATAGCCAAAATCTCGGCAACGATCGGAACCACCGATCTCGGGATCGGAGCTTCCGATTCCAGCTCATTCTGTGCATGTCCGACACGTCGGGATCGGAACCACCGTTCCGGGATCGGAACTTCCGATCGAACCCCCGATCAACACTTGTCAAAACTCACGGCTGAGTCATCGAGCATTGCTGGCTGGCTGAGATCGGAACCTCCGTTCCTGATCGGAACGTCCGATCTCCGTGCATCCGATCTGCTTCCGAAGTGGTCAGGATCGGAGCTTCCGAACTGGGATCGGAGCTTCCGATCTGGCCCGAAGTCAAAAGCCCAAATTCCTCTTCCGAAGTCCAATAACACTCCGAAATAGATCAATTACCAACCCTTAATCATGTTTAACATATTATTATCTTAAAATGGTTTCCGGGTTACTACAGTAGCCCCCCAGAATTAACTGAGGTTAGGATTTTGGTATGAAACAGTTAGGCAACAACAACAAAACATATAAACTATGCATAAACACATTATAAAATGTAGTATGTAATGCATGAACTGGGCTCAAAGTAAACGGGATAACAGGAGCCAACAAATGGTACGATAACAACTGGAACAATGCTCGAGCTAGAACACAGGGGAGCTACATCGTCATGTAACTAAACCGCCCTGTCAAGTATGCGAGGTATGTCGTGCTGGGTGAAATTAAACACCCACGACTCGGCCTCCATACAGCTGATAACGATACAACAGATAGGCACAATAACGAACAACATACGATGTCAAGATTCCAAGTGCATATCACACAGAAAATGCATCAAGGAATAGACAATCATAATTTCGGTCTCAGGGATACTAGGCATAAAAAGCCACCAGCTGATTCCCGAAATAACAATACGTGTGCCCAGAGTACAATACAACATGATAACGGGTAACAAGAATGATAGGGCTCAACGTGTGATGTAGTGAATATCATTCCCTATTCTAAATGCCACAAAATATATCAAATAATTTAACATATAAACAACGAGGCATTTAAATTCACATAATCCATATAGTTCACGTAATCAACATAATATCGGCAAAACAATATTTATATTTTTATCGTTGTATGTTACCAACCGTAACATACCTATACCAATTCAAACGAAGGTCCAAAGCTCAATCTAAAATCCCAAGTTTCGGCCTACAACACAATTTATATTCCATAATATATCAAAACAATGTCATTTAATCAACGAGATCAAATTAAATCGAAGCGGGTAAAAATTCCAAAGTCGGGCAGCCCACTTTACCTCAACAAAACTAGCTGGAAACTCACGCTCAAGGCTGGAAGAATGGATTAAAACATCACAACTCGAAGCTAAACTAGTTGGACCGGGACAGCCTTCGAGCTCGCCGGAAAACTCACCGGAAAAGGCTGGAAATGAACTGAATGAATAGGGGAAGGTTCAGCTATCTATAAGCTTCGAAATACAGCAGAATTACTGTCTAAAAGACTCTGAGATCGAAGCTTTCTTACCTGAAGAAACGCAGCAGAAAATAGCAGCACGTCTAGCTTCTGAAAGTAGCTCGATTCGGGCTCAAACGGGCATCAAATTCATCGATTCTTAGCTTGAATCGAAGCCACGGATGTAAGGAAGAAAACCCAACAAACGAATCGAATTTTGGACTCCGAATGAAGAAGTTATGAGCAGTTTACCGGAGCTGCTCCAAGGGTGACGGGAATGGAAGGATTTGGGGATGACTTCTCTTTTCTTTTTCTTTCCTTAGCTTTTGTCTGAAGCGTGGATATGTATATATGTAAGGGTGTGTGTGTCCTTTATTTTATTATTATTTGGGCAACTTGACACAGTTAAGATATTTCAACTCTCGTGTATTATTTTAGCTCTAATATGTATTTATATCGTTTAAATCTCGATATTCAAAAATATATATTTTTAATACACTTACTAATTTATTTGGCATAAATAATTATTTTAATTTAGCATCTCAATAATAATTCTAATTATGCCAAATTACCAGATAATTAACTTCTGGGTCTTACATTTCTCCACCACTAAAAACAAATTTCGTCCTCGAAATTTCAGTTTACACACATACATCTTAAACGCAATATACCCCACTTCAGTACTAGGAATCAAACAAATATGGATAAGAAGTTCTTATCTTCTCCTCTGTCTCCCAAGTAGATTCCTCTACCCCATGCCTCGACCACTGAACTCGAACTAGTGGTACAACTTTGTTGCGAAGAACTTTCTCCTTGCGATCCAAGACAGACATAGGATACTCAGTATAAGACAATGCTGGATCGAGTTCAACCTCATCAGGCTGAATGACATGAGACGGATCAGGCTCATACTTACGCAACATAGATACATGAAACACATCGTGGATTTCATCCAAAGATTGTGGCAACTCCAACCGATAAGCACAAGGCCCAATACGTTCAACAATTCTATAAGGACCAATGTATCGAGGTGACAACTTACCTCTCATACCAAAACGAACAACGCCTCTAAACGGTGAGATTTTTAGAAATACAAAATCATCAACTTGAAATTCCAAAGGTCGACGACGTTTATTCGCATAGCTTGTTTGTCGATCTTGGGCAGCTTTCATTCTTTGACGTATCAACTGAACTTTGTCATGCATTTCCTGAACAATCTCGGGTCCAGTCAATTGCTTTTCACCGAACTCATCCCAACAGAGCGGTGATCTACATCTGCGACCATACAAAGCTTCAAAAGGAGCCATGCCTATAGTCACTTGGAAACTGTTATTGTAAGAAAATTCCGCTAATGGTAAAGCTTCTTGCCAACTCTCTTTAAAATCCATAACTACAGCTCTAAGCAAATCCTCAAGAGTTTGGATTGTACGCTCAGTTTGACCATCGGTCTGAGGATGATATGCAGTACTCATCGCAAGTCGTGTACCCATTTATTTTTGGAAGCTAGTCCAAAACTTTGAAGTAAATCTAGGGTCACGATCCGAGACTATTGCAACTGGAACTCCATGCAGTCTCACTATATTCTCAATAAACAAACGAGCCATTTTCTTGTACGAGTAAGTCCTTTCATACGGAATAAAGTGAGCTGACTTGGACAATCTATCGACCACTACCCAAATGGCATCGAAGTGACGAGAAGTACGTGGCAAATGAGTGACAAAATCCATAGCCACATGTTCCCAGTTCCACTGAGGAACTTCAAGACTGTGTAGTAATCCTCCTGGTCTCATACGTTCTGCCTTGACTTGCTGACAGACCATACAACGAGATACAAACTCAGCTACATCCTTCTTCATGTTCTTCCACCAAAATTGAGGTCTGAGAATATGATACATTTTCTTGCCTCCTGGGTGAATGCTATAACGAGTGCAATGAGCTTCATTAAGGATGGCTGTGCGCAAGTCAGGAATATCTGGGACAACTAATCTTCCATTCAATCGAAGAGAGTCATCTAAATAAATTGAAAATCCAGATTGATGTCCTTGAGTCACTAAATCATAAGACTTCTGGATCTGATCATCCGACTTCTGGGCACCTTTAATAATCTGAATCAACTCAGGTTCAACAGAAATCTGAGAAACACAGATAGCATTCCCTTGAATCTGAAAATTCAAACCAGAAGTGCAGATATCCTCGTGCAACTTAGAAATATAGATTGAGGAGAGTTGAGCATCATTATCGACTTTACGACTCAAAGCATCAGCAATGACATTCACTTTTCCCGGCTGATATTGGATCTCACAATCATAATCTTTCAAAAGATCCATCCAACGTCTTTGTCTCATATTCAAATCAGATTGAGAAAATAAATATTTGAGACTCTTATGATCTGAATAAATTACGAATTGTTCTCCAAATAGATAATGTCTCCAGATTTTTAGAGCGAAGACAATAGCAGCCAATTCCAAATCATGGACAGGATACCTAGATTCGTGTGTCTTCAACTGACGAGAACCATAAGCCACTACTCGGCCATGTTGCATCAAGACACAACCTAATCCTCGAGACGAAGCATCGGTGCAAACAACAAATCCTCCAGAACCACTTGGAATTGTAAGTACTGGTGCAGAAGTCAATCTCTTCTTCAACTCAACAAAACTTGACTCACATTCATCAGACCAAATGAATTTCTGATTTTTCTGAGTCAACAAAGTGATAGGTTTAGCAATCTTTGAGAATCCTTCAATGAATCTACGATAATAACCAGCTAAACCCATAAAACTCCGAATCTCTGGCACATTTGAGGGTCTTGGCCAATTCAACACTGCTTCTACTTTACTTGGATCAACAGAAATACCATGTTCAGAGATAACATGGCCTAGAAAGACAACTCTGTCTAGCCAAAACTCACACTTGGACAACTTTGCATAAAATTGTTTCTTTTGAAGAATTCGAAGAATTAACCTCAAGTGCTTAGCGTGTTCTTCTTCAGACTTGGAATAAATAAGAATATCGTCGATGAAAACAATGACAAACTTATCGAGATATTTTCTGAATACACGATTCATCAAGTCCATGAAAATAGCAGGAGCATTAGTCAAACCAAAAGGCATAACTAAAAATTCAAAGTGTCCATGTCTAGTGCGAAATGCTGTTTTTGTAACATCTTGTTGTCTAACTCGTACTTGGTGATATCCAGAGCGAAGATCAATTTTGGAATACACCGCCGTACCTTGCAACTGATCAAACAAGTCATCAATTCTTGGAAGCGGATATTTGTTCTTGATGGTTGACTTATTCAATTGTCTGTAATCAATGCACATTCTCATCGTGCCATCTTTCTTTTTAACAAAAAGAACAGGAGCACCCCAAGGTGAAGAACTTGGGCGAATATAACCTTTACTCAACAATTCCTGTAACTGTTCTTTCAATTCTTTTAACTCAACAGGAGCTAATCGATACGGTGCTCGAGATATAGGTTCAGTTCCTGGCATCAGTTCTATACTGAACTCAACTTCTCGTTCTGGTGGAAAACCAGGAATTTCCTCAGGAAATACATCAGGAAATTCGCAAACAACAGGAATGTCAGATATTGACCGCTCACCTTGAGACAGATCGACAGCATAAACAAGAAAACCTTCATTTCCTGAGTCCAACAGACGAGTCATTTCGATAGAAGAGACTAAAGGAATCTTAGCTCGTGAACCTCGACCATAGAAATTCCATTTAGGAGCAAAACTAGGTCTAAATCGAACTATTCCTCTATAACAATCGACAGTGGCTTTATTAGAAGTTAGAACATCCATACCCACAATACAATCGAAATCATGCATAGGTAGGACTATAAGATTCAGGTACAACACATTATCAGCATAGAGCAACACCGCATTAAACACAACATTATCAGTTATGATCATTCTTCCCATTGGAGTAGCAACTGATAAATTTCCATTCATACTAGTGGTGCAAAGATCATGCGAAGCGACAAAGGCATGAGAGATAAACGAATGTGATGCTCCCGTATCAAAGAGTACTCGTGCTGTAAAACCACATAGAGTGCAATTACCAGTAATTACAGTACCTGGAGCTGCCTGTGCCTCGTCCTCTGTCAAGGCAAATACACGAACGGGTGGCTGATTTTGTTGACCACCTTGTCCTCTTGATTGCTGATGTGGCCTGCTCGACTGTTGAGAAGAGTGGGATGGTGCAGAAAATTTGCCACCAGGTGTTCCACTACCTGCCTGCACTGATTTTCCTGTCTGACTGGGGCAAACTCGAGCAAAGTGTCCTGGTCTGCCACAAACATTGCAAAGTCCTTGAACTCCCACACATTGATTGCTGAAATGTTTCCCACCGCAGTTATCACAATAAGGACCAGTGTAGCGTTGTCCACTCTGCTTTCCAGAACCTTCAGAACTAGTAGAACTAGAGCCAGATTTCTTGAATTGTTTCCCTTTTGGACGTAAAGATGAAGTACTAAAATGACTTGAAGATTGCTTGCCAGATTGGTGCTGGATAGGAGTCTTGTTTCCACCTCTCCTTCGAAAACTTGCCTCAGCCCTTTTTGCCAATTCCACAGCTTCGGGATAATTCATTGGCTTTCCAGTCGAGACAAATGGATGCAAGCGATCATCTAATCCTTCAGTGAAGCTTTCAACAATAGCTCCCTGACTAGCAGCAACATGAGGAGCATACTTCAACAGTTCGTAAAAAGTATCAGCATAGTCTTGTACCGACATATTTCCTTGTTTCAAATTATGGAATTCAGTTGATTTGGCACTATAGAACGATGGAGGACAATAACTTTCCCTGAACTTCAGCTTGAATACATCCCAAGACGGTGTTACTTTCTGAGATTCCAAAGTCATCAAGGTAGTAGCCCACCACATCTTAGCACGATCCTTCAACTGATGGAGTGCTAGCTTCAAACGTTGCGCCGATGGATATTCAATCAAATCAAAGAGGTCTTCAATCTCAGTAATCCAGATTTCAGCTTTTTCAGGTCCTTCATTACCAAAATAACGAGGTGGACGCATGGTATGGAAACGGGCAACTAACTCATCCATCCTAAGTTGTTCTAATCGTCCAGCAGCTTGGTTAACCTTAGTATTAACATCAATGCGAGGTCTCCCACGACCACGACCACGACTAGCATTATTACCACTTTCAGCCATTCTATAAAATATAAATCACAACAAAATTAGAATAAAAATAAACATATCACATAGGCACGTAAACATGTTGAAAAGTAGCAGCAACAAGCGCAAAAATCAACTTTAGTGTCTAGACTCGAGTGTCCTAGACTCTAGTTTGAGCATATCCCAGTTTATGCTCTGATACCATGATGTGAGGCCCGGTTACTCTAATTACATTTAATTATCATACAAACAAATAATTAGAAGTCAAAGCAGCGGAAAAACGATTTAAAATAAATTTTGGGCCTATAAAAATTTCGGCATGACCTCTCCGTAAGTAGGACATCCCAAAATACACAGACAGCAGTTTATTTAAAATAACTAAAACTAGGACCTCAACAAACTTAAACATCACACAACCATGTGCCGGCCAGGCACGAAAACAAATTAAAACAGTTAACACATACCTGAGCCGACAAGGCTTGATAATAATTTAAAACATAGCAGGAACTCTCAAATACAACAAAAATACATCGGGGCATCTCCCCGGAGAATATAAAAATGACTCTAACATAATACATAATATAACTCCGATAATACATAATATAACTGGGAGACAAGACATGATCCAACCTCCTCAACGAGCTCCGCCATCGGACCCTCCGCCTGGTGCTGAAAAGTCACTTGGGTAGCCTACCATGGTGCCAAACAGCAGCCACAGTAGCCCCCCAGAATTAACTGAGGTTAGGATTCTGGTATGAAACAGTTAGGCAACAACAACAAAACATATAAACTATGCATAAACACATTATAAAATGTAGTATGTAATGCATGAACTGGGCTCAAAGTAAACGGGATAACAGGAGCCAACAAACGGTACGATAACAACTGGAACAATGCTCGAGCTAGAACACAGGGGAGCTACATCGTCATGTAACTAAACCGCCCTGCCAAGTATGCGAGGTATGTCGTGCTGGGTGAAATTAAACACCCACGACTCGGCCTCCATACAGCTGATAACGATACAACAGATAGGCACAATAACGAACAACATACGATGTCAAGATTCCAAGTGCATATCACACAGAAAATGCATCAAGGAATAGACAATCATAATTTCGATCTCAGGGATACTAGGCATAAAAAGCGACCAGCTGATTCCCGAAATAACAATACGTGTGCCCAGAGTACAATACAACATGATAACGGGTAACAAGAATGATAGGGCTCAACGTGTGATGTAGTGAATATCATGCCCTATTCTAAATGCCACAAAATATATCAAATAATTTAACATATAAACAACGAGGCATTTAAATTCACATAATCCATATAGTTCACATAATCAACATAATATCGGCAAAACAATATTTATATTTTTATCGTTGTATGTTACCAACCGTAACATACCTATACCAATTCAAACGAAGGTCCAAAGCTCAATCTAAAATCCCAAGTTTCGGCCTACAACACAATTTATATTCCATAATATATCAAAACAATGTCATTTAATCAACGAGATCAAATTAAATCGAAGCGGGTAAAAATTCCAAAGTCGGGCAGCCCACTTTACCTCAACAAAACTAGCTGGAAACTCACGCTCAAGGCTGGAAGAATGGATTAAAACATCACAACTCGAAGCTAAACTAGTTGGACCGGGACAACCTTCGAGCTCGCCGGAAAACTCACCGGAAAAGGCTGGAAATGAACTGAATGAACAGGGGAAGGTTCAGCTATCTATAAGCTTCGAAATACAGCAGAATTATTGTCTAAAAGACTCTGAGATCGAAGCTTTCTTACCTGAAGAAACGCAGCAGAAAGTAGCAGCACGTCTAGCTTCTGAAATTAGCTCGATTCGGGCTCAAACGGGCATCAAATTCATCGATTCTTAGCTTGAATCGAAGCCACGGATGTAAGGAAGAAAACCCAACAAACGAATCGAATTTTGGACTCCGAATGAAGAAGTTATGAGCAGTTTACCGGAGCTGCTCCAAGGGTGACGGGAATGGAAGGATTTGGGGATGACTTCTCTTTTCTTTTTCTTTCCTTAGCTTTTGTCTGAAGCGTGGATATGTATATATGTAAGGGTGTGTGTGTCCTTTATTTTATTATTATTTGGGCAACTTGACACAGTCCAGATATTTCAACTCTCGTGTATTATTTTAGCTCTAATATGTATTTATATCGTTTAAATCTCGATATTCAAAAATATATATTTTTAATACACTTACTAATTTATTTGGCATAAATAATTATTTTAATTTAGCATCTCAATAATAATTCTAATTATGCCAAATTACCAGATAATTAACTTCTGGGTCTTACACAATGTAGAGCACAATACATTATTAGACAAACACTTGGGTGATGGTTCCACCAATCTCTAGAGATTGAAATATCCTCTTCACTTGTGTCATGCAGCGTATTATATGATTTTGGTGCATGTTAACATGTGCATGCCTTATTGTTCCTCATATTGAAAAGATTATTCTTAATAATTCTAAGATTGTTCCTAATACATGACATTTTGATCCAAAGCCACTTTCACTAGGAAAGTGTAATCCTCATGGCCCACAATGTTTATCCTACAATTGGAACACATTGTTCTCGATTGAATGATATTTATCCCATCCATGCGTACTAGTTGTGCTCGATATCTCACTGACTTGTTCTTAAAAATGAGTGGAATTAGAGTAAATGATAGTCCTTAAAGATGATAAAACATCATATTAAACAAGTTATGATTTTGAATTTCGGAAAATATACCCATATTATATACATTGGGTGGCAATGGACATCCACAAATGGTGCTCTCATTGGGTCATGATCAATGTCTCTCTCCTACACCTTAGACAATGTAGAGTACAATACATTACTAGACAAACACTTGGGTGATGGTTCCACCAATCTCTAGAGATTGAAATATCCTCTTCACTTGTGTCATGCAGCGTATTGTACCATCTTGGAGTGGAATTATAAGGACAGGTCATCTTGTGCCGGATTTCGAGAAGATTATTCCAAATTCATATTGGATTGTTCTACATAACTGACATTTTGATCCAAAGATACTTCCACTTGGGGAGTGTGATACTCATGGTCCACAATGGTTGTCCCACAATCGGAACGCATTGTTCTCGATTAAGTGACATTTATCCCGTACCTGGTTACTAGTTGTGCTCGATCTCTCGGTCACCTGTTCCTAAATTTGAATGGAATTAGAGTAAATGATAGTCCTCAAATTGTTGTAGTAGATCAAAAAAAATAGTCATCATATTGTATTCTACCACTGCATACGTCTTACAAATTCAGTTCAAGTTCATGAATCGCACCACGCAAGAGAGATTATTCCATTTATTAAGGATATTATTCTTAATATGTGATAATATATTCCAGAATTAAATTGTACAAAATATGAGGCTACTCGAACTTGTTTCATCCCAAATAGAGTTTTGCAAAATAATATAAACAGAGTTACGTACTATAGATATTTTCATCAATCACAAAACCTTACAAAGACAGTTATGTAGAATTATTTTTGAGCAATCCCCTTTCATAAGATAAAATACTTGCAGCCATTCGAGCACGATATGTGTCCATCTTCATTGTATTATGATATTCCCACATCTCAGCCGAGTCACGGGCTAGACACTCTACCCACATGCATGCAAAAACACCACAATCAAGTGATTCACCTTGATGATGCATACGTTCTCTCAACACATTAGAGTCGGGTATGACGAAATTTGAATTATGGCGAACCCAACCAACCAAAAAACGTGCCTTCAAAGATAAAGATTATTAAAAAAAACATTCGTACAAATCACATGACATGACACAATAAAGACTCACCAAAGTTCTACAAGCCCCTAAGCTGAAAGAATCGGGCAGTGAATTCCACATTTTGAATATCCCCTCTTTTGCGTGAAATACTAGCAGAAACCAATGCACTCTGCTATTAATTGGGAAAATGAGGTATTTGCATCTCTTGAACGTATCTCCGTTAATTTTCTGCAAACAAAACTTAGAGGCAGCTGAGAGTTCACCAAAAAAGGAGTCGTAGTCATTGTTCTGGACCTTCATTTTTTTCCCCACTCTTCCGAGGAGATTAAACACTTTTCTCTACGTTAGACAAAACAAAATAACATTAAAAACCATAAACGAACTCAAATGTATACTAACTCACCGATGCCGCTTTTATATTTCTACTAACCTGCACCAAATTGTCCATGCAAAATATTTAATTTCCTTTATCCACACTGTATTTTTCCATCATGCTCATTTGAACATTGATAATTTCATTGCTAACAAGCTTACCAAACAAGAAACCACAGAACACGAACCCTGACATATGGACAATTTCATCTTGCCAAACATCGACACTACAAAAATAAATGAATTCTATTGTATTAAAAATGATTCTAAAAAAGTGATAAACAAATAGAGAGAGCTTTTAGTGAGAAAATTCATACGTGATGTCATCCCTAGAAAGATAATCCGTCAACAACTTTTTCTCTTCGGCAGTGGCTTCTTCATGTCCACAAAAATCTGTTCTACCTTGATACTAACTAGTCCACTAGTTACTCAAATCATTATTTTGTTCAAGCTCAACATCAATTATTTTTCCTCCCTACGGCAGAATACACAAACATGGTCAACATCAGTAACACGAAGTAAAATATAGGACCTCAAAATCAATTAACCAAGGTTAAAGTTGGTTTCAAGTAAAGTCAAACCTTTTTCCTGCCCTTCCTCTTCAGTGTGGTACTGGGTGGAGTCACAAAGAATGATGGCTTTCATTTTTTCACCCGATCACCCCTCGTTCGGACATTATCGACGATGGAAGATGGGAAATTAGTGCTTTTCGCAACCTTCTTCGAATTATCATCACTCTCGTCGATCCCTCCACTTTTTTCAGAGGTATAGTCACCAGTATCCCTTTCAAACACATTGGTTAACGCGGTTGTTGAAATATCAACCTCAGAAATATTATTTTCCTTAACGACTTTTGATACAAGATTATCCAACATTTGATCAATCTCAATCAAATCCTCAGTACAAGAATTCCGTCCATCGGCTTCGGTAATTTTCGTTCCCAATGGATCACTTTCTGCATTTTTTTCACCCTCAGGCTCAGCACCAACAACACTTTTTTCATTTCCAATACCCAATCCATCGTCACATGCATCTTCACCTATCTTCAATTCACCAAAATCTGGAACATTGGTCTTATCCAATTCACCAACAACACATTTTCCCTTCACCAAGTAATCAACACAGTTCTTGACAGGCACATCAACAAAATCATATAAATTACCCCCTAAGTCATGACTCACACTCAACTCCTCTTCCTCATCGGTTTCATTGATTCCATCAGCAGCTTCATCAACACTCAGATCATTATCAACTACAATGTCCTTGCCTTTGCGATTTTGAGCAAATTCTTTCTCCAAAACCAGATTTTCTTTCAAATCAACCAGCTTCCTCTTAGCGCCAACTCTCTCACGTTTCAACTGCGCACAAATTCTTTTCAACATTTTTGTAAGGCCCAAAAATATTAAGTTCTTAATTATGGGATTTAAGATTTAAATTCCGAATAAGAGAGAAAAGATGAATTTATGAATTTATGAAAATTAGAGATTTCAATTTCGGGTCAAAAATATTTAATTTGAGGATTTTTGGATTTTAAGATTTTAATATCCGGAATTCTTAAATTAAAAGATTAAAAATATTTGAATTGATATTTATGGAATTTAAGATGTAAATTCCAAGATTATAAATATCAAGATTTAATTTGAGGATGAAATCCGAGCAAGGACCCATTTGCAAATATTGAGCAATTCAAGGACTAAAATGCGATAAGGTCTGAAATAATTTATTTTAATCCAAGAATATTTAATTTGAGAATATTTAGAGTTTAGAATTAAATTTTATTATTCTTAAATTATTTAGGATTGAAATTGAATTAAATCGCTTGTCCGGGGACTGAATTGTAATTAGGCCAAAGTTCAGGGACTAAACTGCAAATAGGCCAATATATATCCAAAATTCACATATTTACTAGCATTTCATGTGTGTTCAGCAGAAAGGAAGGGAGAATAACCAGCAACGTTCCTAAACCATATTTTCTCCTTTTCAAACTCCGATAAAAATTGATCCGCCCGATAGAATTTCCGATTGAGCATATATTTGCAATCACGGCTCCGAGTGCTACGTTTTGACGTAAGTTTTATGAAGTTCTACCATGTTTGAATTTTATGATATTGTTAGAATTAAGATTTGATTGTATAAATATGTTCTAGCATATACGACGATAGCATAGTTCAGACGGATCGATAAAAGATCGTCGTTTGAACATGATTTTGATTTTTGAAAGAATTATCGAAATTATGAATTTTGGGGAATGTTTGTACGTGTATGTACTGCTGAATTAGTGATGAATATTGGTTTAGATGGTTGCATTAATAATGATAATGCATTTGGCATTTCCGGTTTCGTACCGTTATGCCGCCGATTCAAGATTTTGAGTTGATATGCATTATGAATGTCTAGAGCTGATCTTTAAGCTTATTGAGGATGAATTGAATATGTGATGATGTTGAGAATGAAGATATAATGATATTTGGATCGAAAGATTTATCGGACTCGAATAGTTACGACGTCGGTTTGAATTTCGATTGTATTAGCAAGATTTGAACTGTATAAGCTTTAAAGAACCATCGATTCAGATTGGAAATTGATGTTTATATATGTTATAATCTATTTCAGATTTGAATTGAAGATTATCGAAGTTGAATCGACGAGTTCGAGTTCGAATGACTTGAAGTGTTTGAAGTTGAATAAAAAACACCTTCAAGTAGCACTGATTGAAATGAGCAGAATTGTATGATCGATTTTGCTAGTTTAAGGTTGATCAGCATTGGCACGAGTTCGCAACAGATTCAAGATGTTTGAATTGCGATAAAAGGTATGAGTCGACATTATTCTCGCCAGGTAGAACAACTCGAGAACGTGGTGGTTTTCGAGTTTTCCTGAAATCACATACTTATTTGTTTAAGTGCTCTTATGTGATTTTACTTGCTCTTGTTGCTATGAATGATTCTTGATTTGTGTGTTCAAGATGTCTATCAGTAATTATATGATTTAATGCATCAAGATTATGTTGCATTCATCTTGAACCCTACCTTGAATAGCACAGAGGGCAGAATGGCTTAGAGTGCATATGACGTTTGGAGAACTGTAGTTGAGTGGCATGGAATGTAGATTTACTTTCAGAGTCAGATGACTCATGGCACGGAATATAGATTTATATCCAGAGCTAGATGACTCACTATAGTTGCACCAAAGTTAGGGGAATTGAGATATTTAACACCACCTCGATTGGGAGAGTCGGTGGTTAGTTAAAGATTTTATTCCCCGGGATCCCAAGAACTAAGCTTATTGGTATCAGATTTGATAGCCTATTCCTTGACATATGCATTGCATTTATGCATTAACCTAGAGATTTCTAGGGTTTAGAATATGCAGTTATCAATGCTAGCATGTTGTGATATGTCATTCTAGATATGAATGTTTTGTTATGCTTTGTATGCTATTTCTTTAGATGAATAGTTATGCTTCAAGAATTTAAGAGTCGATGATGATTCTATGATTTACATGTTATTACATGTTTTATGATTTCAGATTATTATGGCATATAGATTCCATATGCTTTAATAATGTATATGCATGTCTTTCATACTGGGAATTATTCTCACCGGAGTTATCCGGCTGTTGCTTTATTTGTATGTGTGCATTGCATCAGGTTGGGGCATGATCAAGTTAGAGTTGGCTTGGATAGCATGAGATTGAAAGATTAGAAGTGGTGACTCGGGCTTTAAGCAGATGATATGTATTGTATGTAAACATGTTAGAAGAAAAGGAACCTTGTACATGTTTCTATTTGGTAAATCCTAGTTTATATTCACAAATTGATGTATTTAAATGATAGGATTTATTTGTCAATGCATGTATTTTATTGAGCAGCATGATGAAAATTGAAAAGCATCAAGAAAGTAGCAAATTTAGCAATTGAACAGTTGCAGATTTTGAGCAGGGTATGCTCGCTCGATCGGTTGAATTGTACCGATCGAGCGAGGCCTGTTTTTATCAAACCCGAGAAGCATATTTTTCTGCCCGCTCGATCGGTAGAGTTTAATCGATCGAGCGAGGCCATATGTTTTTCAAACCCGAGAGTTACAACTTTATGCCCGCTCGATCGGTAACATTTAACCAATCGAGCGAGGTGCCTTCTTTAAAAAAAAAAACTTTT
The DNA here is from genome assembly GCF_033568475.1 of Henckelia pumila. Taxonomy (NCBI): domain Eukaryota; kingdom Viridiplantae; phylum Streptophyta; class Magnoliopsida; order Lamiales; family Gesneriaceae; genus Henckelia; species Henckelia pumila. Next base: position 123,730,407 of record NC_133120.1, on the reverse strand, counting down.
GGGTTTGATTACTTTTTATAATGTTTGATTAATGTTAATTATTCATTTATTGTTTAAATAATTGTTTTATTAAGAATTAATTGCCTTTAAGATGAGATTAGCAACCCGGGTCCCCACAACAGGTGGTATCAGAGCATAAAGTCTTGGACTAAGATAGAAGTTGAGCGGGGTAGATTGAGTCGCATGCATTTATAGTATTGCATGAGTATGCTTTACTTGCTTTACAGAATTGTATGCGATTATGAGTATTGATTGCCACTGCTTGCTTTACTGATAGAATTACATGCTTATATGCTGATATGTATGCATGATTTCTTGAATCCATTAGCATAAGTGAATTCGTTGCAAGCATGTATTATATGAAAAAGCATGAGACTTTGCAAGCATGTGTTCTATTCAGAAGCATGAGATTATATGTATGTTATACTGACATTGTATGTTATAATCTCTACCATATATATTGCTTCTGTTATCGAATAAGACAGATTATGCAGATAGCATGAGAACCTCAGACAGAACAGAATCGCAGACAGAACAGAACAGTGCTGAGGTATGTTTTTGAGTCGATCGATATGATGATTGCACTAAAGAGTATGTTAGTTGAACAACTCCAAAGCTATTACTCACCAACTCAGAAAGATATAGAATATGCTATGTCTAGAAAGGGGTTGATTTGAAGAGCTGGATCAGTTGTTCAAGAGAATAATATTCAGATGAAAATAGAATCAACTTGATTTTATATCAACTCCAGGACTTAGCAAAAAGTTGGTGAAGTTGCCAGAAGAAGTATTGAAATGTTTGGCAGGTAAGTAAACAGAATTGTTTCTTTCCGTATATGATAAAGAAGATAGAAAAGTAGACTTTGCAGAATAGAAGCATAAGTTGATTTCAAACCAGTAATAGAAGAACAAAATCATGAACCAGTAGTACAAGGCCGAGTTGAATGTTTATTCACGCCTCTGTAATTGTGAAAACCTATGATCATCACCTTCACTATAACTTTCATAGCAGTATAGCTATGAAGAAAGAGATAGTCACAATAGCAGCAAAGATCGATTCAGCCTAAACGCCAGCAGATGAAGACATATAAGCATAACTCCCCTAGCTGAAACAGATCAAGAGAAAATTTGAATGACAGATAAGGTCATAGGCAATAAGCAAGTACAGAAAATAAGACTCAAGTTGTATCAGATAAGAATATTACAGGTAAGTGAGTTAATTCTAGTTAACCGCTTATATATTGATTGCAAAGCATACATTCATAGATCGGTGATTTGTTATGCTATAATCCGTATCTGATGAGCCTTTATTCATAGTATTTGCTGAGATTTTGCCTTTGAGTAGATGGAACACATTTGTAAGATTCTATGAAATACAGAATTGAGGAAATAAGATTGAATGTACGGATATCAGGTGTACGTGAGATATTAAGCTAGAATGCATTATAGATAGTAATGCAATAACTGAGTACCAGTTAACAACTGATTAAATCCGTGCACTGATAAAGCAATAGAAATGAATAGAAATTTATGATATGAGTTTCAAAAATTATATTTTGTTATTTCGGTACTGGTCATATCACGATGACTGTGGAGGAATGTCAGTAGAAGTCTAGTCGATATATTGAACTATTATAGAATTAACCTAGAATTGACAGCTATGTCAGTGGTTAGAATGTATAGAAATAGTTCAATGACATATTTCGACCTTTCTACGACATGAATGCAGTTCTATATAGAGTGGTGTTTAGTACGAAGGTATTATGGCAACTCGTATAGAAGAGCATTACTTGAACTGAAGAACTCCAGAAACAGCTAGACGATTGAGTAGAAAAGAGTTCTTGAGTACCGAAATGATGATTAATTCTATGACAAGAAGTAAAGTCGAAAAGCTTATATTCGACTATTGTAATGTAGAAATTTAGGGATAAACTCATATCAATAGAGTATAAGAAAAAAATCTGTTACAGATGAGCTTTCTCTTCAATTTTGCTGAACCTATTACATCATAGAAATCATGATTCTTGAATTTCTTGATATCGATTCTGAGGTTTTTGTATTCGACCTCGATTGAGTTTGATGGACTCTTATTCCTTTGCTAGAGTCTGATTTGATTTACTCGCTTTAAGTTTTGATATGCAAGTGAGTTGTTTTCACTGTGCAGATTTTGTCATTCAGAATATTTGATTTTGGGTGACCTTGACTTGAGCGAGTTCCTTTGATTTGAAATTTGAGAATTATTGATTATTTGATGTGTCTATTCAGTGTATCTTGAAGAATTTGGCTCGTAACTGATAGAAATTCAGATTCAGACCATCATCAAGATTTTTGGGTTTTAGATAATTGCTTGATTGATTGAGTACAGATTTTACTTGATGTAGGTTTGTGCTTGAATTTCTAGACAAATACTCATACAATCAGAATTGTTGCAATTCAAGCTAAACTCGATTGGTTTGGAAAGATAAAATCCACATTAATCTTAGATCAAACAATAGAATATTGCTTGAGAATGCTAGATTAAGATAAGAGATAAGACAGCAGAATAGAACAGATGAATTTTTGCGGTGACTAATCGTTTGATTATGCCAGATATTCTAGATATATAATATCAGATTTTGAAAGAGGCATATGACAACATATTTAATATCCATTCAGTTGTCTAAACATGTATGACTTACATGTAGTCATTACTTGGAAATTCGTATTGGTGAAAGAAATGAAAGTAGATACGACATAATTAACAGTACCAATACTAAAATTCCTATAAAAGAAGCAGAAAATAAGAACTCAAGTGGTTTATGTAACAGATTAGTTACATAAGAGTTGAAAGAAGATCAACTTTGCGAACGACTTTAGTTCGAATCTATTCGAATCGTCATGATTTTGCGATTTAGAGTGTAGTAGATTTTGACAGATTCACGAATATGTTGTATTAGATATGATACAAACATAAAAAGATACTTGTCAAATATTTAGCAAGATGATCAGATTATAGGAATCATTGAAATCTATTGTCGAGATATAGACTTTAGATTTGTTTTCTAGATTGTGGAATTGATTGTCAGATGTTCTGAGTGTTTGGTTGTATGAGATTTTATTATACCATTCTCCGATTAGTGGAATATCAGATGTGATTATCCAGATTTCCGAGGATATGCTCAGAACGATAGTACTAGATTCGGTACTAGTTGATTGATTATTTGCCACTTGATTACTATGATTCCTGTGACAGCTATTTGTTAGATATAAAGACAATATTTTGATGATTGATTGATCAGAAACACAGAATTGTATTTATAGTGAAACAATATTTCAGAAGTAACAACTATCAGACCAGATATGAGTCAAGAAACGATAGAGAATGTGAAGATTGCTGTAACGCCCGGGATTAATTGAATTAATCCGAGAATTATTTAATTTTAATCCGAGTATATTTAATTTGAGAATTTTGGAGTCTATTTTCTCAATAGAATTGGATTGATCTTGAGGGTAGATTTTGATAGAGGTTTGGTTATGTTACTTGTACAGATTGGTCAGCTAGAAGACACCATAAACCTCACAATCGAAAGGTAAAAGTGGACTACTTTTTGAATGAGATTAAAACTCGAGATGGTTTGTATCGAGTTTCCTAAATCACATACTTAATTGATTCTTTGCTCTTATGTGAATTATTGACTGTGTCTATGATGTTGTTGAATGAATATATGATGTTTTATATTGCATTCATTTTGTGAGACCTATCCTTTGATTTTTGAAATGAACGGAGTCGTTCGATTAGACGATTTGAGGAACTATATATGTATGGCCTGGGTGGTTGTATTAGCCTAGCATCTGAATTACATGTATGGTGGCTTCAAAGTCTAGGAAAGCAAGATAAGTAGTCCCACCTCGATCGGGAGTGTCGGTGGTTTAGTTACGATATCTTCTTCTCGGGATCCCAACCGATGAAATAAGAGAGTTCTTGAGAAAAGCCTGTTTTAAAGCATGCATTGTCTTCTATTTTATATCTTGAGCTTGATTGATATAATTTGAAATGCATGTTAGTTGCTTTTACTGAGAAATATGTTTCTCACCGGAGTTATCCGGCTGTTGTCGTGTTTGTATGTGTGCATGGCAACAGGTGGTTCAGGAACAGGGCAACGACGGGCTTGAGAAATCAAGAATTGAGAGATTAGCGTGATGATCCGGTGTAGATGTGAAGTTGCTGTCATCTTATGTTAGTTTCAACGATTATGCTTGTATAACAACTTAGACTTGAACTTTAGTCTAAAGGGTTGCTTGTTGATCTTATGTTTAGAGTTGGAGTTGTATAGATGATAGACTTGAACTTGTAAGCACTTTAACTAGTGTGTTACTCCTACCTTTGAGATGTTGTAGTTGATGCTCTAAACTTGTTCATGACTTCACTTATATTGTTTCATGCTTTTTGGAACTTGTATAATGATTTTTGCATTTAGTTGAGCTGATATATTGAAGCAAGGACATCTTTTGACAGCAGCTGAGCTACTGCATAATTTGCTGGACGAATGGCCTGCTCGCGCGCATGCGCAGGCCAAGCCAAGGGGGCCGCTGCCCCCTTGCACTGCGCGCGCGCGGGGAGCACCCCTCGCGCGGGTGCAGCACACTTTAAAAAAAAAAAAAAATTTTTGGCTTTTGAATTTAGCCTCTAGTCTTGAACCTTGGATTGTTTTTAGTAATTGAGAGATTATGAACCGGGTCGTCACAACAGGTGGTATCAGAGCGTAGGTTCTGGACTGATTTAGAATGAGCGGGGTAGATCGAGTTTGCTTGATTTCTTTATTCGCATGTGATTGAATTCTTTTTGTGATTACCTGAAATACATGCGAATATTATGTTATAATTCCAGAACTATATGATCGCATGATTTTGTGATTTAAATTATCGAGCATGCTTTACTGTTTTTCAAATTATATGATGCTATAATTCTGTGTTCAAATGGTAAGAATAGCATGACGTACAGATGCAGGAATTACATGCTTTCCTTATTATCTGAGTTGATTGGAAGTGTGTATTATTCGAGAATGAATCAGAACTCGATCTTTTGAGAATGCACAACAGTGTTGATCAGAGGAGGACTGAGACAGAATTGTTATACATGAGATTGTATTTTATACTAATCTGTTTGAATTAGCAGATATGCCTCCTCGTCGAATGATGAATAGACAGACAGAGACAGTTCCTCAGCCAGAACAGGTGAATGTAGCCCCGACAGTGCCACAAACACCTGAAGCTCCGAGAATAGAGCAAGGCAGTACATTGAGAGATATGAGTGATGTTACAGCATCACCAATGGAGATACTTCTGAAAAGATTTCAATCTTTCAAGCCACCTACTTTGAAAGGAACTGAGACTTCAGTTGACTGTGAAGGTTGGTTAGAGGATATTGAGATGATGTTTGATTCCCTTGATTATGCAGATGATAGAAGAATTAGGCTGATTGGGTATCAATTGCAAGATGTTGCAAAGAGCTGGTGGATTACAACCAAGAAGGCTCTTGAGAATCGAGGTACGACGATTAATTGGAAAGTGTTTAAAACTAAATTTTATCAATGATTCTTTCCAGTTCGTATAGAAAAGATAAGAATGCAGAGTTTGCCAATCTGAAACAAGGCAATCTGACTATTGCAGAATATGTTGCTAAGTTCTCTACTTTGGTGAAATTCGCTCCACATATAGCTAAGAATGAAGAGGCTAAAGCTGATCAGTTTATTAAAGGACTGAATCCAGATGTATTTACTTTGGTGAATGTTGGTAGACCAAAAACCTTTGCGGATGCACTTGATAAAGCAAAGGGAGCAGAGACTGGTCTGATGAAACAACGAGAAGCATTGTTTGTGTCACAGTCTCAACGACAGCCATTGACTCAGTTTCAGCAACCATTTCCCAGATTTGAGGAAGGTGGTAGCAGTTGTGGCAAGAATGATTCTTTGAAAGCAAGAGAAAAGCAGTTTAAGAAATCAGGAGATAGTTCATCTAGCTCTAGTGGACAGAGGCACATTAGTTCAGAGTATACAGGTTTGTATTGCAACAAATGTGGTGGAGGACATCCTAATGATAAGTGCAGAGGTGTACTTGGGAGTTGCCATATATGTTATCAAGCGGGACATTTTGCCAGAGTATGTCCGCAACGTGGTTTGAAAAGATCACATAGTGCAAGGTCATCGAGAGAAGTGACTCAGCCGAAAAAGCAAACATCAGATGATGTTTAGCAGGTAATTGTTCTTGTTATGATTCTTTTGTGTATGATGATATTGAACTGATATGAGATGGATTGAAGTTGATTTGGATGATAGAATTGATAGATTTTAGTTTCGGTTATCGAATTTATACCGTTACGCCGTCGGTTCAAGATTTTGATAAAGTTTGAATAGATGAGTTGGAGCTGTACTATATATAAGTTCTTGCTGATATAAATGGTTTGGAAATACTTCATTCCAGATTTTTATGGAGGTATTTCGAGCTCGGGAAGTCAGCTTCAAATCAAGAAAGAATTTAACAAGGTTTGCTTGAAGATTAGTTTGCAAGACTTAGTTGTTGAGCAGAGTTTTATTGAGGATTGAATTGGGCCAAGATTTGAAGAGTTGAAGAGCTTGAAACTAAGATTGGAAGGTATAAGACAACCTTTAAAGAAAGGACTTGCACACTCAATATGAATCTATTGAGTATTCCTTTCTAAAACCACATACTTTGTGCTTCTATTGTTAATAGATGCTTATATGATTACTTACTTGATTTAGTTCATATTTTTGGTCTTGACTTGATGCGTTTGAGTTTGTTGCATTCATATTGGGCCAACTTTCTTTCGAGTTTTGAGGGCTGAGTTGCCCAGATAAAATGATAGGACGTTTGGGCGTATATTGAGGAATTTAGGTGATTGAGTTGTCCCTAATGTTTAACGGTTGGGTGATTGAGTCATCCCTAACGTTTGACGATCAATATAGTGGACCAAAGTCCGGGAATAAACACTCAACGTCACCTCGAATGGAGAGTAGGTGGATGGGTTGACACGTTTCTTTCCCAGGGATCCCAAAACGAGAACCGATATCGATATGATAACCGATTTTAAATCATGCATTGCTTTCAATTTAAATAGATGAGTTTCTATTATTTGTTAATTTGAAATATTGCATGATTGTTTGAAAAGTTGATATTAAATTAATGACTTGATATGAGTTGTAGTTGTTGATAGCATGTCTTGCTTGATTTTATAGTTTGCAACTTGATTTATAGCATGTTGAGTTAATATGCCTTAAGTTGATTTGAGTATTATTTGCTGAATGAATGTTAATATGCATCAAGTTGAATTACTTGAGTTTATGCATGTTTATGTTGTTTTACACTGGGATTAAATTCTCTTCGGAGTCTCTCCGGCTATTGTCTTGTTTGTATGTGTGCATGACAATAGGTGGGACTGGAACAAGTCCGGGAAGACCATGAAGAAATGAGATCGAGCGAGAGTAGAGTGGTGATCCGGGTTTAGATATAGAGTTGCTGTCAAATTGTATCAACTTGAGATATAGTTGCTTGTATGCTATGATTTTAGCTTATGTTGTACTAAATTCTAGTTGAAGAAGAACTAGTAGATAACTCCATATGGATGTTATTTTGTTGTTGTTGATCTTGAGACATGAAGTTAGTATGAGCATGTAAGATGGTGTTGGATTATGATTTATAGATGTAATCTTTTGAGTTGTATATGAAAAGAAGCATGTTGAAACTCATGTTGTGATCTTGGTTGTGTCTCTAATACTTCATGTAGTTGAGATATCTTGTGTATATGATTTGTACAGCAGCTAAGGAGATTGACAGCAGCTTTTCAGCCTTCTTATTTTTTCTGGACAATTGGCCCGTGCTCGGGCGAGCATATAGCTCGCGCGCGCGCGAGCCAACCTGAGGGGCCGCTGGCCTGTTGGCCTGCGCTCGCGCGCGCGCAGGGCAACACTTTTTAAAAAAAAAAAAATTTTTTTTGAGGCTTTGGTTGCATGATTAATTGATTAGTTTTAATTCACGATCTTGGATTAAATGTATGAGTTGAGAGATTAAGAATCGGGTCGTCACAATTTCTTTGAACAGAATAAGAACAAAACAGCATAGACGGAATTAGCAAATGAGCAACAAATATAGATTTTGAAGCCTGAACATAATTATCAATCAAGAAGTGATTTTCCCGAGCATCATTAGGTTCAGAAAGAGATTTCGGAATTGATCCCTATGAGTATTTGATCTAGCTTATTGATTAATACTCAATCGTGAATTGTTCGATAGATAAATTGTTATCCATATGCATTGGCTGAAGAATATCAACTAAAATATGTATGTGCAATCAATTCAGATAACACCGAAGCAGATCAGAGTTTAAGAGAATCTAACTAACTGATACATAATTAGATCACGAGAAAGAGCAACTTAGATATAAGTTGACTCAGTGATTATATGTTTTGCAGAAGTGATCAGAAAGAAGATTAAGATACGATAGAATAAAAGATATCAGAATATATATCGAAAGCACAGAGAATTGAAGTCAGTATTACTTCAGTCAGCTATACAGCTTACGAGAATCAGCAGTAAGATCGAATGCAATTTCGAGGACGAAATCATTCCTTAGAGGGGAGGAATTGTAAGGCCCGAAAATATTAAGTTCTTAATTACGGAATTTAAGATTTAAATTCCAAATAAGAGAGAAAAGATGAATTTACGAATTTATGGAAATTAGAGATTTCAATTTCGGGTCAAAAATATTTAATTTTCGGATTTTCGGATTTTAAGATTTTAATATCCGGAACTCTTAAATTAAAAGATTAAAAATATTTGAATTGTTATTTATGTAATTTAAGATGTAAATTCCAAGATTATAAATATTAAAAATTTAATTTGAGGATGAAATCCGAGCAAGGACCCATTTGCAAATATTGAGCAATTCAAGGACTAAAATGCGATAAGGTCTGAAATGATTTAATTTTAATCCAAGAATATTTAATTTGAGAATATTTAGAGTTTAGAATTAAATTCTATTATTTTTAAATTATTTAGGATTAAAATTGAATTAAATCGCTTGTCCGGGGACTGAATTGCAATTAGGTCAAAGTTCAGGGACTAAACTGCAAATAGGCCAATATATATCCAAAATTCACATATTTCCTAGAATTTCACGTGTGTTCAGAAGAAAGGAAGGGAGAAGAACGAGCAACGTTCCTAAACCATATTTTCTCCTTTTCAAACTCCGATAAAAATTGATCCGCCCGATAGAATTTCCGATTGAGCATATATTTGCAATCACGACTCCAAGTGCTACGTTTTGACGTAAGTTTTATGAAGTTCTACCATGTTTGAATTTTATGATATTGTTAAAATTAAGATTTGATTGTATAAACATTTTCTAGCATATACGACGATAGCATAGTTCAGACGGATTGATAAAAGATCGTCGTTTGAACATGATTTCGATTTTTGAAAGAATTATCAAAATTCTGAATTTTGGGGAATGTTGTACGTGTATGTACTGCTGAATTAGTGATGAATATTGGTTTAGATGGTTGCATTAATAATGATAATGCATTTGGCATTTCCGGTTTCGTACCGTTACGCCGTCGGTTCAAGATTTTGAGTTGATATGCATTATGAATGTCTAGAGCTGATTTTTAAGCTTATTGTGGATGAATTGAATATGTGATGATGTTGAGAATGAAGATATAATGATATTTGAATCAAAAGATTTATCGGACTCGAATAGTTGCGATGTCGGTTTGAATTCCGATTGTATTAGCAAAATTTGAACTGTATAAGCTTTAAAGAACCATCGATTCAGATTGGAAATTGATGTTTAGATATGTTATAATCTATTTCAGATTTGAATTGAAGATTATCGAAGTTGAATCGACGATTTCGAGTTCGAATGACTTGAAGTGTTTGAAGTTGAATAAAAAACACCTTCAAGTAGCACTGATTGAAATGAGCAGAATTGTATGATCGATTTGGCTAGTTTAAGGTTGATCAGCATTGGCATGAGTTTGCAACAGATTCAAGATGTTTGAATTGCGATAAAAGGTATGAGTCGACATTATTCTCGCCAGGTAGAACAACTCGAGAACGTGGTGGTTTTCGAGTTTTCCTGAAATCACATACTTATTTGTTTAAGTGCTCTTATGTGATTTTACTTGCTCTTGTTGCTATGAATGATTCTTGATTTGTGTGTTCAAGATGTCTATCAGTAATTATATGATTTAATGCATCAAGATTATGTTGCATTCATCTTGAACCCTACCTTGAATAGCACAGAGGGCAGAATGGCCTAGAGTGCATATGACGTTTGGAGAACTGTAGTTGAGTGGCATGGAATGTAGATTTACTTTCAGAGTCAGATGACTCATGGCACGGAATATAGATTTATATCCAGAGCTAGATGACTCACTATAGTTGCACCAAAGTCAGGGGAATTGAGATATTTAACACCACCTCGATTGGGAGAGTCGGTGGTTAGTTAAAGATTTTATTCCCCGGGATCCCAAGAACTAAGCTTATTGGTATCAGATTTGATAGCCTATTCCTTGACATATGCATTGCAATTATGCATTAACCTAGAGATTTCTAGGGTTTAGAATATGCAGTTATCAATGCTAGCATGTTGTGATATGCCATTCTAGATATGAATGTTTTGTTATGCTTTGTATGCTATTGCTTTAGATGAATAGTTATGCTTCAAGAATTTAAGAGTCGATGATGATTCTATGATTTACATGTTATTACATGTTTTATGATTTCAGATTATTATGTCATATAGATTCCATATGCTTTAATGATGTATATGCATGTCTTCCATACTGGGAATTATTCTCACCGGAGTTATCCGGCTGTTGCTTTGTTTGTATGTGTGCATTGCATCAGGTTGGGGCATGATCAATTTATAGTTGGCTTGGATAGCATGAGATTGAAAGATTAGAAGTGGTGACTCGGACTTTAAGCAGATGATATGTATTGCATGTAAACATGTTAGAAGACAAGGAACCTTTTACATGTTTCTATTTGGTAAATCCTAGTTTATATTCACAAATTGATGTATTTAAATGATAGGATTTATTTTTCAATGCATGTATTTTATTTAGCATCATGATGAAAATTGAAAAGCATCAAGAAAGCAGCAAATTTAGCAATTGAACAGTTGCAGATTTTGAGCAGGGTATGCCCGCTCGATCGGTTGAATTGTACCGATCGAGCGAGGCCTGTTTTTATCAAACCCGAGAAGCATATTTTTCTGTCCGCTCGATCGGTAGAGTTTAACCGATCGAGCGAAGCCATATGTTTTTCAGACCCAAGAGTTATAACTTTATGCCCGCTAACCGATCGAGCGAGGTGCCTTCTTTAAAAAAAAAACTTTTGGGTTTGATTACTTTTTATAATGTTTGATTAATGTTAATTATTCATTTATTGTTTGAATAATTGTTTTATTAAGCATTAATTGCCTTTAAAATGAGATTAGCAACCTGGGTCCCCACAATTTTAATCTCAGCAATTTGTTTATTCACAGTTTTTTCTAGTTCACAATTATCTCTCCTGCTTTCTTGTTCCTTTGAAACCGGCAGCAACAACTACAACAACAAATAAAATAATGAAGAATATTTCATTTTTCTAAAACATGAAATAAAGGATGCTACTCATATTACCTTGTTCTCCAACAACATTTCCTCCTCAGGAAAGGGATGAATCGAAAAAACCTGATCCAAAAACAAATATATATAATGCAAATCTCCAGCATTCGAAATATGATTAGTAAAATAGAAGATACCTTGGTTGACGATATGGCATCAAAAGCCACTTCAGCTTTCACAGCATCCAACTGGATCTTGCTTTTTCCGAAACGAAACAGGCGGGGGCAGATATAAACATCACGCGGCACAACTAATGACAACACTCTTTCATAGAACCAAGCCTAAGCAAAAAATCATATAAGTAAACAAATTCAACAATCTAATAGCACAATAACTCAGATAATTATATACTCACCATCAATCCAGCCGTGCAACCATCCAAATACATTTTACTCGCTTGATTGTCTAATTCTCGATATAAAAACCGATACGCAGCATCTCCCCATCCAAACTCAAAAAAAGTGCTCAGTTCATCAATATAGGGAAAGATAAAAGCAGGAGTAATGTAATTACCAGTCGAGAATATTACAGAATTAAATATGAACAAAATGAACATTCTAACAAAGTCATCAATGTCAGCTTCGACATTACTACTCGCAAGTGAAACAAACTTCTTTTTTATAACGATCCTGTGAGTGTTGCTTATTTTCCCTCCGAAGTGTCGAGACAGGAAGCTTGATTCAAGCTTGAGGTCCAGATCAACTTGTTGACCTCTCTGATGCAAACCAAGCACAATTGAGAAGTCTCTTGATGTGAAAGGAATGAAAATATCACCACCAACAATGAACGAGCATGAAGTACTATCAAATCTTTTAAACAGATAGTCTACCCTGCCACTACTCACAGGTAGAATAGGCATGCCTATCCATTTACCGAATGAAGTTTCTTTTATTCTGCTCATTTGTTCATTCTCTATGACCACCTTCAACTCCTCCATTATTTTTTTACAATAGGCGGGGGAACATCGAGTAAATATAACCTTTTCACTTTTGATCGACTCAAAATCATCACATATTTCCTCTTCATCAGCCATTTCCAATATTTAAAAATCATTAAAAAAAATTTCATTATAAGAATAACAGAATGAAATATTGCATGGAAAAGAACAAAAACTTCAAATTTGGGAACAATTGGGTACTTCTATACATAAATTTATCAATTGTCTTCAACAATATAACATTATTGAATATATATTCAATAAATCAAAAACATCACAACAACATAACAATATAACATTATTGAATATATATTCAATAAATCAAAAACATTACAAAAACATAACAATATAGCATTCATTTACCAAGATATACTTCAAAAATAATTTCAAGAACAAAACCCTAAAAATTGGGGATAAATAATTTAAACTGAGGAACTGTCAAAATTAAATACGAAAATTATGAATAATGATGCGAATGTTTCGACAAATATATGCAAAAAAGAACGGTAGCAAGACATTTGAGCCACAAAACCCTCAAAATAATGGAAACACGGATATATTAAAGATTCATACAATGAGGACCAAAATTATTCCTCTAAACGAACAATTTTCTCAGTTACTCGAGACGAATCATATATAGCGGCCGATTTAAAAAATTTAAAACAGGGTTCACCTATTTTTGATATATTTGACTTCTTCACAGTGCTAGATTTCTTTTCCTTTCGGACTCTACAAGCTCCTTCAACTGACTTATCTTTTGAATGCCTGCTTCGTCTAGTCAACGGTGCCATTTTCTGAGCTCAAAACCTTGTCGCAAAAGATCACTGCTTTCCTGTGAGAAGAATCGGTTGGGTGAGGAAGGGAAACTACCGATCGTCCCTGTTCTGGTTTTTTCTTTATTTGAAAATTAAAGAGAGAGATAGTGTTGGGTGTTTAAATTATTTTAGGGGCATTTTTGTAAACTGACCCAAATAGGGAGTTGTAACAAACAACATGCTTATGTCAGGGATTTAGAACAAAGAATTACTGACTTGGGGACTGAGGAGGAATTCATGTTTACTATTAGGGATTTAACACAAATTTCCCGAAATAAAAAATCATTTTGATATTCTTTAGAGTTTTTAATTTTATAATTTATAATATTTTTTTCCAACCAACGTGTTCTCGTGGATTATATTTTTAAATTATTTTAATAAATCATGATGTTAGATAATTGCGATAAGAATATAACAAAAGAAAATGATACGATAAAATCATATATGAGAAAAAATTGTGTATTCCAATGTTTTAATATATTTTTTTTCAAATTATTCACATATGAGTAATTAACATGAATTTTGAAATTTAATGTTATTTTCATTATCTTCCGTTAAGTTAATTAATTTTTGAGTGTGTATTTTGTAAGACGATCACACGGATCTTTGTCCTTAAGATGAGTTAATCATGTTCATATTTACAAATAAAAATAATACTCTTGACATAAAAAGTAATAATTTTTTATATGTGACCTAAATAAGAAATATATCTCATAAAATTGACATGTGAGATTGTCTTACATGAATTGTTCTTTTAATTTTCTTTCATATTCATATTATTCCAACATATGTTCTTCATGTCCGAGATCCACTACTATTCATTCGATAAACATATAATTAAATTAATTAAATTATTAACATATAAATAACTGAATATCACAAAAAAATTGAGAATTAATTATATGACCCAATCGAATTACAATAAAAAAATAGAAATATCCTTAAATTAAAATCAACGGTACCCTCTGCTCTTAGGTCCTGGTAATTGACTGAACATTGATTCACCTTCTGCTTGAACACTTACAAGTTGCACAATCGAATGTGGTCTCCATGACTGAATCAAGGACGTGAGTGAAATTTCCAAGTACGCAATATATAAGTACACATGTTTATATGCAAATACTCCTTTGGTTAGTCGGGATTAAAAAATTGGAACTCATGTTTTGACGGTGAGAACCCCAGTATGAGCTTGATGTTCTAAAAATCCACTGAATTCCACAAATACTGATCGTGATTTTGGACATACACTGTCCTAGATAAGTACCGCACATGATGTTTTATGGATTCAGTGGATGTCACACGGTTACAAGAAACAAGAGCCAAGCGACCCTACTCGACTGACTATCTCAAGGTATATCAGGCTCAACGTGCACATATCTATACATAAATTACAAGATAATCATGTATCATATCACAGATATCTCAGTCAATATTTACGTATCTCTAAAAAACTGGTTTAGTAGTATAGAGTTTATAAAGTCTCAAACTAAAGATAAGTGAACATCATAACACTATTTTTTTCTAAAAGCCTCGATTAATCCAATAGATACTCTCAATAACTATTAAGTATTAGGGACTATCTTTCACCTCGTTAGTCCGTAGAAATCGAGAGTCTCACAACTGAGTACAGTTTCATTACGACCTCAGTAGTACACTGCTCCTTGATATCCCTCGATAATATAGTTAGAAACACTTAAATATAAATTGAATAACCCCAGTATGAGCTCGATGTTCCATAAAATATTTCTTTGATATGAGTTTTAGAGTTTAAATTTTCTAATTTGTGATCATTTTTTCCAACCAATGTTTTCTTTTGGTTTACCTTTATAAATTACTTTAATAAAATATGATAAAAGATCATTACGATAAGAATATGACAAGAGAAAATGATACGACAAAAATAAATATTTGAAAGAATTTAGTAGTTCAAAAATTTTAATTTTTTTTTCAAAAAAACGTATATTTTTTTTTTCAAATTGGTTAATATGAGTAATTAACATGAAATATTTTTTTTTTCCAAAAGCCGCCTGTTGTGGCGGGATTAGGCAAACCCCTACCCGTTTATTAGAAGAAAACAGATTTACAAGAGAAGGGGATAGACCAAAACCTCTCAAGATTACTAGAATTACAGTAATGAAACTAAGAACAACCAAAAAACCAAAACTAATTAAGATTTATAAAATTTCGAAGAAGTACGAATATAAGGTAGACCATACATGAATTGTTTAAATTTAATATTATTGTTGTTATATTTTGTTGAGTTAATTAATTTTATAATAAGTCTCTTGTAAGACGGTCTCACGATTTTTTATCTTTTAGACTACTCAATGTTGCTCATATTTACAAATAAAAATAACACTTTTGATATTAAAATTAATAATTTTTCACGGGTGATCTAATAAGAAATCAATTTCACAAAATTTGCTCGTGAGATTGTCTTACTAGAGTTTTTATTTTAGTTTTGTTTCGAATTTAAATTACTCAATCATATGTTCCTCACGTGCAACGCACGTGCACGTTTTCTAGTATATATATATATATATATATATATATATATATTATTTTCATTCAAAATCTTAGATGGGTAATGGATCTCTAAATATTTTGTAAAAAAATTGAAAAGTTGTTAATTTTTGTGATTTTAGTATTTTCTTTTCTTTGCGTACAAAAGAAAAAAACATCTTTTTTTAGGATATAAAAATTTTTTTTCGTTAAATTTCTTCATTCAAGTGAGTAAGGTTGCTCAAAGTTGGTCAATTATCGTGTCGTTTTTTTTTATTTATTAAATGTGACTTTTCTTGTAGGTTTTTAATAATTTAATTTTTTGGACTTTGGTGTTTGAAATTTTAATTCCTGGAATATTTTACTGTTTAAATTATAATTTGTATTTTTTTTGTTAGATTTTTTTTGTAACAAAAATCAATTATTTATGCTTCTTTAGTTTGATGACTCTTACCATGTTTGTATCATACATCTTTTTTATGTTTGTATTATACATATTTTTTATTTTTATTTTTTAATCTTTCACTACAATTTTTATGTCATTGTTTTTAGTTAAGAGAATTTGGAGTTTTGATTATTATATGAAAATAATGTATTGATTCTTTATTGTTGAGAAAGTTGACAGTAAATAAAATTAGTGTTTAATTTTTTTTACGATCTAAAATATGTTTTATATTGTCTTTATATTAAATCTCATATCAACAATCAATCTTTGTTATTATTTAAATTATTTTTTTGTATTTATTTTATTGGATTTTCATTGTGAATTATAATGGAAAACAAAATTTGAACCAAGAAGTTCTAAGAAAAAAAGAAAGAAATGCAATAGATTTATTAAATTATACATTGGTGATCTTTATGTTCGTTTCATTACTAGTTCGTGTGTAATAATTTTATATTTAATAAAAAAATTTATATAGACCTTAAATTAGCCTAGAGCCTCCAATTTCTAGAGACGGACCTAATTTTAGAAAATACATCCAACATCACTACCGTCTACCGTATATTCAGTTTGGCCTGGGTGAAAATATAATTCAGACTCTTATAATCAGTGAGTATCTCGAACCTCTCGCCATACATGTAATGTCTCCAAATTATTGGGTCCGAAAATACAAGCAATATTGATTTTGATGATAACAAAACTTGTTATTGTGTTTTTAACATATTTACTCAAATGTGTAGTTGCAAGATCACATTTTGGATGTTTTGAGATGATGAACTCGGATTCATTTCTGGCGAGCTGTTTGTTTCAAGCATATCTCATAGTTCGATGATCCAAATGACCAGCCACCAAAACCAACGCATAGCCCACGCAAAAGTCTACAAGTCATGTCTTATGATTGGTTGACCAATTTGGATGATATCTAGGCCAAACCATCGTCTCAAGATAAAATTGGACGAAAGTATAGTAGCAGATGGAGTGACAGACCAGCTTTGGTTTAATGGCCATATCACTCAGCTCCGTGATCCAAATGGAATGATTTAGTATGCGTTGAAAATATATGAACATGATATACAAATCCTCTTCACAAGTCAAAGTCTGAATCGGAGCCTAAGAAGATGATAAATGACGTTGAATTTGCTGGTTCTGGACAGGTTGATAACAAAACTTGAGGTTGTACATGGTCTGGTAGTTTGGGTATAACGTTCTCATATGAACTTCGAATTGCATGATTCTTGATGCGTTGGAAAGCCACGACAAAGGGATACAACTTTGATGTTCACCACTTTGACCATAAATCAACGCATCAAGATCTACAAGCAGTCGACCGATCGACATGAACTCAACCGATGAGATCTCCTCGACTGCAAAGCTCTACTCGATCGATTTGAGCAGCTCTGGTATTTCGCACATAACTTTTTCATATGAACTTTGCATTGAGTGATTCTTATGGAGTTGGAAAGCCAAGATCAAGGGCTACAACTTTTATGTTTACCACTTTGCCTAGAATTCAATGTAGAAAGCGTTACAAGCATCTGAACAGACAACATCAACTCAAGCATTCGAGATTCTCACTTGGTCTCTCAACCAGTTGAGGTAATGTCACCAGCTCTATCTCAACCGATCAACAAGCATGTCACCTGCTCTATCTCGACTTCTCACCTAGCTTATCACCTGCTCTCACCAGTCTACTGCTCCAGATCCAGATCTAGTCAACGTGTCAAAGCTACAGTCCAGAAACACATAACAAAACTTGTTATTGTGTTGCCAACATGTTTACTCAAGTTTGTAGTTGCTAGATCACATTTTGGATGTTTTGCGATCTGCCTTGTGGACAGGGGCCTCACGTATCAATCCTTAATGGTCAGTTTGGAACATAATATTGAATAGCCCGAGCTCCATGGCATTATGGAGAGAGTAGAATAGGAGGGTTTCTTTTCTCTGACAACCCCAGTATTCCTTTAACCAATCCAAAGTTTGTTGATATGGCGTGTCCAAGCAATAAAAGAGGTTCCTGACTTAACGAATACTCAATAAAAAGATCAAACAACAGGGATTTCGGACATCATATAAGATAACAACTCTAGAGTTAGCAATGTCCGCCTTCTTGTCCATATTTTTGAGAGTGTATCAAGAAGACTAACCTTAATTTACTCTTCCGATTCTTTGGAAGAATCCACTTACGTATCCCTTCTTCAAAGCACGACTTTCGAGTCAGGACTTGCAAGTTAGAGGTTTTAGGAAAAGCGGGAGTCCAAGAGGTTCTTTCTCTCACGTAATTTCGCCCGCCCCTTTCATTTCTGTGCCGAAGGCAATGGGATTCGAACCCATGATACAATCTTCTTGTATGTCGATTTAGCAAACCAATGCCTTAAGCCACTCAAGGAACCCCAATCCGTATCAGAAAGAAGGGCTTTTTGAGATATCAATCGGCAACCATATCTGGAAACAATGGCTGCTGCGTTCTGTTAGGCTATAGATTACAGGAACAAATGTAGTTGAATGGAATAGCAGACGGGTCAAGGCTTCTTTCATTCCCAAGTCCGCTCCCTCTTTTTATCTTCTAATGCTTTTCTTTCGCTTCATTGCGGCTCTAAAACAAACAAGTGGAACAAGGATGATCAATCCTTTTTCTATGAAAGGCTGGAATGATTCGAGCCGGATCTAGTGAGAAAGACTGGAAGAGGCAAAAGCCCCGGAGCCTTTTAGTCGTGGAAGTCCTTTTTCCTGCGGTATCTAATTAGCTTAAGAATTCCACCTACTTCTACTGAAGTAAACTCTCTGCCCCAAAGATTGCATGCACCTTTCAACTACTTGTCTCTCGGGGCGCGCCATCCAAACTCCATGATGGTCGTATTTCTTATAATGGCCATCTTAATATTTATTGTTAATTTATGGGTTAAAACGGACCTTTATCGCTCAGAGGCGGGAAGCGGAGGAAGTCGGGAACCGTCGATTACCTTTTGAATCAAAGTAGTGACGAAGAACGGAAACAGAAGCCTTTCGACTCTCTTACCATTCTCTCTTAAATAAAGAAAGCTCGCCCTCGAGCCCTGGGCCGGTCGGTCGAATATTTCCCTGTTGTTCTGTTCCTGCCACGAGAAAGACGCGCAGAAGAGGTTCCATGGCAGAAGACAGGGTACGCAAGAGAAGAAGCAAGAAAAGGCCAGCGTTCAGGGAGTAATCAAGATAACCATAAGCTACCTTATAATACTTCAGCCACCATTTATAGTAGTCAAGCCACTGTGAAACCTGGCATCGAAGGCTTGAGTAGTAAAGTCTTGTGCTATGAATGCATAAGCAGGTAAAGAGTTTTTTTACTTCTATAAAAAAGAAAAGTGACACTAGGTTTAGTCTTCCTTCCCCTTCGAACTTCACTATCTGGCTATCGAGAATGAACTCGAATGTTGAGTGGTCCTTCTTTACTGAGCTAAGGAGCTGGTAGCTAACGACCTGTCTATTCCAGCATCCTATGATGGAATAGAGTAAGGGTCTACTGAAAAAAAAAGTGGGGGACCCCCGCTTCTTCCGTTTTAACCCATAAATTAAAAGTAAATATTAGGAGGGCCCTTATAGGATTCGATAATGCTCGGCGCGGGAGCTCTTTTTATAATGAGGTTACACCCCTCCTGAAATACTTGATTTTGTATTGCTCAATCGCTACCGGTGCTTGCTATCAGTAGAAGTCTCAGCCTTCGCGCCCCCAACACCAACGGAAACGAAAAAATCAAAAAATAAAGTAAAAATCATGGTAGAAGATCAAGCCAAGAGCACAGGCGAGCTAGAAAAAAGGCTCTCATGTAATCCTTCGGCTTACACTTAAGGAGAGGCTTAAAGACAAGAAGGCAATGGTTGTTAGGGTTATACATCATGAGGGGGATGAGGTCCACCCCCGGGGAGTCCTTTCTCGCGGCGGACTGATGCTCGTTCTGAACTTTCTAGATATGAATGAGGATTTCGTTATTCCTTTTGTGTTGTACCTCTATTGATCAAAGTTCCTTGGCAACATTAGATTACTTTAATGTCTGGAGAGTACCATCTGCATATGGATTAGTAAAATACTAGTCCCTACTAAGCAGAATTCGTAAACTATGCAAACAAAGGCTATTTGAATACTTTTTCAAAAGTTTATAGCAATAAAAGAAAAATTATCAACGCCCGCCCTTACGAGGTAGTGATGAGTTAAACTACTCGTGTTGGCATGGAAGTAAGCCCGGTAAACTGATTCCATTCTGCTACTAGGGTTCCAAACCTTCCCCTTAGCTCTCTAATGCTCTCTCCAAAACTAGAAATTGAAAGAGGGGAATGAAGGGATAATAGTCGAAGGCAGGGAGGACTTCCAAAGGGTCTGAGAGAGGAAAAAGAGTTCGTCGTCCTTTGACCGCACCATATTCACCTCAACAAAATGGTGTTGCCGAAAGAAAGAACCGCACAATGCTTAACATGGCACACAACTCCGGCGAATAAACCTTCCCAGTGAACTTGGATTCATTTCTGGCGAGCTGTTTGTTTCAAGCATATCTCATAGCTCGATGATCCAAATGATCAGCCGCTAAAATCGAAGCATAGCCCACAAAAAATTCTACAAGTCATGTCTTGTGACAGGTTGACCAATTCGGATGATATCTAGGCCAAACCATCGTCTCAAGATAGAACTGGATGAAAGTGTAGTAGCAGATGGAGTGACAGACCAACTCTGGTTTAATGGCCATATCTCTCAGCTCCATGATCCAAATGAAATGATTCAGTATGCGTTGGAAAGATATGAACATGAAATACAAATCATATTCACAAGTCAAAATCTGAATCGGAGCCTAAGAAGATGACAAATCACGTTGAATTTGCTGATTCTGGGCAGGTTGATAATAGAACTTGAGGCTGTACATGGTCTGGTAGTTTGGGCATAATGTTCTCATATGAACTTTGAATTGCGTGATTCTTGATGCGTTGGAAAGCCAAGACAAAGGGATAAAACTTTGATGTTCACCACTTTTCCCAAAAATCAACGAATCAAGATCTAAAAGCAGTCGACTGATCGACATGAACTCGACCGATGAGATCTCCTTGACTACAAAGCACTACTTGGACGATTTGATCAGCTCGGGTATAATGTCTCATATGAATTTTGAATTGAGTGATTATTGTGGCATTCGAAAGCCAAGATCATGAGCTACAACTTTCATGTTTACCACTTTACCCAGAAGTCAACGTAAAAAGAGTTACAAGCATCTGAACAAACAGCAGCAACTCAAGCAGTCGAGATTCTCACTTGGTCTCTCAACTGGTTGAGGTAATGTCACCTGCTCTATCTGAACCGATAAACAAGCATGTCACCTGCTCTATCTAAACTGCTCACCTAGCTTATCACCTACTCTCACCAGTCTACTGCTCCAGATCCAGATTTAGTCAACGGGTCAAAGCTACAGTCCAGAATCACAAATATGACTGTTGTGTTGTCAGAAACAGTTCATAAATTTTTCCAACAATCATATTCTTGTATCTAACGTCTATATTATTCTTGGAGGCTATAACTACAAGATCTGGAGATTGAAGAAAAGAGAGAGTGGACAACCAAAAGAATATTCAGCTTGTTAGAGCTTTTCCACATGAAGAGGACATCAAAATAGATTATGTAACTAAGTCAAGAGTTTTCCCTTGGTGTGAAGAACACAACAGATTTCTTGAGCTTCACAGTCAAGTTCTTCACACCCCAACCCCAACTCACTCACACACATTTATTAGATGATTTGTATAGATTAGTTGAGTGATAGTCTTAACACAAAGACGTTAAAGATTATGATTGTAAGTCTTGGCATAAAGACGTTAAAAATTATGCGGATTGTAAGGTTGCGGCCTAAAATCGATTTGAGAATCTAGGAGTTCCGACTTAGATAGTGAGATAAGTCCTAAGGTTGGAGTGGGGTGATTACAAGATGTTTTAATGCTCAAAGTATTCTAGTGGATCCTTTTGAGGAGGAAGAAGTGGTGACGTAGGAGATTGAGCTTCGAACATCCATAAACAAATTGGTGTCTCTTTACTTTATCGCACTTACTTCTTGCTACTGTTTTTGGATGATTTGTTGAAGAATTTTATATATTCTTTAAAGTACCAAAATGTTGCATACAAAGTATTTGATAAAATGCTTCAACTAAAATGTTTTTACTATCTCAACTTGCAATCTTTTCTAATGATTTCTCAAAGGCCTAATCAATTTTTAGATGGATTATTTTGAATGTTTTTCGTTTGGTTTTGTAACCAACCTCGATATAATTTATCGATGCTCGATTCATTCTTGAACATTTCAAGAACGAGCTATTGTAGCTCAAAATATTTTAAAGTGTGTATTCACCCTCCTCTATACACCGTTTCGATGCTATCACAAATCTTGAGAGAAAATACAATGGCAGCTAACTCAAGATCATGCACTAGGTAGTTTCCTTCACACGTCTTCAACTATCGAGAGACATATGTGATCACATGACCGTTCTGTGTCAGAACGCATCTCGACCCCTGTCTAGAGTCATTGATATAGACAACAAAGCCTCCCGATTCCGATGGTAGAGACAACACAGGCGCAATAATCAAATGTATCCGAAGTTTCCGAAAAATTTCTTCACACTCTGAGGACCACTCAAAAAGAACATATTTCCGAGTAATTTGCAATGAATCAACGGTAATACCCTGCTAGACCCAGAAAACTACGGATCTCAGCCACTGACATTGAACGTGACTAGTTCAGCACATCCTCAATATTTCTCGGGTCAACTAATAATCCCTCTCTGGATATGACATGACCAAGGAACACCGATCGATCAATCCAGAACTCGCACTTACTTAGTTTCTCATACAACTTTTTCTCTCATAGAGTCTGCAACACAATCCATAAATGTTATGCATAATCATCCATGATGCAGGAATATAACAGAATTTCATTGATGAAAGAGACGAAAAACTTATCCAGGTAATCCCGAAAATTCATCAAATCCATAAACACTTCAGGAGAATTCACTACAAAAAGTGAATTTTTGCAGCGTGAAAATTAGCTATCCGTGGTGCGCATCGCACGCTGCATAGTAGTAAGCTGTTGAAATTCATGGGTATCCGCAGAGCACAATGCACGCTGCGGAAACTTACATCCGCAGTGTATGCTGCGGAAAATAACATCCATAGCGTGCACTTCACGTCGCATAAAGTGAAATCAACACCGCACAATACCCGCTGCGGAAAAGTAAATCAACAGCACACAATGCACGCTGCGAAAAAAATATTTACAGCGCACACTCGCGCACCACGAAAGGAATAATTGTCAACAAATTAATGTACGTTGTGAAAAGATTATTGATAGCACATGTTCGCACTCTACAAAAAAAAAAGATGACAACATACTATATTGATCGTAGATAGACTCGTGTGATGCGAATGTAACAAGAACTTCAATCAACCATGAAGACAAATGAAAATGAAGAAGTAAAAAAATTTCCAATTTCATTCATGAAAACCAAAAGTTAGATATTTACAACAAGAAACACAAATTTAAGTCTAATTCACTCTCATAATTAATACACTTTTTTCATCATACTAATACAAAATAAGATCGCAAAGTCTTTTCATTCATAAACTGAGATTACAAAGTCTTTCCATAAACTGAAATCGAATTTCTTTTGCAGTTCAAATTGAAAATTACAGAGTCTAAATGTAGCGGCTAAAAAAACATAACTAAACATCAAAATCACGATAATTATTCACCAGCCCCAGAACTGGTTTTGTTCATATTCTTCGATCTCCTCTTCATTTCTATCTGAGATGGTTTTGGGTGGGTGGCTGATATGAGTGTCACTCAGTAAATGGGGGAAATATCTCAGCTTTTAAAATCAATTTTTAACAGAAATCTTATACATATACAGTATCGTAGCAGAACTGAAATCATATATATTCAACAAAATTATAGAATCCACCAGTTTACACATGATTTTTGTGGCTAACTGGTATCAGCCCCTTATATGTTTATCCTATAAGGGTGAGGAATCAGAACAGAAACATAGTAGAGTGTTCAGAATATATATTTTTACCATTAGTTCACAAGAATCAGTGCATCAAAATTACATATTTCAGACATTTAGACTTTGAAAACATGTATATATATATATATATATATATATATATATACGCTGAAACCGATTTAAAACATACTATCAGATTTAAAACCGAAAGCCCACTTACTGTAGATTGCTAAAAAAAATCGATTGTTCTTGAGGTTTTGCTCTTGCTACTGAAACTCGACTGGTCGCTCCACTGAACTCTCTCACTTGAATTTCTGTGTGTATTTGCTCAGAATCTTGTGCAACTCTTAATCAGAATTCTGAGTGCTATTTATAAACTCAAATCCGACTATTACACACCATTTAACGGCCATGAATTTTCTTGAATTTGAGTTAATACATCAGCTACAAAATCCCAGACTATTTGTTTTCTGTTATGGAAATGGCAACTGGATGCCCCAACTGACTGGAATGGCCAGCTGAACTGGTCTGACTATTTTTGTTCTTTGACTGGTCCAGTTTAGCTGCTCAACTCTGACTGCCTTTGTTCTTCAACTGGTCCAACTCGAACTATTTTTGCTCTTCAACTGCTCAACTGTCGACTTCTATTTTCATTTTTTCACAGTTCAAGTCTAATATTAGTATGAATTTTGATAGCCTAGATAATGCTTGAAAGTTTTGGGTTGAATATGGTGGTAAAACTGGATTTGGAGTTAGGAAGCACTATTTTAACAAGAACACAAACACCGGTTTTATAACTTCGTGCAAATATTTGTTGCAGGGATGACATTCATAAAGAAGACAAAATAGATTTTTCGACATTTAATGCTTGGCTCGAGACTCGAAAAAATTGTAAAGTAAGAACGGGAGTCACACACGTGGACAAAAAGTATAAAGTTAATGATTTTATCAAATAGCATAATCACTCGCTCCATCTTCAAGAGACAGTTCACATGTTGGCTTTCCAACGCAGTATTACATAAGTCCGGGCTTATGAGATTGATTTGGAATAGGATATTGGGATGAATAGAAATTGAATTTTCAGTTGATGAGTAGGAATGCAGGGATGAGAGATGGTCTTGGTTATACCATATTGGATGTTAAAAATTATATTCGATCCAAAAGACAAATAAATATGGTATATGGAGAATCTCGTTGTCTAACAGAATACTTTTTACAAAAATTATCTAAAAATTCATCATTTTACCATGCTAATCAGATGGATATGGAAGAACAGATAACTATTGTTTTTTGGGTCGATGCAAGAATGTTAACCTATTATGATTGGTTTGGTTATGCTGTGTCATTGGATATAACATATTGTATGAACTATGCTCACAGACCACTTGATATCTTCTCAAGTTTTAATCATCATAGAGGAGCAGTCATTTTTGGTGCAGCATTTTTGTATGATGAGAATGCAAGATCATTTAAATGTTTTTTTGAAACTTTTTAGATGCACAAAAGAAAAAAAGAAATCTCCTCACTATCTTCATCGATCAAGATCAAACTATGGCAAAGGCCGTTCTCGAGGTGATGCCTGAGATATTCATGGATTGTGAACATGGATCTTAATGAAAAATGACATCAAGCACTTGGAAACTTGATGAAGGATGATTCTCATTTCTTAACTGATTTTAAAAGATGCATGTATGGTATTGATGACGAGACCCAATTTGAGGAGGCATAGAGTGAATTACTAGCATAGTATAATGTTCATGAGAACAAATGACTACAATCCACTTACAGTGTAAAGGAGAAATGAGCAGCTAGCTATATGAAGAAGGCGTTCACTTTTGGTATGAGGAGCACACAACTCAGTAAGAGTTTAATTTAGATATCAAGAGTTTTATGAAGTTTGACTTATATGTAATGAATTTTTTAAGCACTTTGAACAGATCTTGGAGGAAAAGAAGTACAACAAGCTAAGGTTTCAATTTGAGAAATGCCAAAAATTACCAACATTAAAGCTTGAGAGTTCTCATATGTTGCATCAACTTTATGACATTTATAGCCCAAATGTATTTCATTTATTTCAAATAGATTTTGTGTTGTTCGTAGCTACTTACGTAAAATATAAAAAAGAAACTCAACCATTATTTTATTATGTTTTGGGCTAATTGATAAGGATGGATAATGGAGAGTGATATCAATCCCAACATTGATGATTTGATGTAGCTGCCAAAAATTTTAGATTACTAGATTATTGTGTTGTCATGATGTGAAATTGTGTGATGTTATGGACGTAAATAAAATTCCTGAGATTTATATCTTGAAGAGGTGGACGAGAATTTCAAGGAGTGGAGTGGTACACAATTATATGTGAAATGAAGTCGATGAATATCATAAGCTACAAAATACATAAAGGTATAGGAAACTTTTTATGATGCATGTAAGACTGGCAACCGAAGAATCCGCCCACCCATCAACTTTCTCTTTGGTGCATAATACGGTGTGTGATCTAGCCAAGCATGTCATGGAAATGCATCTAACATAAGTGAGCCAGGACAACAACGGTGGTGCCATGACACCATCAATAGGACGTTCCTCATTACAAGCAAAGGGATTCAAGAAGATAATCGGTGTGAAAAAGTCAATAAAATTGAAGAGTTGGGTAGAACTTCAATCAAAACGAAGAAAAACAAATTTGAAAGTCAAGGTATATATATTTTGTAATGTCCCAAAACTCAAGGACGTTACTAAACATAAATTATTTTAAAAATTCGGGAAAAAATTTACGGAAATAAAAGATTTATTTAAAATGGGTAAATGTTCACCAACATTTGAATGAAATAATCCTCATCAAATTTTGGCAATAATTGTGGCAACCATCATAATGATAACATCATTGGGTTCCTATGATCACGGATTCATTGTACAACAATCATATAACATAATGACCTTAGTCACTTAAACTTTCATTCTTGGAAGGCTCTCCCTGGAGGTCATCCCAGGGCGCCAGTCCTGTATTTCTGTCTCGTGAGAACATCATTTAAAAAGGTAGTCCCTGGAGCTTATCAAGAGACGCCAATCTCATATTTCCACCACAAAACACATATAACATCAAAATATTTTGCATGCATCATCAACTTCATAACTTCGTCATTGTAGTAACCCAAATTCCATTTTAAGATAATAATATGTTAAACATGATTAAGGGTTAGTAATTAACCAATTTCGGAGTGTAATTGGACTTCAGAAGAAAAATTGGGCTTTTGACTTTGGGCCGGATCGGAAGCTCCGAACCCAGATCGGAAGATCCGATCCCAGCCACTTCGAAAGCCGATCGGAAGCACAGAGATCGGAAGCTCCGATCCAGGAACGGAAGTTCCGATCTCTAGCTTCCAGCAATGCTCGATGACTCAGCCGCGAGTTTTGACAAGTGTCAAACGGAGGGCAGATTGGAGTGTCAAGCATGCACGCAGTGAGCGGATCGGAAGCTCCGATCCTGAAATCGGAAGTTCCGATCCTGGTCGGGAATTTTGCCTATAAATAGGGCTTGTTTGATTTCATTTTTATTACGAATTTTCGAGTTTCCTTCTTCAGTTATATAGTGTGAGATATACACTTGAGGGCCCTATCGGTTATAATAGAGGTTCTGGAATAACCAAGGTGTGGTTATAGTCATCCGGGACTAGCGACTCCAAAGAGCTATCTACGGACGAAGGTATGGTCCGGGAATCTATTTAAGTTTTGGGAGTACTTATTAGCTTAGTTAAGGCTTATAGAACTTGTGTAGTGATACGGTGAACTTTTGAATATAGGCTTGGAACCTAGGATCTACTATATTTAAACTAGCCTAGAGGTACGTACTCATTGACTGAGATTGCCAGCGAGTATACATGTTCATATGTTGCATTTATTTGGCATTATTATATGGCATGAAATATGATTTATCTCTTTCATTATTCATATGTCATGTGCATATACACGTTGAGCCTATACCTTGTTATACCTGACTATAGAGCCGCTTAGCTCTATACTCGATAGTTTGTCACTGAGAGTACCGCGACGGCAGGGGCATTTATGTCTGACTACTCTGGTGTACTAGACGAGTGTGGTTTCACCCAGAGGTTGATCCGTGCGGTGGCAGCACTCATGTGGCGTCGGTACTGAGCATGACTTTTCGGATGACCCTTTATCAGTCATCATGTTGCATGTATCGTATATATATGTTTACTCATGTTTATGTACTGGGCATTAGTGCTCACGTCCTAGTTGTATCTTGGACACCCTATTCCATGGGGCAGGTCGCAGGATGGACGGAGCTGGTAGTTCAAGGCAGGACTAAGGAGCAGGAGACTTGAGGAGTTAATTATACAGCAGAATTCGATATAGCTGTATAATGTTTATTTTTAAATTATTCGATATGGATGTATCATTACAGATTTAAGCCTGAATATGTTTTACTAAGCTGATATGTAATTATGGATTATATTTCCGCACGTTTTACTCTGTTAAGAATTATTGTCTTATTAAGTTTAATGCATGCTATTAGTTGCCAGTTGGTAGGTGATACCATGCAGGATCACTACATTTTTGGTATCAGAGCATGCTTAGATTTTGGGATTAGTACTTGGGATTTAGTTTAGACTTGAGTAATTTTTGCGCATTTGGGATTTTAATGTGCAATTCTTTTCAGGATATGGCTGACGAGAGTCACGGTAGTGTTGGCCAGGGAGGTGGTCATCATCATCATCACCACCACCATCATGTTGATCAACATCGTCATCATGAGGGTAAACGTCGCTACTCTATCAATAAATTCATGCAAGTAAGACCGAAACCTTTGGTGGGAAGCGAGAATCCTAAGCAAGCAAGAAGTTGGATGTCTAAACTCGAGAGTACTTTTCGTTCTTTTGATTGCACTGAAGATCAGAAATTGGAAGTTCTAGAATTTGTTCTAGAGGATCGAGCACGTTTTTGGTGGGATGCCAAAGCTGCTCAGGCACGTACTGAGAGAGGACAGGTAACTTGGGGAGATTTCTGTCAGCAGTTCCAGAAACTGTATTTTCCTCCAGCTGTTCGCCAGGCACGATCGATGGAGTTGCTTACTTTGAGGCAAGGATCAATGACTATTGATCAATATCAGCAACGATTTCTTGATCTGCTACCTTTTAGTCCTCATATCAGTACCAGTGATGCATACAAATATGATATCTTTCTGCAAGGCTTGAATCAAGATATCTACTCACAAGTTGTCGTCTGTGATGATCCAACATCTTATGAGACTTTGGTGAACCGTTGCCGTCTGGTGGAGACCAGCAACAGGAGGGCACAGTTGATGATGCCAGGACAGTCTAGTGGATTTGTTGAGCCTAGAGCTCAATCTGTTGTGCAATCTGGACCTATGTCTTCTTCTACTCCTACTACTTCGTTTGGTTCTCGCGGTTCACGAGGTATGTTCCGTTTTGGGAAGAAGAAGAAGAAGGAGGAGTTTTGTAGCCATTGTGGAGGAAAGCATCCTGCAGCTTCATGTCGGAGAGATACTGGTGCTTATTATATTTGCGGTCAGCAGGGACATCTGCGGAGAGATTGTCCTCAGCGCATGGGTTCTGCTAGTGGATCGGGATCACAGGTTGGATCTCAGGCTTCTACTTTTCCACGATAGCAGCCAGCACCACAGAGTTCTTCTGGTTACCGTCCACAGTCTCAAGGGTAGGTATTTGCTCTGTCTCAAGAACAGGCTACTGCGGGAAGCAATCGTATGTTGGCAGGTACCTTTTTGTTATGTGGTATTCCTGCACTTATCTTAATTGATACTGGAGCATCGCATTCCTTTATTTCTAGTCGTTTTGTTAAGAGACATAGATTACCTTATGCATCATTAGATATGGATTTAGTTGTATCTACTCCGCTGGAACAGGAGATAGTAACTAAGCGTCTAGTGATGGTTTGCCTTCTAGAGTTTGAGGGTAATACGGTATCGGCTAATTTGATGATATTAGCGATGGCAGATTTTGACTGTATTTTGGGAATAGATATGCTGACTTTATATCACGCCACTGTGGATTGTTATCAGCGTCTGGTACAGTTTCATCCTGCTAAGGGTGATAGCTGTTATTTTTATGGTGAGGGTGCGCGACCTTCGATGCCACTTGTATCGGCTCTGAAGGCATGTCATGTCTTGGAGTTAGGTGGAGAGGGCTACCTCATCTATGCAGTTGATATGTCCATGAGTAGTATGGGTATTGATCAGCTACCGATAGTCAGTGAGTTTCCTGATGTATTCCCTGATGAGATTCCTGGTTTTCCTCCGTTGCGAGAGGTTGAATTGGTATTAATCTAGTACCAGAAACTATGCCTATATCCCGAGCACCTTATCGTTTGGAGCCGTCAGAGATGAGGGAATTGAAACAGCAGTTACAGGATCTGCTTGATAAGGGATATATTCGTTCGAGTGTTTCTCCGTGGGGAGCACCTGTTTTATTTGTCAAGAAGAAGGATGGATCGATGCGATTATGTATTGATTATAGGCAGTTGAATCGTGTCACCATCAAGAATAAGTATCCTTTGCCGCGGATTGATAATCTGTTCGATCAATTACAGGGTACTTCTGTTTACTTGAAGATAGATCTGAGATCTGGATACCACCAGATGCGAGTACGGAACTCAGATATTTCTACGACTGCTTTTAGGACCAGATACGGGCATTATGAATTTCTAGTGATGCCATTCGGTTTGACAAATGCACCAGCAGTCTTTATGAATCTGATGAATCAGGTATTTCGAGAATATCTGGATAGATTTGTCATCATCTTCATTGATGATATTCTTGTCTATTCTCATGACAAGGATGAGCATGCACAACATCTAATGATTGTGTTTCAGACATTACGAGATAATCAGATGTATGCGAAATTAAAAAAGTGCAAATTCTGGCTTGATCGGGTAGTGTTTCTCGGTCATGTAATTTCTAGTGAAGGGATATCTGTTGATCCAAGTAAGATAGAGGCAGTGCTGAACTGGTCTCGTTCGACGACGGTTGCTGAGATTCGTAGTTTCTTGGGTCTAGCTGGTTATTACCGTCGGTTCATCGAGAATTTTGCACAGTTGGCCAGGCCTTTGACACAGCTTACACGGAAAGATGTTGCCTTCATTTGGACTTCGGATTGTGAGGAGTCATTTCACAAGCTACTTAGACGTCTTACTACTGCACCTGTGCTAGCTCTACCTTCTGGATCATGAGGATATGTTGTTTTCACTGATGCCTCTGGTCAGGGGTTAGGATGTGTTCTGACACAGCATGGACATGTTATTGCCTATGCTTCTCGACAGTTGAAGACGCATGAGAATAATTATCCAGTACATGATCTCGAGTTAGCCGCCATTGTATTTGCACTCAAGATCTGGAGGCATTATCTTTATGGCGAAAAATTTGAGATATTCACGGATCACAAGAGTTTGAAGTATTTATTCACTCAGGCAGAGTTGAATATGCGACAGAGACACTGGATGGATCTTTTGAAGGATTATGATTGTGAAATCAAATATCATCCAGATTCTGCTAATCTTACAGCTGATGCCTTGAGTCGGCAGGTGAGACTTTCTGCACTTCAGACTAATGAAGTATCTCATATGATACAAGAGTATTGTTCTTTGAGTTTTACGCTCAAGAACAGAAAAGAGAGGAATGGAATTCGATTGTATACTATTTTATCTGAGCCAGCATTGTATTCTTGGATCAGAGATGCTCAGATATCTGATGTTAAGACTCAGCGTTTGGCACGTCTAGCCAATGGGGTTCATACATCTGGATTCCATTTTCAGGCAGATGGTTTATTATGCTTATCTAATCGAGTGGTTTTACCTAATGTTGCGGAGCTCAGGAATGATATTCTTTCTCAAGATCACAGGAGTCGATTATCAGTTCATCCTAGAAGCATGAAAATGTATAAGGACTTGCGAACTAGATTCTGGTGGAAGGGAATGAAGCGTAGTGTGTATCAATTTGTTTCTCGATGTTTGGTTTGTCAACAGGTCAAGGTTGAACACCGACGACCAGGTGGATTACTGCAAAATCTTGATATTCCCGAATGGAAGTGGGAGCACGTGACTATGGATTTTATCACCCATTTACCTATGACTTCACGTCATTGTGATGCTATCTGGGTTGTTGTTGACCGTTTGACGAAATCAGCACACTTTATTCCTTACAACCGGGAGTATTCTTATGATCGCATGGCATGCTTATATGTCCAGGAGATAGTGCGATTACATGGGATTCCAGTAAGCATAGTCAGTGATAAAGACCCGCGATTTACCTCACGTTTCTGGGGTAGTTTTCAGCAGGCATTGGGTACCACTTTGAGTTTGAGCACTACATATCATCCGGAGACTGACGGGCAGTCAGAGCGGACAATTCATACTTTGGAGGATATGCTAGGTTCTTCTATTATGGACTTTGGCTTATCTTGGCAGGATCAATTACCTTTGATCGAATTTGCCTACAATAAAAGTTATCATCGTAGTATTGATATGGCACCTTTTGAGGCATTGTACGGTCGACGGTGTCGTACTCCGTTATTCTGGGATGAAGTCGGGGAACGACAAGTCGAGGGTCCTGAGTTGGTGCAGCAGATTGTAGACAAGGTGGATTTGATCAAAAGAAGGATCAAAATTGCTCAAGATCGACAAGCCAATTATGCTAATATTCACCGCAGGCCCTTTCAGTTTGAGCCTGGTGAATATGTATTCTTACGAGTATCACCTTTCAGGAAGGTGATGAGATTCGGTGTGAAAGGCAAGTTGTCTTCTCGTTTCATTGGGCCTTTCCAAATACTGAAAAAGATCGGAGATGTTGCATATCATTTGGCGTTACCGCCAAATCTTTCCAGTATACATAATGTTTTTCATGTCTCGCTACTTCGACAGTATATAGCTGATGAATCTCATGTGATTCAGTCTACTGATATTCAGCTAGAGCCAGATCTGTCTTTTGTTGAAAGACCACTCCGTATCCTAGACAGGAAGGAGAAAGTTCTTCGGAACAAGACTATACCACTTGTGATGATACAGTGGCAGCGCCAAGGCGTTGAAAAAGCAACTTGGGAAACTGAGAGTCATATGCAAGCAGAATATCCTGAGTTGTTTGCTTTGTATTTTTGATTACCATGTAAAGATGTAATTACAGTTGTTGTAATAAAACATGGTTTGATGTTTCATATTGTTATCTTAATTTGTCTTTAGATTTTATTTCGCGGACGAAATATCTAAAAGTGGGGAGAATGTAGTAACCCAGATTCTATTTTAAGATAATAATATGTTAAACATGATTAAGGGTTAGTAATTAACCAATTTCGGAGTGTAATTGGACTTCAGAAGAAAATTTGGGCTTTTGACTTTGGGCCGGATCGAAAGCTCCGATCCCAGCCACTTCGGAAGCCGATCGGAAGCACAGAGATCGGAAGCTCCGATCCAGGAACGGAAGTTCCGATCTCCAGCTGCCAGCAATGCTCGATGACTCAGCCGCAAGTTTTGAAAAGTGTCGAACGGAGGGTAGATCGGAAGCTCCGATTGTCGGAACGGAAGTTTCGATCCTGGCGTGTCAAGCATGCACGCAGTGAGCGGATCGGAAGCTCCGATCCTGAAATCGGAAGTTTCGATCCTGGTCGGGAATTTTGCCTATAAATAGGGCTTGTCTGATTTCATTTTTATTACGAATTCTCGAGTTTTCTTCTTCAGTTATATAGTGTGAGATATACACTTGAGGGCCCTATCGGTTATAATAGAGGTTCTGGAATAACCAAGGTGTGGTTATAGTCATCCGGGACTAGCGACTCCAAAGGGCTATCTAAGGACGAAGGTATGGTCTGGGAATCTATTTAAGTTTTGGGAGTACTTATTAGCTTAGTTAAGGCTTATAAAACTTGTGTAGTGATACGGTGAACTTTTGAATATAGGTTTGGAACCTAGGATCTACTATACTTGAACTAGCCTAGAGGTACGTACTCATTGACTGAGATTGCCAGCGAGTATACATGTTCATATGTTGCATTTATTTGGCATTATTATATGGCATGAGATATGATTTATCGCTTTCATTATTCATATGTCATTTGCATATACACGTTGAGCTTATACCTTGTTATACCTGACTATAGAGCCGCTCAGCTCTATACTTGATAGTCTGTCACTGAGAGTACCGCGACGGCGGGGGCATTTATGTCTGACTACTCTGGTGTACCAGACGAGTGTGGTTGAACCCAGAGGTTGATCCGTGCGGTGGTAGCACTCATGTGGCGCCGGTACTGAGCATGACTTTTCGGATGACCCTTTACCAGTCATCATGTTGCATGCATCGTATATATATGTTTACTCATGTTTATGTACTGGGCGTTAGCGTTCACGTCCTAGTTGTATCTTGGACACCCTATTCCACGGGGCAGGTCGCATGATGGACGGAGCTGGTAGTTCAAGGCAGGACTAGGGAGCAGGAGCCTTGAGGAGTTAACTATACAGCAGGATTCGATATAGCTATATAATGTTTACTTTTAAATTATTCGATATAGATGTATCATTACAGATTTAAGCCTGAATATGTTTTACTAAGCTGATATGTAATTATGGATTATATTTTCGCATGTTTTACTCTGTTAAGCGTTATTGCCTTATTAAGTTTAATGCATGCTATTAGTTGCTAGTTAGTAGGTGATACCATGCAGGGTCACTACAGTCATACTTCTCATAAATTCGACATTTTCATCAAATCGTGCTCTTTAAACTTTCGTGATAAAAATTATGCATGCTAAAACTGTTGTAAAATCAAACACACATCTAACTTTTCATGTCTAACATATTGAACATAGCTTTCACGAATATAGCATGTAAATGCATGCATTACATAGCTTAATCAATCTCGTGAGTCGTTCCATCCATCCCGAACATCCGAATTTGAAACTTTTTCCGATAGAACATCTTAAAAACACTTAAAATAGCTTAAAATATCATAATGAAACTTGAATTTATGACCTCAAATGTGCGAAATGAAAATTTCTGGACAGAAAATTGTTCGCCAGGGCGCGAGGTGATCTACCTGGGGTTCGACCCATTCGACTCCTATTTGAGAAAATACTCACCCACACGTTGAAAAAAATGAGTATTCACCCGAGAGAGAATCAAAACTTGTAGGTAATTAATTCAAAATAGTCCATCATTCAAAATTTTGATTCAAAACTCTACATACACCATACATACTCCAAACTTCTGAATTTTCACATCTAAATCCATAAACTTCTTTGAACTTTTGTACCCAAAACATCAAGAATGAAACACACTTCATAATTTACATCATGATCTTAAAAACTCTCATAAATCAAGCATAATAAAACATATACACATCAATACACATGATTTTTCATAGTAAAAATACCTATAATCTTGAATGGTGGTTTCAAAACATTAAAAACTTGCCTGATCGTTGAATTTTGGATTTAACCTGCACTTTGAAAGCGATCTAGCCTCGAACCATGAAGAACTCGACTTAGCTTTTGAACGCAGATTTGAATGTGAAGGGGGAAAAGAGAGAAGGGGCATAGACATCGTCCAAGAAGAGAAAGGAGAAGGGATTTTGATGCCTAATCCGTTTGTGACTAATGGGTTTGGAAATCGGTCCATTAGTCGCAAACACTAACTTCTAAAAGTTTTTCTCCTCTAAACCTTTCAAAATTTCATTAAATCATTAAACTTACATAATCATAGATATTTTTTCTTGACCTCGTTCGACGGCTAGTCTCGTTCTTTAAGTCCAGTATCAATCCCAAACCTGAAAACATTAAACTAACTTGCAAAACATTAAATATCAGGCCTAAACATAGCATCACATAATTTAAGCATAACTTTTAAATTTCATAATTAAAATGCATAAAACCATATAAATCATTAAAATTTTCGTGATTGAACTAGTGAACTTTTGGACCTTACAACTCTACCCTTTTTAAAAGAATTTTGTCCTTGAAATTCTACTTACCAAAAAATTTGGATAGAGACTACACATATCATCCTCAATTTCACACGTGGCTTTTTCTAGCAATTGGTTACGCCACAGAATTTTTACCATTCCAATCTCTCAGTTCCTCAATTTCCTAACTTGTCTTTCCAAGATTTGTACTAGCATCTCCTCGTAAGACAAGTCTGGCTCCGACTGTACTGGTTCGTGGCGAATCACATGGGAAGGATTCGCAGCATACTTCCTCAGCATGGAGATGTGAAAGACGTTGTGTACGACCCAATTGGAGGCAACGCTCCTCGATAAGCTCGAGCCCCAGCTTTCTCTAGGATCTTGAAAGGTCTTATGTACCTTGGACTCAGCTTCCCCTTTATTCCAAACCTCATCACTCCCTTCCAAGATAACACCTTCAAGAATACATGGTCACCTATCTCAAACTCCAAGTCTCTACACTACTTGTCGGCATAGCTTTTTCCGACGGCTCTGAGCTGTCAACATTCTATCTTTGATCTTAGCTATCGGACTAACTGTCCGAGTCACTATTTCTGGTCCCAACACAGTTCTTTCTCCAAATTCATCCCAATGTAAATAAGTTATTTCTTGTCCCAACACAGTTCTTTCTCCAAATTCATCCCAATGTAAATAAGTTCTACACTTACTCCCATACAACGCCTCATAAAGATCCATACCAATAGTAGCTTGATACTATTGTTATAAGTGAACTCTACTAAATGCAATTTTGAATCCCAACTTCCTCTGAAGTCGATTACACAAGCCTTGAGCATATCCTCGAGTATCTGAATCACTTGCTCTGACTCTCCATCTATATGAGGGTGTAATGTTGTGCTAAAAGCTAATTTCCTACCTAATACATGGTGTAAACTCCCCTAAAATTCCGAGTTAAACTTAAGATCTCTATCAAACACTATCCTAGCTGGAACTCCATGCAATATGAATATCTCTCAAATGTACAATTTTGCATACTGATTCATCGAGAAGTTAGTCCTAACTGATAGAAAATAAGCTGACTTTTTCAATTTGTCAACGATCACCCAAATGGAATTCATCCTTCGTGGTGTAACTGACAATCCTACCACGAAGTCCATGGTGACATCTTTCCACTTCCACGTGAAAATCGGTAACGGTTTCAGAAGTCCTGTTGGGATCTTATTCTCAGCTTTCACCTGTTGGTATATCAGACATTCGTTCACAAAATTAACGATGTTCTTCCTCATACCTGACCACCAAAACAACAAATACAGATCCTTAAACATTTTCATACTTCCAGGATGAATGGAATACAGTGTAGTATGTGCTTCTGTCATCATAGCTACTCTCATTGAGTCCACTGCTGGCACCCACATTCTGCATTTGTGATGCACAATCCCATCTTTTACTAGATACAAGGTACCCCATTTGGCCTCATCCTTTGGCTTCCAAAAAACCAACTGTTGGTCTGAAGCTTAGCCAACTCGAATTCTATCATGCAAAATTGGTACCACGGTTAAAGTTAATAATATGCACTCTTTTTCTTGTTTGACCACTTCTAATATCAGTCTCTCAAAATCTGTAATAAACTCTTGTTAAGTTGTCAACTGGTTCAAAGTCGTAGACTTGAGACTCAATGCATCTGTTACTATATTAGCCTTACCCGGATGGTATCTAATGTCACAGTAATAATCTTTCACTTGTTCCAACCATCGTCTTTGCCTCATATTCAACTCGTTCTGAGTGAAGTACTTTAGGCTCTTATGGTCGGTGAAGATTTGAAACTTCTATTTATTCAGATAATGTCTCCACGGCTTCAAACTCAAGACAACTGCTGCCAACTCGAGATAGTGAGTCGGGTAGTTTTGCTCGTGAAATTTCAGCTGTCGAGATGCATAAGCTATCACCTTGTCATCTTGCATCAAAACAGCCCCCAAACCACTCTTGGAAGCGTCCGTATACACTACGAAATGACCGATGCCTTCTAGAATTGCTAGCACTGATGTTGTAATTAATCTCTTTCAACTCAACAAAAATCCTCTCACACTGATCCGAACATTCAAATTTCACGCCTTTCCTGGTCAAAGACGTCAGTCGTAGAGCTATCTTGAAGAAATCCTGAATGAATCTCCAGTAGTAACCCGTTAAACCCAAGAAACTTCGTATTTCTGTAGAATTCTTCAGAGCAACCCAACTCTGAATCGCTTTTACCTTAGCTGGATCGACTTCAATTCCTCTCTCTGAAACTAAGTGACCCAAAAATGCAATCTGCTCCAACAAAAAATCACACGTACTAAACTTAGCAAATAAATGCTTCTCTTTCAGAACCTGCAAGACCATAGTCAAATGCTGACGATGCTCATCCAGATTACGAGAGTAGATCAGTATGTAATCTATGAATACTATAACAAACTGATCCAAAAAAGGCTGGAACACCCTGTTCATCAAATCCATGATCACTGTCGGTGCATTGGTTAACCCAAACGATATAACCAGAAACTCATAGTGGCCATATCGAGTCCGAAAAGTCATTTTTTGCACATCCTCATCTTTCACCTTCAATTGGTGGTAGCCTGATCTCAAATAAATCTTGGAGAACACCACTTCCTCATGCAACTAATCGAAAAAATCATCTATCCTTGGCATTGGATACATGTTCTTCACCGTAACTCGGTTCGGCTCTTTATAGTCAATGCACAACCTCATTGACCCATATTTCTTGCGTACGGACTACATCGGTGCACACCAAGATGACACACTCGATCTGATGAATACCTTTTCTAACAGTTTTTGTAGATGATCTTTCAAATTTTTTATTTTAGTCAGTGTTGTCATGTACGGTGCCTTGGAAACTGGCGTGGTTCCAGGTACCAAATCTACTCTAAACTCAACTTCTATGGCTGGAGGTAATCCCACAACGTCATCAAGAAAAACTTTTGGAAAGTTATTCACCACATCGAATTCTTCAAGTTTCGGTCGAGGCAACTCCTAATCACCAGAGATATTTTCTAGGAAACATGTACATCCTCTGCTCATCAAATGCCAAGCCTT
Source organism: Henckelia pumila (assembly GCF_033568475.1). Classification (NCBI taxonomy): domain Eukaryota; kingdom Viridiplantae; phylum Streptophyta; class Magnoliopsida; order Lamiales; family Gesneriaceae; genus Henckelia; species Henckelia pumila. The sequence continues at coordinate 123,691,023 of NC_133120.1, read as the reverse complement.
ACCTGCCGATATGTCCCGAGGTAGTCTCGGAATGTGTACGGCGTAGAAAACAATCAATTCTCCGCTCTGGGTATTTAAGAAAACTGTATGTTGCTTACAGCATATGGTGGCCTCATGCTGAGACAACAAATCCATCCCAAAGATTACATAGAAGTATGCCATATCCAAAACAATGAAATCTGCACACAAATCATGGAACTGCATCTGTATTTTACAATTCCTCACGACACTGTTAATCCTCAATCTTTCCCTTGAAAGTAACGTAACACTAAACCCCAAAATCGACTTATCTGGTACTACTCCCAACTTAGTCATAAATTTCACAGACATGAAATAATGCCTAGTTCCAGTATATATCAAAACTAGGGGTGCCAATTCGGGTGGGTCGGGTGGGTTCTGGTCGTGTTGAAGAAACAAATATTTAAAAATTCCTCAACCTGAACCTGACCTGAACCCGAACCACCCCAAAATTTTTCAACCCGAACACGAACCCGTATAACCCGAACAACCCGCTCAACCCGATCAACCCGATTTTATTATTATTATTATTATTATTATTATTATTATTATTATTATTATTATTATTATTATTATTATTATTTTAGCAAAATAATTAAATAAAAATTCAAAACACAAAGTAATAATAATAATATTATATTTAATCATATGATAAAAAATCTAAGATTATATATAATTTAAATTTGAAAGTTTAGTTGCAGAAAATTTAAGGTTATTTACTACAAAAAATAAAAAAATTATTTTAAAAAATCAAAATTGTACAAAATAAACATTAAATCAAGAAAATATATTATATCAATATAAAATAAATGTTTTTCAAATAAACAACATATGAAATTGTAGCAAATATTTCTTAATTATATATATAAAAAAGAAATAATAAAAATATTCGGGTCAACTCGATCGACCCTAACCCAACCCGAACAAGAATAATTTTTTTGGGTTGGCTTTTGGGTCAACCCGATTCAACCCAAACCCAAAAACTCCCAACCCAAACCTGATATTTTTTGGGTTGAATCGTGTCGGGTTGGCGGGTTGGGTTGGTTTTTGACACCCCTAATCAAAACATGAACGAAAAACTGGCAATACTAATCATCCTTGTGACAATAGCAGAATCTGAATCCACTTGATACCGAGTCATCCCAAGAACGCTTTCCTTGACTGGATCCCTGGACTGGGGGTAGTCCTTCAGATAGTGACCCGGATTCTTGCAAAGAAAGTAAACATTAGACCCCAACATACAATGTCCTGGGTTAAACTTCCCACACTTCTAGTAGGCTACTCCGTTCACAGTTTTTGGAGCATTATTCGCCGCTAGTTGCTACCCTTGTGGTCGTGGCTGCAACTGCTTTTGTGGTCTGCCCTGGGGTGGTGCATGATACAGTCTCTTTCGACTAAGCTTGTGCTGATCACGACTCTTGTAGCTCGTCCTCTTGGCCTGTGATTCTTTTATGATATAATTCTTATCTTTCTCAGACAGCGTGGACTGGTCTACCGCCTACTTGTATGTTGCGGCCCCACTCAACCTGACATCTCGACGGATGGAGGCATTTAGTCATTTCATGAAGTTTTTTAGCTCCATTGCAGGGTTCTCGGCAATCATGGGCACGAAATACCGCACCCTTTCGAACTTCTTGACATATTAAGCAATGCTCATGCGTCCTTGACGAAACTCCAGAAACTTTCTTGCTAGTCTGTTCCTCGTGCTCAAAAATACTTCCCATAGAACACCTCTTTGAACCCATTTCATGTCAGTTTTGTCATTTTCATCACCAAACGTGCCCCTTGCCACCAGACGTGGGCATCGAATCAAAACATGAATATATCACACCTTACTCGGTCTATATCAGTAAGCTGCATGAACTCAAAAATGGTCTTTAGGGACCGAATCCATTTCTCAGCCACGATGGGATCGGCTGACCCCTTGAGTTCGCTCGACCTCAAGTCTTTAAACTGTAAGAGTGGGTGCCCAGTGAGCCAACTGTGTGGCTATGGGCTTTGATGACTCTTTGTATAAACAATCTTTTGTTTAATATTATTTACACTTTTATGGCAATGACTTTATATTACTTCATATTGTTATATTGTGATATACTATTGTTGTTTTGATAAAGACCTTGAATATACTATAGTGTATGTAAGATGTGGTAGAACATGGAGATGTCTATCATGAAATACATCTTATAGTCACTGTATATTCTAAAACCGTTCCTAGTCGATTGAGCCGTCCGATAATAAGGATAAGGATCGCTCGAGTTTGAGACTAGCATTTGCGATGCGGAGTACCACGTTTCATTGGTAGGGAACATGGAGATGTTCGAAGCATGCAAATGGATATTCATAGGATGAATAGTCGAACTACCCTATCCGGACTTTCCAAGTGGTTATCACTTATCGAGTGGATAAAGTCCGCGGTTTTGGTTGTACACCATTAGTCCTTACGACTTGAAACATCATGGAGACTCTATATGCTAATACTGTGCTTTGACTCGTTTACCGACTCTGAGGGGGTCATCAGGTGTCGAGATTGGGTACAGTTACGACACATATAGGAGTCAATGCATTGTTGTCAAGGATTCACCACATACTTGCGAGTGTGGATATCCTATGCGATCTGAGGAGATATTAGTGTGACAAATCTCTGGCCAGAGTACTTGATGTGATTTAAGAAATGGTTTCTTAGTAGCACATGCGATGTCACTAATTTGATCTTCAAGATGCATTGCATAGTTATCGAATCTTGAGCGACTCTCGATATACCAATGGTTGTTGATTCGATCGGGATATATGGATGAAGGGACCGTACTGTACGCTAACCAAAATCTACTGGTTCTTGTAGGCACTATCAGTGATACCTAGGGAATCATGGGGCGATGTTGCTAGGCGCTTTACCATGATTCGTTGGGCAAGTCGGAAAGTGTTGTTCCGAGTCACAAGGAGTTGTGAGCCCACGGCTAGCTGTATCCCTGAACCATTGAGGGTCACACAGTGTAATGGAGTTTTAATCCCCGTTGAGATAGTTAAATTTAAAGAGTTAAATTTAATGAACTAAGGAGTTGGACTTCTTAAATAAGAGTAAGGGAGTAGGATTTCCTAAAATGACATAGGGATGGACATTTTTGGAAACCACTGAATTCGGATTCAGGAAAATTTATCTTGACTTTAAAATGTGCAGAAATGGTTTCTGTACACATTGGTAAAATCGGTTTATCAATCGGAGTCACGATGAATTTTATATTAATTTCTGAACGTGCGGGCTTTGCTTGTCGGGCCCTAGCTTATGACTAATGGGCCCTAAGGTGTTAGTGGCCTGCATTATAAATAAGTTATTGCAGTACAGAAATTACACGCAACAGGTCATAATTTTTTAGACAGAGCAAAAATCGAACCCTAGCCTCTCTCTCAACAAATCGGCCGAACCCTCCCCCTCTGCCCGAGAAAATTCCGGTCTGTGATTTTGAATCGCAGTAAGGAATAACGAATCAAATTCGTGTATTCTCTTCGCAGAAAACTTCTGATAGATTTTCTAGTGCAATCTATCAGAGGGATTAAACCTCTGTTCGTGGACCTGATTGAAGGCGTTCATCGGTTCCAGGGAGAGACAACAAGAGCAGAATTGTTCTGTTGGTGTCCATTAATCTCGTTGCGAGATTTGAGGTAAAATTTATTTAATTGTTATTTAAATTTTACACACACGTAATTCAATCGATGAACGGTTGATACCCATACCATGGAAACGTTCCATGAAAAAATTTTTAAACTTCCGCTGCACCGGGTATCAATCGTAATTGGTCTGGGAACTCGCCAGTTTTCCAACAGTGGTATCAGAGCCAGGTTGCTCAGATCAATCGATTGAATTAATCAATTGTACAAAATTTTTGAGTCTCGGTTTTTGAAACAAAATAAATATTTTTAATAAAAAAAAAAATTTTTTTTTCGGGGGCGAAACCCGGGCAGCGATTGGATCGCTGCCCGGAAGGGGCAGCGACCAAAGGGGGCGCACGGCGCCGCCCAGGGCGGCGACCGTCGCCGCCCAGGGCGGCGCACGGCGCTGCCCAGGGCAGCGCTGTGCGCTGCCCAGCGCAGCGCTGGGCGCTGCGCAGGGCAGCGCTCGGCGCCGCCCAGCGGCGGCGCCAGGCGCCGCCAGGGCAGCAAGCGTTGCTGCCCTAAGGGGGCAGCCGGGCTGCCCCGGCCCGCGCCCCGGGTGCGGGCCAACCCGGGAGTGTCCCGGGTGGCCCGCGGGAAAAATTAATATTTTATTAAAAAAAAAAATTAATTTTAATATGTTAAAATTTTATTTTTGGTCCGGTCAAAAATTGTTTTTGATTGGTTCACGAGATTTCGGATCGAATTGTTCGAGTCCGTAAATTTTAAAATTGATTTTGGATAAATTTGAATTTTTGGAAAATTTTAATATTTTATCCGTAAATTGAATTTTGAAATCAATTATTTTGGTACAATTGATGATAAGATATGATCTTATGATATATTAGATAAAATATGATTTTATTTGTAAAATTGGATTTTATAGATAAAATATGATTTTATTTGATATGGAGATAAAATATGATTTTATATGTGAAATGTGATTTTATATATAAAATATGATTTTATCTTGTTTAAATTTGAATTGCCACAGCATGTTATCCAATAAATTAATTTTGAATTAAATGTTATTGGATAAGGATGATCGATTGCCATGACCAATTTTGTAGGTGTATGTTAGGAATTTACATTTTGTCTTTATTGTTGTTGGTTTTATTAATGGGCCTGGTTTATGGCCCGATATGAATGTCATATGTAATAAAAGTGGGCTTGGTTTATAGCCCGTTCCCACCCCCTAAAATGTATCCCCTACTTGTCATTGTTATTTATTGTAAATACATTAGATTTAGTGGGAGATCAAGATTTGAAGATGGTGGGCCCAGCAGACAATGAAGACTGAAGAAATGTAAATTGGAAGCATATGTAATAGGATTGCATTTGCATACTGCATATTACCTAGGATTGGACTAAGACCCGTGATTGGCAACCACGGGTCAATTAGAAATGGAATCGATCATCCTATATAATATGTGATATTATGATTGTATGCATGTTTAGACATAAATTGCGTGAATCCGGCAATGCATGCAATAAATTAAATATGATGAGACAAATATTTTATATAATAAAATCCCTCATTTTAAATATGATTTAAAATTTATATCAAGATAAATAAAGGAAATTTAAATATTGTTTAAATGTTCCTACCTTCCATCAACGGTCAATGTATGTGATGCTACCCGCGGATACGGTCCGGCTCATATTATTGGGGGGGCCCGTCCGTCGGAAAGCTGTACATTGGATCGACAAATGTTGTAAGTTGGGTGGAACTCCCATGGGATCGGCTCATATTATTGGGGGATCCACATGGCGACCGTCCATCACAACTTAATATTGATGGGTCATCTTGACATGTCACTTTAAACGGCGTCATATTATTGGGCCCTTATTGGACATGAGGTAAATACATGGGGGTTGCTTTTGAAGCAATTGGGCTCTACCTTTTGAGAATTATGGTTGGCTGATATTATTCGGGACCATAAGTTTGTCAATTGGACTCCATGTTCTCACTAAGGAAAAAGTTTCCCGTTTTCACTAGAGGGTGGTGAAATCGTTAAAATAGTGGGAGTGAGATTCATAAAATTAAATTCGCCTATTTTATGTCTTAGTAAATTGTTAAACAATCATTGATATATGTCTGTTTTCCTTTTCAGTATTTCATACAATGAATTCGCGAAATCCTTTATTCTCGATCCTCGAACAAAACAAGCTGACTGGCGCCAACTATACGGAATGGTTCCGGAAGTTGAAGATTGTCTTAACTTCGGAGAAAATGCTCTACGTGTTAGAGAAAGCACCTCCGAAGGAAGCACCAGCTGACATAAGTCCGGAGGAATTGGCCAAACTTGATGCATGGTGTGACCATGACATCAAGACCAAATGCTATATGCAAGCCTCGATGTCTGATGAACTCCAGAGGCGATTTGAGGACACGGTGAATGCTGCTGACATTCACGCGCAACTCAAGGAACTTTTTGGGGCTCAGTCGAGGGCTGAAAGGTTCTCTACTGTTAAGGAGTTGATGACGTGCCGCATGCGTGAAGGGACTTCGGTCCGTGATCATGGGGTACGAGTGATTTGGCTCATACAGAAGTTAGCGACCCTTGATTTGGTGTTGGAGCATGAACTCAATGTGGACTTGTTGCTTCTATCTCTTCCTTCCTCATTTGATGGATTCGTGATAAATTTTAATATGAACAAGATAGAGGCCACCCTTGAAGAGATGGTCAATATGCTCGTTACATATGAATCCACACTTAAGAAGGATAAGCCAGCTTTCTTGGTGGGCTCCTCATCTTCTGCTAAGAAGGGGCTAAGTATGAAGGGCAAGAAACGTTCTGCCCCACCCAAGAAAGTGGAACCCGAGAAGAAGCAAAAGACAAAGGCTTCAAACAATGGAAAATCCAAGGATGTTTGCCATTACTGCAAGAAGCCGGGTCATTGGAAGCGCAACTGCAAGGAGTATCTTGAGCAGTTGGGAACTGCAAAGGGTATGTTCTATATCGAAATAAACATGTCACTTAATACAACTTCTTGGGTATTGGATACCGGATGTGGATCTCACATTTGCAATGATTTGCAGGTGATGACAAGAAGTCGCAGGCTTAGAATGGGTGAGACCCAGCTGAGGCTCGGGAATGGTTCCAGAGTTGAAGCTACGGCCATTGGAGATGTTTGTTTGATTTTGCAGAATGGTTTTAAATTATTGTTGAGAGATGTTTTATTTGTGCCAGATTTAATTAAAAACATTATTTCTATTTCTATGCTTGATAGAGATGGTTATTCTTGTAATTTTGTGAATGGGATTTGCAGTATTTACAAGAATGAATGTTTAATTGGAAATGGACAACTTGAAAACGATCTATATAATTTAAAACTAAAAGACGTTCCAGTGAATTGTATTGACAAACCGGCAACAACAAACAAAAGGAAAATCGATAGTAAAAACCCGGCAAACCTATGGCACGCTAGACTAGGTCATATTTCCTCAAGGAGGATGAACAAGCTAGTGGGAGAGGGCATGTTTGATATGTCTGATATTAACTCTCTACCTACTTGTGAATCCTGCCTAAAAGGGAAAATGACTAAATCTCCTTTTAAGGGGAAGCCTGAGCGTAGTCAAAATCTGTTGGATTTGATCCATACAGATGTTTGTGGTCCATTTAGAGTAGGGACTCAACATGGCCACACCTACTTCATTACCTTTACTGATGATTATTCTAGGTATGGGTATTTATATTTAATGAAATATAAGTCTGAAGCATTTGAAAAGTTCAAAGAATTCAAGGCTGAAGTAGAAAACAAGCTAGGTAAAAGTATTAAAGCACTTCGATCGGATCGAGGTGGAGAATACTTAAGTACCGAGTTTTTGGACTATCTAAAAGAGAATGGGATTCTCTCTCAGTGGACTCCTCCTATGACACCACAGCTTAATGGTGTATCGGAGCGTCGTAATCGAACTTTGTTGGACATGGTTCGATCCATGATGAGCTTCACTGAGCTTCCACCTTCGTTTTGGGGCTATGCGCTTGAAACGGCGGTATTGTTGTTGAATAACGTCCACACTAAAGCAGTGGACAAAACACCATACGAGTTATGGAATGGCAAAGCTCCTAAGTATTCGTACTTGAGGATTTGGGGATGTCCTGCTTACGTGAAGCGGACAGTGGAGAGATAAGTTGGATAGTCGATCCAGCTTATGTTATTTTGTAGGGTATCCGAAGAATTCAATCGGATATTATTTCTATTATCCTGCTGAAACAAAGGTGTTTGTTTCTAGGAATGCCACCTTCTTGGAGAAGGAGTTCTTATTGGATAAGAAAGGCGAGATGATGGAACTCGAAGAAGTTCGAGAAGAACCCGAAATACAAAATAACGATCCTACACCTCAGGAACCATTGCTGGACACGCCTGCACCTAGAAGATCCGAAAGGACTTCTAGACCTCCAGTTCGATATGGTCTTCTTCTTGAAGAGGGTCAAGATGAACCCGACATTGGATGTGATCCAAGAAACTTCAAGGAAGCAATTTCTGATGCGGATTCGAATTTATGGCTTGAAGCTATGCAGTCTGAATTGGATTCGATGCATACTAACCAAGTCTGGTCTTTAGTGGATCCTCCCGATGGAATTGTTCCAATAGGGTGTAAATGGATCTACAAAAGAAAGCTTGGGCCTGATGGTAAGGTATTGACCTACAAGGCGCGATTGGTGGCGAAAGGTTATACTCAAAGGCAAGGAGTTGACTATGACGAAACCTTTTCACCAGTTGCAATGTTCAAGTCCATAAGAATCCTAATTGCCATAGCTGCATGGTATGACTATGAGATATGGCAAATGGATGTGAAGACTGCTTTTCTTAATGGAGACATTAAGGAGGAAATCTATATGAAGCAGCCTGAGGGGTACACATCCATGGGAAGCGAGCATAAGGTATGCAAGCTTCAGAGATCAATTTATGGTCTAAAACAAGCATCAAGAAGTTGGAACCAGAAATTTGATGAAACAATAAAAGATTTTGGTTTCATCAAAAACCCGGAGGAACCTTGCGTGTACAAGAAAGTAGTTAAGGATGCGGTGACATTCTTAGTACTTTATGTTGATGACATCCTACTCATTGGGAATGATGTAGGGATGTTGCAGTCAACGAAGATATGGTTATCAGGTAGATTTTCGATGAAGGATTTGGGTGAGGCATCCTACATTCTAGGGATTCAGATCTATAGAGATAGATCTAAGAGAATGATAGGACTCACTCAATCAACCTACATCGATACCATATTGAAACGGTTTTCAATGGATGGGTCCAAAAGAGGACATCTACCCATGTGTCATGGAGTTTCTCTATCCAAGTCTATGTGTCCCAAGACTGATGCAGAGATAGAGAATATGACACATGTACCATATGCGTCAGCTATAGGTAGTATCATGTATGGGATGATATCTACCAGACCGGATGTAGCATTTGCTCTGAGTGTCACGAGCAGATATCAGTCTAATCCTGGTCAGATGCATTGGAAAGCCGTGAAGGACATTCTTAAGTACTTGAGAAGGACTAAGAATATGTTCATGGTTTATGGAGGACGAGAACTCAAACTGGAAGGCTATACCGACTCTAGCTTCCAAAGTGATGTGGATGACTCGAAGTCAACCTCTGGATTTGTGTTCATGCTCAATGGTGGTGCTGTCTCTTGGAAGAGTTCCAAGCAGGACACCACAGCGGATTCCACCACTGAGGCTGAATACATTGCAGCATCAGCTGCTGCTAAAGAGGCCGTTTGGATGAGGAATTTCGTCCAAGAGTTGGGCGTCATTCCTGAATTTGTTGGTCCAGTCCCGGTGTACTGCGACAACACGGGTGCCGTTGCTCAAGCAAAGGAACCAAGGTCTCATCAAAGATCCAAACACGTACTGAGGAAATACCACATAATCCGGGAGATTGTGGAAAGAGGAGACATCAGTGTCGAACGAGTGGCCTCTGCAGACAATATCGCTGATCCACTTACTAAGCCTTTGCCAGGACCATTGTTTGACAAACATCGCGAAGCAATGGGTCTACGTAGTATGACTAGTTGGCTATAGGGCAAGTGGGAGATTGTAAGAGTGGGTGCCCAGTGAGCCAACTGTGTGGCTATGGGCTTTGATGACTCTTTGTATAAACAATCTTTTGTTTAATATTATTTACACTTTTATGGCAATGACTTTATATTACTTCATATTGTTATATTGTGATATACTATTGTTGTTTTGATAAAGACCTTGAATATACTATAGTGTATGTAAGATGTGGTAGAACATGGAGATGTCTATCATGAAATACATCTTATAGTCACTGTATATTCTAAAACCGTTCCTAGTCGATTGAGCCGTCCGATAATAAGGATAAGGATCGCTCGAGTTTGAGACTAGCATTTGCGATGCGGAGTACCACGTTTCATTGGTAGGGAACATGGAGATGTTCGAAGCATGCAAATGGATATTCATAGGATGAATAGTCGAACTACCCTATCCGGACTTTCCAAGTGGTTATCACTTATCGAGTGGATAAAGTCCGCGGTTTTGGTTGTACACCATTAGTCCTTACGACTTGAAACATCATGGAGACTCTATATGCTAGTACTGTGCTTTGACTCGTTTACCGACTCTGAGGGGGTCATCAGGTGTCGAGATTGGGTACAGTTACGACACATATAGGAGTCAATGCATTGTTGTCAAGGATTCACCACATACTTGCGAGTGTGGATATCCTATGCGATCTGAGGAGATATTAGTGTGACAAATCTCTGGCCAGAGTACTTGATGTGATTTAAGAAATGGTTTCTTAGTAGCACATGCGATGTCACTAATTTGATCTTCAAGATGCATTGCATAGTTATCGAATCTTGAGCGACTCTCGATATACCAATGGTTGTTGATTCGATCGGGATATATGGATGAAGGGACCGTACTGTACGCTAACCAAAATCTACTGGTTCTTGTAGGCACTATCAGTGATACCTAGGGAATCATGGGGCGATGTTGCTAGGCGCTTTACCATGATTCGTTGGGCAAGTCGGAAAGTGTTGTTCCGAGTCACAAGGAGTTGTGAGCCCACGGCTAGCTGTATCCCTGAACCATTGAGGGTCACACAGTGTAATGGAGTTTTAATCCCCGTTGAGATAGTTAAATTTAAAGAGTTAAATTTAATGAACTAAGGAGTTGGACTTCTTAAATAAGAGTAAGGGAGTAGGATTTCCTAAAATGACATAGGGATGGACATTTTTGGAAACCACTGAATTCGGATTCAGGAAAATTTATCTTGACTTTAAAATGTGCAGAAATGGTTTCTGTACACATTGGTAAAATCGGTTTATCAATCGGAGTCACGATGAATTTTATATTAATTTCTGAACGTGCGGGCTTTGCTTGTCGGGCCCTAGCTTATGACTAATGGGCCCTAAGGTGTTAGTGGCCTGCATTATAAATAAGTTATTGCAGTACAGAAATTACACGCAACAGGTCATAATTTTTGAGACAGAGCAAAAATCGAACCCTAGCCTCTCTCTCAACAAATCGGCCGAACCCTCCCCCTCTGCCCGAGAAAATTCCGGTCTGTGATTTTGAATCGCAGTAAGGAATAACGAATCAAATTCGTGTATTCTCTTCGCAGAAAACTTCTGATAGATTTTCTAGTGCAATCTATCAGAGGGATTAAACCTCTGTTCGTGGACCTGATTGAAGGCGTTCATCGGTTCCAGGGAGAGACAACAAGAGCAGAATTGTTCTGTTGGTGTCCATTAATCTCGTTGCGAGATTTGAGGTAAAATTTATTTAATTGTTATTTAAATTTTACACACACGTAATTCAATCGATGAACGGTTGATACCCATACCATGGAAACGTTCCATGAAAAAATTTTTAAACTTCCGCTGCACCGGGTATCAATCGTAATTGGTCTGGGAACTCGCCAGTTTTCCAACATAAACTGCTTGAAGATAGGAATAGTTATTAAATAGTTGGGCTCATGGACTGCCTGGAATGAGTGTGTGAACTGGGCTGGAAAAGGTAACATGGGCTGAGCTAAGAAAATATCTGTATGGGTACTAAAATTTTTTTTTTTGGGCTGGGCTACAGCCCATCACAGCTCATTAATGGATTCGTCCCTGCTCTTCAATAAAATCATATAGAGAATCAATGTCTATACATAGTGAGTCTAAAGAGTCAACAAGAATATACATACATAAATCGCATATTAAACATGAGACTTAACGTAATGGTATAACATAAACATATCGTAAAACTTGTCATTTATGGGCGATGAAATACATGCAATTATGATAACCATCATAATGTACACATCATTGGGTTCCTGTGATCATGGATTTGTTGTACAAAAAACATATAGCATAATGTCCTTAGCCACTTAAACTTTCATTCTTTGGAAAGGTTCTTCCCGCAGCTCATCCCAGGACACCAGTCCTGTATTTTCGTCTCGTGAGCACATCATTTGAAAAGGTCCTCCCTGGATCTCATTCCAAGGCGTCAATCCCATATTGCCACCACAAAACACATACAACATCAATATATTTTTCATGCATCATCAACATCATAACGTTGTCATACTTCTCATAAATTCATCATTTTCATCAAATCATGCTCTTTGAACTTTTATGATAAAAAATCGTGCATGCTAAAACTGGTGTAAAATCAAACACGCATCTAACTTTTCATGTCTTACACAGTGAACATAGCTTTCATGAAGAAATATAGTCTATAGATACATAATGCATTACATAGCTTAATTGATTCACATGAGTCGTTCCGTCCATCCGGTACATCCAAATTTAAAATTTTTCTGCTAGAACATCTTTAAACACTTAAAATAGCTTAAAAGATCATAAAATTGAATTTAGGACCTCAAATGCGTGAAATGAAAATTTCTGGACAAAATCTTTTTCTCCAGGGCGGAAAATTTTCCGCTCCAGCTCAGTCTTGCACCCCAGCGCGACCCCTTGCGCCTAGGCGCAAAAACTTTGCGCTTCTTGCGCCTGGGTGCATGGCGATCTGCCTGGGGTTCCCAGGCAGGTCGGCGCTGGGCGACTTGGCCAAAAAAAACAACCAAAACGACTCCCTTCGACCCATTCGACTCCTATTTGAGAAAATACTCACCCACACGTTGAAAAGAACGAGTATTCACCCGAGAGAGAATAAAAACTTGTAGGCTATTCATTCAAACCAGTCCATCATTCAAAAGTTTGATTCAAAACTCTACATAAATCATACACACTCCAAAATTCTGAATTTTCACATCTAAATCCATAAACTTCTTTAAAATTTTGCACCCAAACATCAAGAAAGAAACACGCTTCACAATTTACACCATGATCTTAAAAACTCTCATAAAAAATGCATAATACAACATACACATCAATACACTTGAGTTTTCATAGTAAAAATACATATAATCATGAATTGTGGTTTCAAAACATTAAAAACTTACCTTATTGTTGAAGTTTGGATTTAACCTGCACTTTGGTAGCGATTTAGCCTCGAACTGTGAAGAACTCGACCTATCTTTTGAACGCAGATTTGAACGTGAAGGGGGAAAAGAGAGAAAGGGCGTAGGCGGCATCCAAGAAGAGAAAGGATAAGGAATTTTGAAGTCTAATTAGTTTGTGACTAATGGGCTTGGAAGTAGGCCCGTTAGTCGCAAACACTAACTTTTAAAAGTTTTTCTCCTCTCAACTTTTTAAAATTGCATTAAAGCATTAAACTTACATAACCATAAAATATTTTCTCTTGACCTCGTTCGATGGCTAGTCTCTTTTCTTCAGTCCAGTATTAATCCTAAACTTAAAAACATTAAACTAACTTACAAAATATTAAATATTAGGCCTAAACATAGCATCACATAATTTAAACATAACTTTTAAAATTGATAATTAAAATACATAAAATCATATAAATTCTTTAAAATTTTCGTGATTGAGCTAGTGGACTTTTGGACCTTACAGATTTATCACAATTGATACTTTTGTGAACAAATGATCTAGATTGCTTTTTATTTTTTATTTTTTTCAAATATGTTAGGACACTAAACCACACAATCAACTATCTGTATCTTGTTCAGCACCTCATGTATCTCAAACATGTTTTCAAATAACTTGAAGCCAAACTAATTTCAATGAATTTTTGACGGTATGAACTTTTCATGAATATATAAAAAATATTTGACATGTAAAATCTTAAGCCAAAAAAAAAAAAGCATTCCTATGAGGCGATAAATTTTTTCTTTATATAAATTATATTTTTATTTAATATAGGTATCACTTTACCATCCTCGGTATTCTCTTGAAGCTATGGATTTCAATGGAGATATATAAAATACATCCATTGATTAGTAATCTTTCTTTCTAGAGGTATAATGTGTCGATTCAAATTAAGTCTCAAAACATATGAATTTTTTTGTTATGTTTCCATATTGATATATACTTCGAATTTCACGACTTTGGCTTATTTTCATCTTTATTATTTCATGTTGATGTCTAGTATTTAGAGTGTTTCTGAAATAAAGTTGTAATGGACCGGGTGCATCCCTCTGCCTCTGGCCCATCTGGCCTCAACTCTAGGAGCTCGCGACTATACTCATGGTCTTCTCTTCACTGGAAATGAGAGTTTTTGCCCTCTCCAGGATTCGAATTTGGACCATCAGGCATATATCCAAGTTCAACTCAACTCTGGTATCACTTGAGCTAAAAGGGCGCCCTTTTATGTAATGGACCGGGTGCATCCCTCTGCCTCTGGCCCATCTGGCCTCAGCTCTGGGAGCTCGCGACCATATTCATGGTCTTTTCTCCACCTAAAAAGGAGAGTTTTTGCCCTCCCAAGATTCGAACTTGAATATATGCCAACTTGGACCCTCAGGCATATATCCAAGTTCAACTCAACCCTGGTACCACTTGATCTAATTCTTTTTTAGATGAAGAGAAGACCATGAGTATGGTCGCGAGCTCCCAAAGCTGAGGCCAAATGGGCCAGAGGCAGAGGGATGCACCCAGTCCATTACAGAAGTTTACTGCCAACTATGTTTGTTGATTTATGATTTTCATGAATAGTTTTCTTATGGATTTATTTTTAGGATAGTTTTCTTTGTCATTTGCTACCTAGGATTTTATATTTTCTTTGCTCTCTTTTTGTTTTAAAGAAACCTCAAAACTTATATATTGGAACATGTAAAACCTTTTTTTTTCTTTTAATGATCTAAAAATGTTGGTCTAATTTGCGTATGATTTGTGTCTTACCTTCTGTTTTTTCTTTAGTTCAGATTCATGACTTACGTACTATTATCTGAAACTACGAAATGAGATTTATATATGCATGGTCTAACTCAAAGATCCAGGCTCCGTTTACACAAGTAATTATAAAACATTTTTATAAAAGTGTTTTTAAAATATTTTTTATAAAATGTTTTAAGACTAAAAATGTGTTTGAACAATTATTCTATAAAAACATTTTAGCATTTCAAAAGTAATGTTCATCATCTTTGTATTGCATAGTTCATTATAAAAACATCTAAAAATACAACTTATTTGTTCTTTAAAAAATCTTTTAAAAAATATTTTACAAAGATCTTGTCCAAATACATGTTTTAAGTTTTTTTCACTTATAAAATACTAAAAACGTAGCGTTCACCTCTGATCTTTGAGTGAGTTCTGGTTGGCGGAAATACATGTGCAAATGAAACTTAATGGCGTATCAACTAGATACAAGATAAAATAATAAGATACTTAAACTGAAACATTGTAGTTCAGTTATGATCGATAATAAAAACAATCTTAGTCTTTGTTGAGAAAAATATCCCAGAAAAAATAGAAGTGCGGTGAGATTGAAAAAAATCAACATTTTGTGCTTTGTACAAACATCCAAATTAGATCATCATTTTGAATTTGAAGGGTGGTATATGTGTAGTATTGTACCAAAAAGTGTATACGTCAATCGTACTGAAAATTGTGGTATTAAAAAATATATAACGATATGGTATCGAAACTTTCGATATACAGAAATTCTCGTTATATAACTAGCATATCAATTATATCAAAATTTTGTAATATATTAAATTTTGATATAGTATGGCATAATCGAAAATAAAAACGTTATATATTTTTTAATATAATATATTATTAATTAAAAATTTATATAAATGTTTAATGCTTATATATTGTTTCGGATGTTCGATATATGTCGAAATTTTCATATCGAAAACTTTCAGTAAATTTGATATTTTTCGACAGTAATCTCGATATACCGAAAATTTTGATATTTTTTCTCACTCCTATTTTAATTGATAAATAAATTATGAACAAAAAGGATAAGTTAAAGAATAAAGAAATAGTGAACACACATAGAAAAGAACAAAGAACGAAGGAAATAAATGGACAAAGTAATTTAAAATAAATACGAAGCGGATAAAAAATGTAGTTGGAAGTTGGCAACGTGGTTCTCTTAATTGATGGCAAAAAAAACACGTTTTCATTGTAAGAAAAGAACGAGAAACTAAAGGGAATAAAATCGGCAAGAGCACCAAACGTCATCGTTTCAGCCATACAGCACTTGTTCTCGTATGAGTTCTTCTGAAAATTCTTCTAGATGGTATTCTTCCCCTTCTTTGAGATGAGCTTGTTGCTAGAGATGTTCTTGCAGATCCACTTCTTTTTTCTAATCTATAGGATCTAGCCTTTTGTTTGGACCAAACTATTCTTGGTTTCCAAGAATCTTTCATTCTTTTATTATAAAGATTATTTCTGAATTTCTTCATCTTAAATCCCTATGATCTATTCTCTATGATTGTTGGAAGATCATTTTCTCTACAACATAAAGGAGTATGTTTATCTATATCCCTTATATTCTTATAGTTCTTTTGTAATGCTGGCATGTGACACCATTCTGCCAATTTTCCTTTCAGAAAAGAGGCGCGTCTTGCCAATGTGTTTGGATTACTCGGAACGTATTCTTTTATCAACATTTCTCTCCAGGGGCTTGGCATTTTTGCGAAAAATAGCTGAATAGATACGTTTTCTTCGACTCCCGAATTCCATCTATATTTGGTGAATAACATAATGTATTCATCAACTAAACAGATATCATGCAACTTGAGACTATACAGAGCTTGAGTATATCTTCTCTTTTTTTCCGTATCTTGATTATTGAAATAGTCTACCCCTATAAATTGTGCTTTGAATAGGATGGTCATTCTTCCTCCAATCTCGCTTAGGGATTCTCCTGCTAAGACTGGTTCTTTAGTCTCTGGCATAGTCATTTCCCAAGCTATCTTTACAGACCCCATTAGACTCATTTCTAGAAGTTTAATGAATCCTTTTTTATTGAGATCTAATGTTCCTGCTGCAATTCTCATGGCTGACGTCCAATCATCAATGAGATCTTCTCTGTTTTTGAAATCCAAAACATCAAGGTTTAACATAACCCCATAAGGATGTATTGGATCTAAAACAGTTTTTCCGTAAGGAGTTTGATGGAGTGGGATTTTACTCCTTCTTATCCTTGTTCCTGTTGGATGTGAATTTTCTCCAATATGGAATTCACTATGTGGTTTTTCTATTTTAACCACATATTTTGGAGGATTCCTTAAAGGTTGTTCACCTTCCAGGGCATTCATCTTTAGATCTACTACTTTAAGATTTGCAAATGAATCTGCAAGATCTTGTAGATCCTCAAGATTTAATCTTTTTAAAGTAGTCATCAGATAGTATTCTTTTCTGATACTGCTTTTATAAGATTAATCATCATCTCTTCATCAGTTAAAGGTTTTTGTATCATTTTGGTTTTATCTTTATGATGTAACAAAGGTTCAGTACCAAACGAGATTGGTAATCTTCCTCCTTTCCTAGAACTCTATGTTTGTTCTAGATTTTGGATTTTCATTTGAAGTTCCCTTAAAGTTACAAGAATTTCTTCTTGTTTCTTAAGGATTTGTCCAATTTGTCAAGGTATTTCATACAACTGGTTGCTGTAATATTGTACCTTCTTTTGGATTTCTCTAAAATCTCCGAAGATCTTAGAAGAGTCTGGGGTAATTTCTAGAAATTGAGAATTAAAAATCATATTTCTTAATCCTTTCAGATTTTACAAAACTCAGGGCCTGTTGTAAAGAATCCATTTTAACTAGATTCACTTGTTCATAGAATTTCATATAAATGAAATTTATCTTGTTCAAACTTTCGTTTGAATTCATGTTTTGTTAAAATCTTCTCATCAACAAAGAAAATATGATTTAACGAATAATATTATGTCTGAATAATAAACCTAAGACCCTGATATCATTTTTACGGATAATATTTTATACTGCAAATGAGCACAAAATCTCCAGATTCAAGCATAAAACCTTTAGATTTCAAGCATAGATTAGCATAAATCTAGTACAAGAATTAAACATTAAAATATTCAAGTTTGGTGGTCCTAGGGAGTTATAGTAAAGAATCTTTTGGTTGGAGAGTTAGAATAAAGTTAGGATGAGTATTAAGGATTTTAGGACAATTTACTCATATTGTTTCGGATTTTCGACATATGTCGAAATTTTCATATAAAAAATTTTCGATAAATTTGATATTTTTCGACAGTAATTTTGTTGATATACCGAAAATTTCGATATTTTTTCTTAATTTTATTTTAATTGATAAATAAATACTGAACAAAAAGGATAAGATAATGAATAAAGAAATAGAGAACACGCATAGAAAAGAACAAGAACGAAGGAAATAAATGGACAAAGTAATTAAAAAAAAATACGAAGCGGATAAAAAATGTAGTTGGAAGTTGGCAACGTGTTTCTCTTAGTTGATGGCAAAAAAAACACGATTTCATTGTAAAAAAAAAACGAGATACTAAAGGGAATAAAATTGGCAAGAGCACCAAACGTCATCGTTTCAGCCATACAGCACCATTTAGGTTGATCCCAAACCGGGTTTAGTACATGTCGTCCGCAGGGTAGTACCCTGCGGGTGATGTGTAATTCCATGATTGTTCAAAATTAGTGGATCCCACGTGGGACCCACTGATTTAACCAATCATTAGCCGTCACGTTACCTGCAGGGCACTACCCTGCGAGTAGCATCCAAAACCGAAAGGATGATGTTTCAAAAAGTCAATTACGTGAGCAGGGTAATTTTAGAATGAAGTTTTGGTACGTCATTGTCATACCAAAAATGTTATTATACGTGTCTCGTGCTTAAACGAAAACTGAAAGAAGCGAAAAATTAGTAATCAGAGAGAAGTATATACATTTTCTCCAACTCCAAATATTTTTGAAATTTAAAATTCTCTTTTTAAATCTTTGCTTCCAATACAAGCTTGCATTGAAGAATTGATCAACCATTGAATCCTGGAAATCAGCTTGCCTATGTTATCTTCCAACATTCAATTTCCATCCTCATTCATCGAATCATCGCTCATATCGAATTTGAACCAAATTAATTTCCAAAGCTAAACTCTATATTCTCTTTATTGCTCTGCCACAGACGACATGGATAACTCAAAAATTTGTTAGCACAGATGTCCCTTTTGAACCCATTGCTCGCATTGATCTCGACTCCACCATTACAATAGGGACGAAGCGTAGGAATTTACAACTATATGTTTGAGGGGATGATCCAGATCCGTGCCTCCTGCATGGCCTACGAAGTCGGCAGGCGAATGAAACTTTCCACAGCAGATGCACATTATTCTAACTTCTTCTCCTTTCCCGTATTTGTACAGTATTCCATCCACTCTTCTTCCGTTGGGGCCGTTTCCCACCGTGAAAACACAAGGCATGTCCTCTGTTGCATTTGTCCCAACTTTTTGTCTTGAGGCATCAAACTTCTTAGACGCACTCGCAGGTATGTCTGATCCGGTGGTTTTACCCGTCTCTTGAGATTTCGAGCCTGAAGAACCAACATCTTTGTTATGTACTTTCAATGGTTGATTGCTGGTGGGACTTGGTTCACCGCTCGATCCTGCCATAGATATTTAACACACAAAAAAAAAATGTCAACAACAAAAATTCATATTAATTGCAAAATTTTATTAACGAAGGAATGTATTAAAAACATGTGTTAGCACAAGTTATCTGATATCAAATCCTGAAATCCCCAATGCAAAGTTCCTTAATTTTAGCAGAAGGCGTGAAGCGATTGAAGTGGTAGAAACAAGGGGTTATTCGAATATTTGCCAGACAAAAGTACCTCGTTACCTCTCGAAAAATGTTTAGGTGAGACTAAACACGAGCACGAGAGCGCAAGTCTTGGTTTGTTACATCAAAGAAACAATCGCAGAACGAAAATAGTTGAGTTCATCCGCGCCATAAGGATAAGAAAGGGACATGCTTATGAAAATGGACCGACGAAGAAACTAAACGCAATCTAACCAATCTTTAAACCTCAGAGACAGATGCAAGAAGCTGAATGGTTACATTGATCTTTTAGTGTCGCCATTTGAAACTATACTAACTATACAAAACGAAATCCGCCTAGAGATAAGGAAGTGAAAGATCTTTAAAATTATAACATTCGAAGTTCCCCCTTGAGATCACAAAAACACACAATGATGAGAATCTGGAAAAAAAAAAATCCATGAATACGGACAGTAGGTTAAATCTACTTTGTATACAAAGACGCAACACGATATACTTGAGTGTACAGTTGATGACAATTCAAATTTTCAAGAGTAGTCTCACAAATCTCACAGATCTATGTGCAAAAGCCGAGTCGATCTATATTTACAATGAAAACATCTACCTAACAGGATCCAACCCATAGTTTATCTACCCCACACAACAAAAACCCAATCATCAAACATATGCAACCAAATCCAATAAATCTATGGCCAACTTAAATATCTTCAAAAGATCAAATTACCTTGTCGAAATTTACCCTCCAAATCCGACACGCAAGACGAGCTTCCCGACCCCCCCGGGGACACGGCATTAGCCATAGCTACAATATCAGTTCCACCACCACAAATGGCTCGTCTAGCCGCCCAAGATGTGGAACCAAACCTTTGGACTTCCGAGTTCAAAATTCCACCACCACCACCAACACCATAAACTCCACCTACTTCTTTATCTTTATCACCCCTTAAATTCCTCTGCTTCTCAGACCTCCTCCTCTTAGCCTCCATCCTTCTCAGTGTCTGCCACTCCTTCCTCTTCCTCCACTCTTCCTCGGTCTCCACAGGCAGGGAAGACGTCCGAACCAGACCAGTGACCGGTATCGATTTCGGATGATCCTTATCATCTGTCACAACAGGTGAACACACTGCTATCGAAGAAGACCGCACCAAGCTCTTGCAACTATTGTCCACTCCAAATCTTCCCCCCAATGACAGCCCAAGATTCAACTCAATATCCTCCTCATCCTTGTCTTTCGACACCTCCAATTCACTAACACTACCCCTGAACCTCTGCAACAAGTCCCTCGAAAACTTGTTCACCGATACATCCAAAGAAAGATTCTCCATATCACTCGTTGTCAATGTTTTCTTTATCACATCACCATCCCCCATGAACAACCATCGAAAACATACACAAGAAAAAATATATATAAAAAAAACTATAGAAGCATTTTTTCAACCTTCAGGGTATATGGATGCATGTTGAAGTTCCTCACGGCATGATTCGCACAAGCTCATATGGAATAATCTTTTTCAACACCATGTTAATTAACCCCCCCGGAAGCTTCAAGATTCGATTTTTATGCAAAAGTTGAGCAAGATTTCGAGTCACGAACACAAAGCTTCCACTTCACCGATGTTTCCCTTGAAAACAGGAAAGATTAGAAAACAAGAACACCACACTCCAATGCGAAGAAGAAAACCCAATGAATGAATAATGAAAATCAAGAAAAACAAATTAAAAAAATGGTTGCCTCCCAAACAAACCCAAAAAAACATAAATAGAAGTAAAAACAAATGTATCTTTTTTTCCTACAAAAAGAATCAATCAAAATGACATCGAGGAAGGGGATAGAAAAGAGCTTGTACGTGTGATAAGCAAGACCAAAACCAAAAGCAATCAAGGAGGGAGGTGGAATGACGAAAGTGACCCTGGGTACTAGGTAAGGACAAGGAGAGAGGTGAAAATGCGACACGTGGGCGTGGATGAATGAAAGCCGTTGCAGGTGGTGTCGCTAGCGAAGTGGTGTAAGAGAAAGTGTCAGAAGGATGGGAGATTATAGCCTGTGTGCGGGCTCATGGAAGTCATGTGTGGGCATTCGAAATATAATAATGTTGGAGATTTTTCCCCTCAAAATAATAATAATAATAATGCTGGATTTTTTTCCAATTAGGATAGGGTAGGGGTTATGTGTCAATCCAAGATTGCGTTTCTTTTTCTTACTTCGACCGTTGAAAACTCCCACCAATTTATCAAGGGTCATGTGTCATGACGTTAGACACTTTTATCATGCTTTTTTCGGGTTAATTGCATCCACATCCCCTGTGAAAAATTTAAAAGACATAAAACTTTTTAAAAAATATTAATAGACTAATGCATCCCTCAATTTTTTAAAATGTAGCACATTTCACTCCTATGTTATACAAACTCGGACACATTTATACCATCTCATAGAGGTTTTTATGCTAATTTTTTTAAAACATAGGGTCTAACATGCTATTAATTTTACACAGGAGATTTTATGTCTTTTAAACTTTTCACAGGGGGTGTGGATGCAATTAGCCCTGCTTTTTTAAATATAAAAATAAATAATATAATATATAATATATATATATATATAATTTTTAGGAGTTTAAATATATATATATATATTGAGAATTTTGTGTCGAATCTGATATCTTGTTTCAAACATAAGACGTTGATGTTATATGGGTTATAAATCATCAACTCTATTATGTTTCTTTCAATTAAACACAAAAAATATCATAATACATAAAACAATGATACTACAAATCATATATAATTGTTTTGTTTTCAAAATCAAGCCAAAAATTAAATGAAAGTAGCGAAAATGAATTTTACTAAGGTTTTAAGTTGTTAGAACTTAGAAGCCAGTTCTAAGAATCAAAGTACAAAAAAAGAATCTATTTTTTAAGATTATACATATTTTGCTTATATTTTGAGAATATCAGATAAAGATTCGTCCTATAATTATATGTCATATCCAATTCATGTCCCAATAAGAATTAGGAATCTTTTTTTTCGATTCCATACTCGACAAGTATTGAGATCCGAATGTTTGGGATTCCGTCGGGTAGGTAAATAATATCCGTATTAAAAAATATATTTTCAATCCATGGAGGCTCTAAACTATGCCAAATGAAAGAAAGGATTATTTTTTTTGAGAAACGAGGAGGAACTAAGAAATTTTGTAAAGAACTAGTATGGAGTAAGATGGTGAATGGCTTCTTGATAACATATTTTATTTTCCACTGTAATGGGTGGAAAATTCCTACAACTTTCACTACCTTTTTTTATTCTTTAGAAATCGACAAACCGAGATTTTTTTCCTCATAAATAATTTCCTACGTACGCCACTAATCTCCCTGACATGCACAACCAAAATCGGCAAATTATGTAGAAGAACAATGGCAGTCCCATCCGGATCGAAAAATTTCAAGGGGTTCGAAAGAGATCTATTTCGATGAATACCGATACCAAAATCAAACAATACTTTCCACCGTTTGATTTAAGTGATATGATAAATAATACATAGATAAGTAATATAATGTAAATTAAAAATAAATAAGAAATAATAGTTAATACATTATTTGATTTGATGGATAGATTATAATTTATTTGATTTAATTGATGTAAAATTAATAATTAATAGATGAATAAATAATATGACTAGAATAACATGAAATTGAATGAGATAAGTTATACATATACATTAATAATACACCAAACCAAATAATGCTAAAAATTCAATGAAACACACATTATGAGTACTGAATGGAAACATTTAAGAAAAAATTTATTATCGATTTGTTTAGTAAAATCAAACTATTCAAAAGATATTGTTCATCAGGAAAATGCTGAGTCGGGGTTTTACAAAATGAAAACTTTTGTGGAGGTGGAAAAACTTCAAAAGTATTTAAAAACCAAAATATATAATAAATATGATAATAATAATAATAATAATAATAATAATAATAATATATTAATAATTCAGTTTGAAACGAGAATCCGAACCGATAAAAATTATATGTTTGGGTACTGTTTGGTTCGTGTTATAGGATAAATAATATTTGGATAAATAATAAAATATAATAAAAAATAAATAAAAAATGATAGTTAATAAAATAATTGATTTGACTGATATATTATAGTTGATTTGATTTGATTTTGATTTGATTGATTAAATTTTATATAAAAATGATAAATTATTATTTTGTTCTTTTAAAAAATAAATAAAATATGAATAATATTATTTATAGGGTAATATAGTAATTTAACTTTAATGATTTGATTGATATAAGATAAATGATTAATAATTTGATTGATGTAAAATAAATAATTAACAGATAGAAAAATAATATGATGAGAAAAACGAGTGATTGGATAAGATAAGTTATACATGGACTATTTATACTCGAGCCAAACGGTGCCTTGATCTTTCTCCTAAAATTAATCGGGATGAAAAAAATCTCAACAAGAATAGAATGAGATCCAAGATGATAAGAATTTTGGGAGATTTTTACTAGCCCTAATTATCATATCAAATAAATGTTTTTTTAAAAAAATATGCAAAACCTTTTTGGAGAATAAAAATAGATGCCCAAGAACCTTTTGATTGATTAATTAGTAGTCAAAGTTGCAATTGGTGTGCAAAGAACGTGGACTCCATCAATATAACAAATTACGCAATAATTGGGGACAGACACGTGTCAGCGAACAAATAAATTGGGGTCCCCACTCTAAAGATATTATTATGCGCTGGCTCCCTTCTCGAAGCTTGGGTTCTGATTCCATTTATTCCGGTGATAACATATATTTTTTTTATTCATAATTATTGATTTATAGTAATAGAAGGAGGTCTTTCTATCTGTAAATATAAAATAATATTCCCTCTTTCCAATATCAACGGATAAATATTGTATGTTTCATACATATTAAAAAAGTGTTTCGAAAAATAATTTTAGAAAATAATTTCTTATTTTAATTTTATTTAATAAAAATTTTAATAAAATAAAATAATTATACAAGTAATTAATGATATTAATTTAATTGAGGTAAAGTAGTAAAAGAATTGGAGAAATAACATTAATATGAAAACTAAACTATATATTTAGAACGGATGAAAAAGAAAATGTAGTATAAATGAGTGAAACATAGAAAATACTTCTTTATTTTCGATTATATAGATTTTTTATTTCAGATTAAAAAATTTATGGAAAAAACAAGTCATTATACAAATTTTATTTTCTCTATTATATATATTCATTCAAAAAATAGTTGTACATTTTTCAAAGTTTGTTTAATAGGCATATGTTAGGAAACAAATTATAAAAATATTGTTAAATATAATACAGACTTATATATTTGATACAAAAAAAAAAATGTGATCTAAATAATTGAGACGAAAATAATATTAAATATATATCTTCTTTTATTGGATTTTTTTAAATACAATTTCCTTTCTTGTATTTTATATAGTTAGTTTTATGATTTTCTTATGATGTAGGAACCCACATCCGCTACCTTTCGATACGCACTGAGTAAAAATCGGACCAACGCAATAGCCTGTAAACTACGCTAGTCAAGTAAACCGCATTAGACAAGACCTGTACAACAGACTAATACAAGTATGGCTGGCATACCGTACCGAAATACCGGAATTTTGGCATGCTGTACCGAATTTTTTTCGATATACAGACATTTTTTCGGTATACCGAATTTTTTTTCGGTATCTATACGGTATCAATATGGATTTTTTTCGTACCAAAGTTTTGGAATTTTACTATCGGTATCAGTATGAATTTTTTTCATACCAATATTTGTAGTAAGGTATATCGAAAAACCACCCCTAAATACAAGAAAGTGTTTGTAGAAAAAATCGAACTCTTGATCTTTAACCAAGTGCTCATTTATTCCATCAACTAAGACACCCTCTTGAAGGCTTTATGATCCTTATTTTTGTCCCCTAGTTTAGTTGTTTTCTTCGTTTACTCCTTTCATGTTTATTTCTTGATTGTCCTTGTGTTACTATTTTCGCTCAATTTTATGCATACTGTTATTATTATTATTTTTTGACAATAACTTGTAATCTTTATTAACCTTGAACATTGCGACTGGTGAAAAGGTTTCATCTTAGTCAACTTCTTTTCTTTGAGTATAACCTTTTGCTACCAATCGTGCCTTGTAGGTTAGTACCTTGCCATCAGGCCCAAGTTTTCTCTTGTAGATCCATTTACACCCTATTGGAACAATTTCATCGGGAGGATCTACTAAAGACCAAACTTGGTTTGTATGCATCGAGTCTATTTTTGACTGCATAGAATCAAGCCATAAATTAGAATCCGCATTAGAAATTGCTTCCTTGAAGTTTCTTGGATCACATCCAATGTCGGGTTCACTTTGATCCCCTTCAAGAAGAAGACCATATCGAACAGGAGGTCTAGAAGTCCTCTCGGATCTCCTAGATATAGGCATGTCCGTTGAAGGTTCTTGAGGTGTGTGGTCGTTATTTTGTATCTCGGGTTCTTCTCGAATTTTTTCGAGTTCCATCATCTTGCCTTTCTTATCTAATAAGAACTCCTTCTCCATGAAGGTGGCATTCCTCGAAACAAACACTTTTGTCTCATAAGGATGATAGAAATAATATCCGATTGAATTCTTCGGATATCCTACAAAATAACATAAGGTGGATCGACTATCCAACTTATCTTCCACTGTCTGCTTCACGTAAGCAGGACATCCCCAAATCCTTAAGTACGAATACTTAGGAGCTTTGCCATTCCATAACTCGTATGGAGTTTTATCTACTGCTTTAGTGTGGACATTGTTCAACAACAATACCGCCGTTTCAAGCGCATAGCCCCAAAAAGAAGGTGGAAGCTCAGTGAAGCTCATCATAGATCAAACCATGTCCAACAAAGTTCGATTGCGATGCTCCGAGACACCATTCATCTGAGGTGTCATAGGAGGAGTCCACTGAGAGAGAATCCCATTCTCTTTTAGATAGCTCAAAAACTTGGTACTTAAGTATTCTCCACCTCGATCCGATCGAAGTGCTTTAATAATTCTACCTTGTTTATTTTCTACTTCAGCCTTGAATTCTTTGAAATTTTCAAATGATTCAGACTTATATTTCATTAAATATAAATACTCATACCTCGAATAATCATCAGTAAAGGTAATGAAGTAGGTGTGTCCAAATTTAGTACCGATACTAAATGGTCCACAGACATCTGTATGGATCAAATCCAACAGGTTTTGACTACGCTCAGGCTTCCCTCTGAAAGTAGATTTAGTCATTTTTTCTTTTAGGCAGGACTCACAAGTAGGTAGAGAGTTAATATCAGAAATATCAAACATGTCCTCTCCCACTAGCTTGTTCATCCTCCTTGAGGAAATATGACCTAGCCTAGCATGCGAAAGGTTTGCCGGTTTTTGACTATCGTTTTTCCTTTTATTTGTTGTTACCAGTTTATCAACATAATTAATTGGAACGTCTTTTAATTTTAAGTTATATAGATCGTTTTCAAGTTGTCCATTTCCAATCAAACATTCATTCTTGTAAATATTGCAAATCCCATTCACAAAATTACAAGAAAAACCATCTCTATCAAGCATAGAAACAGAAATAATGTTTTTAACTAAATCTGGCACAAATAAAACATCTCTAAAAAATAACTTAAAATTGTTCTGCGAAACTAAATAAACGTCTCCCACTGCTTTGGCCTCAACTCTGGAACCATTTCCAAGCCTCAGCTGGGTCTCACCAATACTAAGCTTACGAATTCTTGTCATCACCTGTAAATCATTGCAAATGTGAGATCCAGTATCCAATACCTAAGAAGTAGTATTAAGTGAAACATTTATTTCAATGTAAAACATACCCTTTGCAGTTCGCAACTGCTCGAGGTATTCCTTGCAGTTACGTTTCCAATGACCGGGTTTCTTGCAGTGATGGCAAACATCTCCAGATATGTTCACGTTTGAAGCTTTTGTCTTGGCCTTCTTTTGTGGTACAATTTTCTTGGGTGGGGCAGAATGTTTCTTACCCTTTCCACTTGGCCCCTTCTTGGAGTAAGAAGAGGATCCAACCAAGAGTACCGGTTTATCCTTATTTAATGTGGCCTCATAAGACACAAGCATATTGACCATCTCTTCAAGGATGGCCTCTATCTTGTTCATATTGAAGTTCACCACAAATCCGTCAAACGACGAAGGAAGGGAAAGAAGTAACAATTCCGCATTTAGTTCATGCTTCCAAAGTCAAATCGAGTGTTACCAATTTTTCAATGAGCCCAATCATGTGTACCCCATGCTCACGGACCGAAGTCCCATCTCGCATGCGGCACGTCATGAGCTCTTTGACGGTGGCATACCTCTCTGACCTTGACTGAGCTCCAAAACGTTTCTTGAGGTGCATGTGTATGTCAGCAGCATTCACGACATCCTCAAATTGCCTCTGGAGTTCATCTGACATTGAAGCTTGCATATAGCATTTAGCCTTGACATCATGGTCCCACCATTGATCAAGTTTTGCCAATTCTTTCGGACTTATATTAGCCGGTGCTTCCTTTGGAGGATTCCTTTCTAACACGTAGAAAATTTTCTCCGAGTTTAGAACAATCTTTAATTTACGGACAATTCCGTATAATTTGCGCCAACCAATTTGTTTTGTTCGAGAATTGAGTATAGTGGATTGCGCGAATTCATTGTAATGAAATACTGAAAAGAAACAGATAATAATCAGTGATTGTTTAATTAATTTACTAAGACATAAAATATGGCGAGATTTAATTTTATGAATTTCACTCCCACTATTTTAACGATTTCACTACCCTCTAGTGAAAACGGGAAACTTGTTTCCTTAGTGGGAACATGGAGTCCAATTGACAAACTATAGTCCTGAATAATATCAGCCAACCATAATTTTCAAAAGGTAGAGCCCAATTGCTTCCAAAGCAACCCCCATGTTTTTACCTCATGTCCAATAAGGGCAAAATAATATGACGCCGTTTAATGTGACATGTCAAGATGACCCATCAATATTAAGTTGTGATGGACGGTCGCCATGTGGATCCCCCATAATATGAGCCAATCCCATGGGAGTTCTACCCAACTTACAACATGTGTCGATCCAATGTACAGCTTTTCGACGAACGGGCCCCCCCAATAATATGAGTCGGACCGTGCCCGCGGGTAGCATCTCATACATTGATCGTTGATGGAAGGTAGGAACATTTAAACAATATTTAAATTCCCTTTTGTTTATCTTGATATCAATTTTAAATCATATTTAAAATGAGAAATTTTTAATTTTGAAAATTGTCTCATCATGCAATATTTGTATGCTTGCCGGATTCATACAATTTAGTCTAAACAAGCATACAACAATAATATCATATATTATTTAAAGGACGATCAATCCCAATCACTAATCGACCCATGGTTGCCAATCACGAGTCTAAGTCCAATCCTAGGTGATATATAAGTATGCAATGCAATCTTATTACATTGAGCTTTCAATTTACATTTTTTCGGTCTTTATTGTCTGCTGGGCCCACCTTTGTCTTCAAATCTTTATCACCCACTAAGTCTAATAAATTTACAATAAATTTCGATTACAAGTAGGGGATACATATTTAAGGGTGGGAAAGAGCCATAAACCAGGCCCACTTTTTATTACAAATGACAATTCAAATTGGGCTATAAACCAAGCCCATTAATAAAACCCAACAACAATAAAAACAAATGTAAATAACCTAACATACACCTACCAAATTGGTCATGGCAATCGATCATCCTTTTATCCAATAATTAATTCAATAATTAAATAATTGGATAACATGCAATGGCATCATAATTAAAAAGATAAAATCAAATTTTATCTTATCCTTTCATAAGATCATATCTTATCATCAATTGTACCAAAATAATTAATTTTATAAAATCTAATTTAACGGATAAAATTTACAAATTTACCAAAAATTCAAATTTATCCAAAAATCAATTTTAAAAATTTCGGACTCAAACAATTTGATACGATGCCTTGTGGACCAATCAAAAATAATTTTCGATCGGACCAAAAATTAAAATTCCAAAATATTAAAATTTTAATTAAAAAATCAATTTTAATTTTTTTCGGGCTGCCTGAGACAATCTCGGGCAGCCCGCGCCCCAAAATGGGTCCCGGGCAGGGCAGCCGGGCAGCGACGATCGCTGCGCTGCCCTCGCTGCCCCGGGCAGCGACGATCGCTGCCCGATGTGCCCATTAAAATTTAATTTTAAATTTTTGTTTTTGTTTCAAAAACCCGAGGCCAAAAATTTTGTACAATCGATTAATTTAATCATTTGATCTGAGAGCAACCTGTCTCTGATACCACTGTTGGAACACGCGTTCTCTGATCACACGGATGTGATACCCGGAGCAGCGAAAGTTTAAAAATTTTATTTTTTGATATGGAACGATTCCATATCGTGGGTATCAAATCCTAACGATTAAAATCTTGCAAGTAAAAATATAAATACACAATTAAATATTTTTACCTATTCAAGCAAAGGCTTGATTATGGACTCCAACAGAATCTAATCTGCTCTTCTTGTAAATCCCGAGAACCGATGATTATCACGATCAACCTCCGGAATTAAGTCCACGAATATAAAACTAAAAGCCTCTGATTGATTGCACTAGAAATCAATCAGATGTTTATCGATGAGAATAAACAGATTTGATCTGTTAATTCAGAAAGTGATTTTTCGGAAAAATCACAGACCGAATTTTCTCAAAATGGAGAAGGGAATTTTTGAAAAATCCCTTAGAAATTTATGTAGTGTTCGAAAATTGCAAGGAGGAATTCTTAAGAATTTCGAACCCTACATATGTATATATATAATTTCTAGACTAGATTAAGTTATAATTATGTTAGGACTCTAACTTCTTAGGGCCCATAATCCATAACTTAAGCCCAACAAGCCAAACCCGTTATTATAAAAATTAATATAAAATTCATCATGACTCCTATTGATAAACCGATTTCACCAATGTGCACAGAAACCATTTCTGCACCTTTTAAAGTCAAGATAAATTTTCTGAATCCGAATTCAGTGATTTCCAAAAAATGCCCATCCCTATGTCATTTTAGGAAATTCCACTTCCTTTAGTTAAGAAGTCCAACTTCTCTTTCATTAAATTTAACTCTTTAAATTTAACTATCTCAACGGGGTTTAGTAATCCATTACTTGTGTGACCCTCAATGGTTTAGGGATACAGCTAGCCGTGGGCTCACAACTCCTTGTGACTCGGAACAACAATTTCCGACTTGCCCAACGAATCATGGTAAGAGCGTCTAGCAACATCGCCCCATGATTCCCTAGGTATCACTGATAGTGCCTGCAAGAACCAGTAGATTTTGGTTAGCGTACAGTATTGTCCCTTTATCCATATATCCCGATCGAATCAACAACCATTGGTGCATCGAGAGTCATTCGAGATTCGACAACTATGCATTACATCTTGGAGATCAAATAGTGCCATCGCATGTGTTACTAGGAAAACCGAGTAACCTAAAACACATCATGTACTCTGGCCAGAGATTCGTCACACTAATATCTCCTCAGATCGCATAGGATATCCACACTCGCAAGTATGTGGTGAATCCTTGACAACAAAGCATCGACTCCTATATGTGTCGTAACTGTACCCAATCCCGACACCTGTTGACCCAATAGAGTCGGTAAATGAGTCAAAGTACAGTACTAGCATATAGAGTCTCAATGATGTTTCAAGTAGTAAGGACTAATGGTGTACAATCAAAACCGCGGACTTTATCCACTCGATAAGTGATAACCACTTGGAAAGTCCGAATAAGGTAGTTCGATCATTCATCATATGAATATCCATTTGCATGCTTTGAAAATCTCCATGTCCATTACCAATGATACGTGGTACTTGGCATCACAAATGCTAGTCTCAATCTCGAGCGATCCTTATCCTTATTAGCGGACGACTCAATTGACTAGGAACTGTTTAGAATATACAGTGACTATAAGATGTGTTTCATAATAGTGATCTCTCTTTATTCACTATCTCATCTTACTTACACTATAGTATATTCAAGGTCTTTATCAAAACATCAATAGTATATCACAATATAACAATATGAAGAAAGAAAAAGAAAATGCCATTAATGAATGTAAATTATATTAAACAAAGATTGTTTATACATAGAGTCACAAAAGCCCTTAGCCACAAGTTGGCTAACCGGGCACCCACTCTTTCATCTAGAACTCAGATTCTTTTTATTTTGGTTCGGTATATAATATGTTTGATTACAGAAAAGTTCCGAAATAAGTATATTCTATGCACTAGATATGTTCAAGATCTAAACCAGCATTGGTAGATATGCCAATGGTTAGAAATTGCAGATATGTTCCAGGTAAGATTTTTGACTTTAGTTTAAGTTGTGAACTGGAATTCAATAATGAATTAATGAGTTTATGAATTGAATATTGTTTTTGAGGTTGATAGAATAGATGACGATATGAAAATCAGTTACAGTTGAGTCTTTTCTTTTATTATGCTGAAGTTATTACATCAATTGGAAATATGATTCTTGAAATGTTTGATTTGAGTGGCTCTCCTTGTCTTGTTCATAGAGCCTGAGTTGATTCACTCATTCTGAGTTATGAAATGCAAGTGAGTTGTTTTCACTTAGCAGAGTTTGTTATCCAAGAAATTTGATTTTGGATGACCTTGATTGAGAGATTTTCTCAATCTTGCTTTATTTCTTTTGATTTTGAGAATTATTGATCCTTTGATGGATATTTCAGCGTATTTTGAGATTTTTGGCTCGTAACTGATAGAAAGATTAGATTACTATCCAAATTTATAGGTCGATTGTATGATTTGTCAGTACTTTGGAAATAGAAATGAGGAATGAGATAGGCATTCGATGAATTGATTATAGATTTCTGTGTATTCTGGCTTGAATACTCAGACAAATGCATAACCAATCAGAATGATTTTCGATTGGAAATGAGCCAGATTTGTTAAGAAGATGAAACAAACACTGAAAGTAAATCAAAGCAGTTAGAATTCAGTAGAGAATTTCAGATTGAGATATGAATTGAAGTCTCAGATCAGAGTGGATAAATTCTTTTGTGACTGATTATATGATTGTGATGGATGTTTCCAAAAAGAGATATCAGAGTCTGAAATAAATGACAAATTATTTTAATAAACTACCAAGATTAATCAGTATGTGTGATGCAAACTGTGGTAGTTGTGATCAGATTGATTTGATCAGATTGATTTGAATTAATGAATAAGATGATATGTAATTATGATCAAATCACTTATAAGTGGTCAGAATTGTTGTAAGATTGAATAGTAGGCCAAGAATTAATGTTTCATATTGAGACATTAGGTTTACTATTTAATTGTGATACATGTTATTAAAATCTCTGAATATTATTAGATGTGAGAATACAACATATTATCTTTGGATTGAAGGATAGTCAGGGCAGGCGAATCAAATTTCAAAATAAACTGTATTAGATGTGAGACAGATATGAGTAGATAGCGGTTCAGAAGTTAATGATATGATGAAATTACAGGAATTATTGAAATCTATTGTCATGATAGAGACCCTAGATTTATGTGATCGATTGTGGCATTGATTGATAGATGTTTTGAGTGTTTGGTTATATGTGATTGCATTATACCATTCTCTGATCGATGGATTGTCTGAGTTGATTCTCCAGATTTCCGAGGATATACTCAGAACTCTAGTACCTGATTCGGTATTAGCTAACTTGATGAATTGCCACTTGATTCTTAGGATTCATGTGAAACCTATCGAGTCGATATCGAGATAATATTTTGATTTTATGATGAGAAGAAAACCAGAGTTCTTTGTATTGAAAGGATATTTCAGAAATATCAGTTAACAGATCAGATGTGATTTGAAAAACACAGAGAATGTAATTATGAATCTGTACAGAATAAATAGAGTTAGCAAGTGAATGATAGCTATAACTTTTGAAGCTGGAACTGATTGGTCAGCGAGAAAGTTATTCCTGAAATATCATTCGATTCAGAATAGATAAAGAGCAGTGTATGATATACAAATTCAGAATATGAATGTTAGATTCAGATCTTGAAGCGATGAGCAGAATGACAGTGTAGACTTGGTATATGTTCTATGCAGAGCATAGAATAATATAGAGGAAGAAACAAATCGTCACAAAAGCTGAAATTTACTGTATGAGATTTCAGACAGAGTTAGTGAGTTTACTGAAAGATTTATACGTTTCGGCTCGATATGATGGATCAGATTTGTTCCATGTATCTAAACTAAGGAAGTGTCAGTTAGATTCTTCTTATGTACTTTAATCAGATGAGGTAGATATTGAACAGATTCTGAGTTAAGTCGAGTATTCGGCAGATCCTTGATTGGGGATAGAAACAGCTCAGAGAGATTTTTTTTCGGTTAATTAAAGTACAATAGAAGAAACAAAGAATAGATGCAGAATAGAAGAGATAACCTGAATTAAGAGATGAGATACGAAGTTCAAAATTAGATGATTGAAGTGAGAATCTCTTCAGATAATCATTCAATCTATCAGATTCGATAGTCATATTGAATGTGATTTTGAGGACGAAATCATTCCTTATAGGGGAGGAATTGTAAGGCCCTGAAAATATAAAGTTATTAATGATGGAAATTATAAATTTAATTTCTGAGCCGAAAATATTTAATTTGAGAATTAACGGATTTTGAGAATTAAATTTCGGGATTTTTAAATTAAAAGAATAAAATATTTGGATTAAATATTTATGGGATTTAAGATTTAAATTCCATGTTTCGGGATTAAGAGGATTTAATTTGAAGATGCAACCCGATCAGGGATTGATTGCAAATATTGAAGTTTCAAGGGTTAAAGTGAAATTGTCATTTTTAATTTTAATCCGAGAATATTTAATTTGAGAATTTTGAAGTTTAGATTTAAATTCTAATATTTTTTAAATTAATTGGGATTGAAATTGAATTAAAAATATTGGCCGAGGACTGAATTTCAATTATGAAACAATTTAAGGACCAAAGTGCAATTCCCTTGCAAGTGGAAAAACGCATGGCATATTTATGGATATATTTACGTGTATAATTTGGGGAAAAGGATCAGAAAGTTTCAACACAAAACAGAGAGGAAGAGAGACAAGAAAATTCAAGCAAATTTCATTCTTTCAAACGCTCGGTTCTTTTAATCCGTTCGGTAGAATTCAAAAAGGATCGTATATTTACGATCACGGCTTCGAGTGCTACGTTTTGATGTAAGTATTAAGAATTTCTAAGATGTTTGAAATTTTATGATATTTTTAGAATTAAGATTTTATTGGATAAATATGTTCTAGTATATACGGCGATAGCATATCTAAGATGTTTGAACATGTTTATGAATTTTTGAATATTTTTGAGAATGCTGAAAATATTTGGCTGTTGAAAACGTGATTAGGTTGTGAAATTGAGTTTGGATATGAGTTAATATGGTTGTAATAATGGTGTTTATGCTTTTAGAATTACCGGTTTCGGTCCGTTATGCCGCCGGTTGAAGATTTTGAATTGATATGAAATTCTGAAATTATTGGGCTGCCATTTTTGAATTTTGACTGATATATTGATGTTGATATTGGATTTAGAACAATATGTAAATGATGTTAATGCTTTTGGAATTTCCGTTTCGGAGTCGTTACGTCGTTGGTTTGAATTCCGGCCAATCGAACAAGATTTGTAGTTTTTGTGACTGGATGAGTTGAAAGGAATTATGAGTTGCTGAATTTGTTTACATGCTTCTAATATGCTGGTTTATCGATGATATACATGCTGATATGCGTTGGTTTAAGTGAAGAGGATTGGTATTTATTGTTATCTCAAAACCGGATCAAAGAACGAATGTCGTATGAATTTGTTATGAATTTTCAGAATTGTCTTCGATCCTATGCTTACTGATGAAGCTGATATATGATGTATTATTGTTGGTATGAGATGTTTATGAAATAGATATGATGGTTAGAATTGTTGGAAATGAGTTACGGTTGCGGAATTTTAAACGTTATGCTGTCAAGTCAAGAATTGTCAAGTGTTTGAGTTTAGATTGATTGAGCTGAGTTGAATTTAGTCATTGCTGATTTATGTAGTTTGAATATGCTTTATTTCAGATTTGTATTGAAGTACTTCGAGCTCGAGAAGATCAGCATCGAACCGAAATAGAGTTAGCCAAGGTTTGTGAAGTTAAGCCTTGAAGATCAAGTAGAGTTTGAGCTGAATTTTTATAGCTTTTGGTTCTGCTGCAGCTTGTGAAGATTTGAAGAATTTGAAATCAAAATTGACAGGTATTGATAGTCGTGTTTTCTTTGCATATTTTGTTTTTATTTTGTTAGTAGTTTGCATGCATTTATTTGTTTTCGTTCATGTTTTATCTTAGGTTTGTTGTATGCATGCATTTACCTTCATAACATGCTCTCGGGTTTAATGTGTAGAAGATATCAAATTTGAAGAAGAAAGGCAGAATATTGGCAAAGTTTCACGCGCTCGATCCCACGAACTCATAGGATCGAGCGCGGCGTCTGGAGATTCAAGACAGTGGGAGAGACATTTTTACCGCGCTCGATCCGAGGAACTCACGCGATCGAGCGCGGCCAAGGAATTTCAAGACAGGAGGATCGCATATTTTAGCTCGCTCGATCGGACGTACTCATGCGATCGAGCTCGCTAGTCTGTTCGGGAAGATTTGTTTTAATTTTGGAAACTTTGTTATTATAGTTTCTAGGCTTCATTAGGCTTTTAATTCCGTTTTGGAGGGATTATTATCAGACTTTGGAGATTTTCTAGGAGGCTAGGTTTTATTTTCCATCTCTCTTTCAAGTTTTCTTCTTTTCTTTTGAATTTTTCTTAAGTTTTTGATGAATCGTTGTAGCTAAACTTTTATTCTTGGTTGAGAAAGACAAAACCTTGATATAATTTACTCATGAGATTTTATTTTCAGTTTTTAATTCTTATTAAGTATCAATTTCTGATCTGTTTTATTTCATGTTTGTATGTGAATTTCTTAAACTGGCCATCTTAGGATTTTGCTGTATAAACTATAGCTAAATTAGAATTCAAATCCGTAATTGTTTGAATAAACTAATTTGCGAAGCAACTACATTTGATATTTTCTGTTGTTGAATTTATTAAATCGTAGGGTCAATTGTTGACTAGGCTAAATACAACCGCTGGTGTTTGTGTTGTCTAGATTCGTCAGTTTTACTCGTTTGAATGCTACCTTAGATTTAAATCTAGATCGCTGGAATCCGGATTAATTTATTGGTAAGAGGTAATCTAGAACGCCAGTGTCTAATTAACCAAAATTAAGGTGAAACAGGAATTTGGTTTTCAATGACGAATATTTGATAGGATTAATTATTTTTAGGGAATCGATGATTGAATGAATAAATATCAAGGGTTTAGTTGACTGATACCAAGGCTTGTCTCCTATTGATTTCTTCAATTTAATTTTCATTATTCCATGCTAGTGATTTTATCAATTTTTAATTGCTCAAATTTTTAGTAGTTAATCCAAAACCAAAACCCCTTTTAGTTTACTTAGGACACATTAAATTTACCTTTTCTCGTGGGACGATCCCTACTCACGCTACTACATTTTTGTGGTTATCTGATTGAGTTGGGTAATTTGGGCGCGATACGACTTAGCGCTACCAAATTTTGGCGCCGTTACCGGGGAACGGTGTTTAATTTATTGTGTTCTATTTCTTTTTGTTTTGTTCTGTTTTATCTCACTCTCTTCTATTTTCTTTGTTTCTAGTTTTCTCTCGTTCATGCTTTCAGGTGATTTAGCTGAAGAAAACTTTCTTTACGACCCGGAGATTGAAAGGACCTTACACAGGCGAAGGAGAGAACTTCGTAGGCAACAACAAGAGGCAGCTGCTCGAGCTGATTTTCCAGAAGAAGAGATGGCTGCTAATGCGAACCTGAGTCTTAGACAATTGGGTACTCCTGATCCCAATCAACAACCTTTATGCATTACTTTTCCTACATTATAAAATAATGGTACTTTTGAGCTTAAGTCTGGGTTGATTCACTTATTACCTGTTTTTCATGGTCTTCTAGGTGAGGACCCGAATAAACACTTAATGGAATTTCACGTGGTCTGCACGAGTATGAAACCCCATGGAGTGACAGAGGAGCAGATTCAGCTGAGAGCTTTTCCTTTCTCTTTGAAGAGTGCTGCTAAGGATTGGCTATATTACTTGCCCTCTGGTTCTATCACAACTTGGACGGAGATGAAAAGAATATTTCTGGAGAAATACTTTCCAGCATCTAGAGCCGCGAAAATCCGGAAGGAAATTTATGGAATCAAGCAATACTCCGAAGAATCACTGCATGAGTACTGGGAGCGGTTCAAGAAGCTTTGTGCTAGCTGTCCGCAGCACCAGATAAGTGAAAATCAATTAATATAATTTTGCTATGAAGGTTTGTTACCTCATGACAGGAGTATGCTAGACGCAGCCAGTGGAGGAGTTTTTGTTAACAAAACTCCGGTACAATCGAGGAATCTGATAGAGAATATGGCTGCCAATTCTCAATAATTTGGCACCATCAGGAATGAGCATGTACCAAAGAAAAACACCGAGGTAAATGTATCTTTCCTTGAGCAACAATTAATTGAATTGACGTCTTTTGTGCGTCAGATGGATGTAGGGAATGGACAACCTGCAAAGGAATGTGGAATTTGTGCTGTAGTGGGACATGCTATTGATATGTGTCCCACACTTCAAGAAGAATCGGTAGAACAGGTCAATGCTACTGAAGGATTTCCTGGACCATGACCGCGTTAATCGGTGTGAATAAATTCAACTGGCAAGCGTACCAGGTCAAGTAATAATATAGTGGACAAAGGTCCAAGTGTCGAACCCACAGGGACTGTATAAAAATAATTACCAAAATATATTTATTTTCTAGACTAATTAAAAGGATGATTTCAGATTTTAAACTCAATATAAAAAGTTGCAATTAAAATTAAATTAAATAAAACACAGTTGGAAATTTTAGATTTAAATCAAATTTGGGAAAAGCTCGATCAAG
Organism: Henckelia pumila; assembly: GCF_033568475.1. Lineage (NCBI taxonomy): Eukaryota > Viridiplantae > Streptophyta > Magnoliopsida > Lamiales > Gesneriaceae > Henckelia > Henckelia pumila. Next base: position 123,652,099 of record NC_133120.1, on the reverse strand, counting down.
GACTCACGTAGGTACCAGACAATTCATGTAACAAGCAGTCAATCTAAGATATCAGACTTAATTGTAATTCACGGAATTTTCCTAATTTGTTCGAAGGACTATTTCTAGAACAATCAAATCTATTCAAATATTGATGAACTAATCTTTCGTAATTCTAATCAAATTTGAATGCATAAATTGCTGTAAAAATTCAGTAAAAACCTAAACCGCATAATGAAACCAAATTCTATTTTTAGTCAGTTTTACACTATGTTGATTATCGAAGTGATCAAAATCGAGACCTCCTCTGTCGACTTGGAATCGATTAACAAGCAAACAAATAACTGGCCAAAAAATTTGTAAGACAAATATAAATTCGATAATTAATAAAATCAAATCAAGTCTAAAAATCTCAAATAAACAAACGAGTTTTCTACATAAATTGTCTGGCCCAATCACGTGGCCTTGATCGAAAAAGAAAAACTACTCAAGAATCAAATTCATAATTCAAACAAAAGTTTTAATCATGAATTTGCAAAATAAAAATAAAAGAAAGGAATAAGAAAATCTCCCAAGCCGTAGAGTAGCCGCCTCTCGAAATCTGCCACTAAAATTCTGGAACCCTTCTAAAATATTAAAAATACCTATTTATAGTGTTTGGAAAGCCTTAACAAAAAATTTTCTAGTTGAAATATAATTTTCGGAATATTTTGGCCCGTCGACACGCGCGCGCGCCTGAAAAAAACCTCGCGCGCGCGCAATTATATTAAACAGTGGCCCAGACTTCCTCTCTCACGCGCGCATGGTTTCATCGCGCTCGCGCGCGTCTTCATCAAATTTTCTGAAATTTTGTACTGCGCTCGTGTGCACTATGGCCGTCGCGCACGCGCATCTTCTAATTCCTGAATCTGCACGATAGCGCAACATACTTGCGCTAATTTCTTCTCAGCTTGCGTGATTGCGCCTTGTCAAGCGCTGAACTCATCTCTTTAGCGCCAAACACAATCCTGGATGCACGATTGCGCCTTCTCCATGCTTGTTTGCGCCTATTGTTGTGCAAACGCGCAACAACTCTCACCATCAGCGCAACCTTCAACCTGCTCCGAGCGACGATTTTGAAAAATTCATATCTTGAATTCTAGCCGTCGGATTGACCTGAAATTTGGACTGAAGCTTCAAAACACCTTGAAATTCATTCTGAACGGTGGAGATCGGATTTGGATCTTTCTAAAATTAAATATGATTTTTAGATCAAGGCTGATCCGTAATTAACTCTTCAAAAATCCATTTTCCTACAAAATTAAGCGGAGGAGTGAAATACACACACATGAACTAAAACACATAAAAACACATAAAAACAATATTAATGCACACAAAATTATATATAAAAATGTCACAAACTAATGCATACAAAATGCACTTATCAACACCCCCATACTTAACTCTTGCTCGCCCTCGAGCAAGACATGCAAAAACAAAATGCAAACAAAACATAAGTAAGGACGATTCATAAATGTGCACAGCCTCTGAGAAGTTAACTCACAAACCCAAAAACACAAACATGCTCTCAACTTTTCATAATACACCTTCGGTTTAACGTGAACGTGTGTGTGTGAAATGTCATTCCAGTTTCATGCAACTTAGACCGAATTCATCTCAAATCTGCTTAGCGACCTATGACAAATCAATGCAAGTTTCACTTTTCAAGTGCCCATTCCTTCCAAAGACCTCTAGAAATACCCACCTCCCTTGAGATAATGAATTATACACCTCCGGATTTTGCACCCGGTATTGCTTTAGCCCCAATAATTACCCGCTGACTTAGCTATAACTGGCTAGGATACGAAAAATCATTCTATTTTTTCTTTCTAATCCCCTCGTCTATAGCCCGGATGGAGCATCAATCCCATTTAACCCGCATACTTAGCCTTAAATTTATTCTTTTATAGGATTTTAATCCTTTCAAGGCCCGGATGGAATTGTAAATTTTTTTTTTTCTCTAGGTGCGCCCAAGATCATAAGTGTAAACTGGAGACTCATCAAAATTTATAGAACAAATCAAGATCCACAAACCACCTATTGCCGTGCAATGGTCAAACAGACAGAAACTTCATCAAATCTTTCGCTACAATTCACTGGTCTAACATTATTGCTTAAAAATATTCACGGTTCAACCTACAGTTTCTTATGTCCAGTAAAGAGCAAAATTTTTCAAAAAACCATTTTTTTTTTCAAAAAAAAACTTCATCATCATTAGCTATTATGACTCATCCAACTCATGCAAGACAACAAAAACAAATACGAAACATGACAGATAAAACACGAACACATAGATAATGCAATACTAGTCTACCCCCATACTTATCCAAAGCATTGCCCTCAATGCTTCAGAACAATGAACAAAATGCAAACAAACACACAATGCAATGAAAAACAAAAACACAAAGAAAACAAAAATAACACTCCTCTGGTTTTCGATTCATTCTCTTACTTCTTGACAAAATCCTTCGGAACGGTATCAGCATTCTAGAGTACGGCAGGCACGACCAACTGGCATGGGAAAGAAACAAAAATCAAATAAAAACAAAACAAAAACCGAAAACAAAATAAAAAGCAAAAGCAAATACACTGGGTTGCCTCCCAGTCGGCGCTAAATTTATAGTCTATAGCCCGACTATACTCTTCTCTTGAGTGGCGAAATTCAAGGTGGTTTATCTATCGTCTGTGAAAAACTCAAATCAGTCCGGCACTTGCATGCTACACCATTAAAGAATTTGTGCACTTGACCAATTCCTGCAGACAACTGCACCTGCTGACATGCATCACCAACAACATCAATCATATCAATAAAACGAATAGCAGAACAAGCTTTCAAAATTGGGCTCTCAGTAGCCGACTTAGATATAGTAAAAACTACTTGTTCATCATTCAGTCTCAACACCAACTCTTCTCTCTCAACATCAATCAACGCCCTACTAGAAGCAAGAAAAGGACGTCCTAAAATCAGAGGCACCTCTAAATCCTCCTCCATGTCAAGAATAACAAAATCTACAGGATAAATAAATTGATCTATCTTGACTAAGACATTCTCCACTATCCCCCTCGGGTATTTAATAGATCCATCAGCAAATTTAAGGGAGATAGAAGCAGGTTCTATATTTTCAACACCTAATTTTCGAGCAATAGAATATGGCATTAAATTTATACTCGATCCTAGATCACACAACACATTATCAAAAGATAGACTTCCAATTTGACAGGGTATAGAAAAACTCCCTGGATCATGAAATTTTGTTGGAATTTTCTTTTGCAACACCGCCGAGCATTCCTCATTCATTGTAACCTGCGTAAGATCATTCAATTTTTTCTTATTTTTCAGCAGGTCTTTCAGAAATTTAGCATATCTCGACATCTGAGCTAATGCATCTGCAAAAGGAATGTTAATATGCAGTTTCTTGAATATTTCAAGAAACTTTTTAAATTGAGAATCAAATAACAATTGCTTAGCTCTATGGGAAAAAGGTAAAGTAGATATATCAACATGCTCATTAACTTCAAATTTCGAAGTTTTACCTTTCTTACCTGCCGTGGATGAATTTTTAGCCCGCACATCCTCCTTCTTCTCAGAACTTTTCGGCCCCTCCATGGTCTCTGCATCCGGTTGCTTCTCAGATTGTTCAGATTGTGATCTCGTCACTACCATAATTGCATTCACGCCTTTGGGATTGAGCTCAGTATTGCTCGGTAGAGATCCAGCAGGACAATTTGACAATTGGGAAGCAATTTGGCCTATCTGACTTTCCAACCTCTGCATCATAGCTTCTTGATTTTGTAAGCGAGCCTCAGTACCCGCCACATATTTCATCATTATTTTCTCGAAACTCGGCTTCTTCTCCTCTTGCTTGGGCTGCCAGTTCTGATTATAATTGTTGTTGTAGGAGTTGTACGGCTGTCGTCCTTGATTTCCTGTAAAGTTAACCGCTTCAACTTCAAACAACTTTTGTTCATCTTGCAGATTCCCTTGAACTGGTGCTGTTTTCATGAGTGTCACTTGGTGTGTCAGAGCGTCGATCTTTGCATTCAGAGCCATCAAAGCATCGACCTCTAGAACTACGGCCTTTTTTTCCTTCTTTACATCCGGCCACCCAATGTTACTCTATGCCATGTTGCCAATGATCTCCCAAGCTTCAGCTGGCGTTTTCCTGAATAAACATCCATTGGCTGCAGCATCCAGCATAGATCAAACCGACTGATCGGCTCCGTTGTAGAACATTTGGGTCTGCTGGCTTTGAGTAAGATTATGCTGAGGACATGTCCTCAACATCTTTTTGAACCTGGTCCACGCCGCATGTAGAGATTCTCCCTCCTTTTCCTTGAATGAGATAATATCTGAAAATAACTTTTCCATCTTCGTAGGAGGGAAATACTTGTTCAGAAAAGTTTGAACAAGTTGGTTCCATGTAGTGATGGAACCCGCTGGCAGATCATCAAGCCACTCCAAAGATTCGCATTGTAGAGAGAAGGGGAATAACCGCCGTCTCACGGCATCAGAGGTTACCCCATTGACTTTGAAGGTGTCGCAGATCGACAGAAATCGCTCCAGATGAGCGTAAGGATCCTCATTAGAAGTGCCTCCAAACCGTGCTTGAAGTTGGATCATCTGAATAGTGGAGGATTTAAGCTCAAAGCTGTTCGCCACAACAGCGGGGCAAACTATGCTAGATCCATAGCCTTCAGTTGGCGGACGGATAATATCCCAAACAGTACGGTTGTCCGCCATCTCTACTAGCACCTGCACCTGAAAGTTACAAAAAAAAGAGAGGAATTCAGAATCTTAATAAAATAAAAAAAACAGTCTAATCTCAAATGAAATAAAAATTCTGATATCAACACAGTCCCCAGCAACGGCGCCAAAAACTTGACCGCGTTAATCGGTGTAAATAAATTCAACTGGCAAGCGTACCAGGTCAAGTAATAATATAGTGGACAAAGGTCCAAGTGTCGAACCCACAGGGACTGTATAAAAATGATTACCAAAATATATTTATTTCTACCTAATCTAGACTAATTAAAAGGATGATTTCAGATTTTAAACTCAATATAAAAAGTTGCAATTAAAATTAAATTAAATAAAACACAGCTGGAAATTTTAGATTTAAATCAAATTTGGGAAAAGCTCGATCAAGGACTCACGTAGGTACAAGATAATTCATGTAACAAGCAGTCAATCTAATATATCAGACTTAATTGTAATTCACGGGAATTTTCCTAATTTGTTCGAAGGACTATTTCTAGAACAATCAAACCTATTCAAATATTGATGAACTAATATTTTGTAATTCTAATCAAATTTGAATGCATAAATTGCTGTGAAAATTCAGTAAAAACCTAAACCGCATAATAAAACCAAATTCTATTTCTAGTCGTTTTTACACTATGTTGATTATCGAAGTGATCAAAATCGAGACCTCCTCAGTCGACTTGAAATCGATTAACAAGCAAACAAATAACTGACCAAGAAATTTGTAAGACAAATATAAATTCGATAATTAATAAAATCAAATCAAGTCTAAAAATCTCAAATAAACAAATGCGTTTTCTACATAAATTGTCTGGCCCAATCACGTGGCCTTGATCAAAAAAGAAAAACTACTCAAGAATCAAATTCATAATTCAAACAAAAGTTTTAATCATGAATTTGCAAAATAAAAATAAAAGAAAGGAATAAGAAAATCTCCCAAGCCGTAGAGTAGCCGCCTCTCGAAATCTGCCTCTAAAATTTTGGAACCCTTCTAAAATATTAAAAATACCTATTTATAGTGTTTGGAAAGCCTTAACAAGCCGTCGACACGCGCGCGCGCCTGAAAAAGACCTCGCGCGCGCGCAATTATATTAAACAGTGGCCCAGACTTCCTCTCTCACGCGCGCGCACGGTGTCATCATGCTCGCGCGCGTCTTCATCAAATTTTCTGAAATTTTGTACTGCGCTCGCGCGCACTATGGCCCTCGCGCGCGCGTGTCTTCTAATTCCTGAATTTGCGCGATAGCGCAACATACTTGCGCTAATTTCTTCCCAGCTTGCGCGATTGCGCCTTGTCAAGCACTGAACTCACCTCTTTAGCGCCAAACACAATCCTTGATGCGCGATTGCGCCTTCTCCATGTTTGTTTGCGCCTATTGTTGTGCAAACGCGCAACAACTCTCACCATGAGCGCAACCTTTAACCTTCTCCGAGCGACGATTTTGAAAAATTTATATCTTGATTTCTAGCCGTCGGATTGACCTAAAATTTGGACTGAAGCTTCAAAACACCTTGAACTTCATTGTGAACGGTGAAGATCGGATTTGGATCCCTCTAAATTGAAATATGAGTTTTAGATCAAGGCTGCTCCGTAATTAACTCTTCAAAAATCTATTTTCCTACAAAATTAAGCGGAGGAGTGAAATACACACACATGAACTAAAACACATAAAAACACATAAAAACAATATGAATGCACACAAAATTATATATAAAAATGTCACAAACTAATGCATACAAAATGCACTTATCAGACCACCACAAAGAAAATATGATCCTTATTCCAACACATACAATCCTGGTTGGAAGGATCATCCAAATCTGAGATATGGGAATCCTCAAGCAAATTAATCAGGCCCTCAAGCACCACCGCACAATCAAGCTTATAGGCCACCTTATCCTCAACCGCAGGAGCGTTCTCAAATTCCCAATCCGGGTGAGTTTCTTGAAAATATTGTTAATGAGCTTGGTACTAATACTGTAACTTTCCAACAGGAAACCAGAGAAAGTATTCAAAATTTGAATACCCAGATGGGACTGCTCGCCACCGCCATCAATAAGTTAGAAGCACAACATTCTAATGATCTACCATCTCAAAAAATTCCAAATCCAAGAGAGAACGCAAGTGCTATTACTCTACGAAATGGAAAGGAATTGAAAATTAAAGAGAAAGAAGTGGAGGCTTCACCCAAGGAGAAGCCACAAGAAGAACCGAAGGCGACTGATGGAGAAGCATCCAAGGAAGAAGCACCAAGAGGTAAGTTTCCTCCACTTTCTGAATATAAGCATGTTGCCCATTTTCCCTTAGCACTTAAGGAGTCTAGAAAAGATGAAGGGATAAAGGATCTTTATGAAACTTTTCGTAGATGTGAGGTGAATATTCCGTTGTTAGATGCTATTAAGCAGGTACCTCGATACACGAAGTTCTTGAAAGAATTGTGCACAGCAAAGAGGAAGCAGACACTGAAGGGTTGTCAAAAAGTGGAATTTTGTGAGAACGTATCTGCTGTGATCCAACAAAAATTGCCCGCAAAATGCAAGGATCCAGGTATGTTTTCTATCCCATGCACTATAGGGAATGTTAGACTTGAGAAGACCATGTTAGATCTAGGAGCATCAATCAACGTTATGCGATCTTCTATCTATGCATCCTTGAAACTTGGTCCATTGAACAAAACTGGAATTGTTATTCAATTAGCTGATAGGTCTAATGCATACCCTAGGGGAATAATGGAACACGTGTTAGTGCAAGTAAATTACTTGGTATTTCCTGCAGATTTTTATGTGCTAGACATAGAAAACGGTGATCATAATAGTCCTATTTTGTTAGGCAGACCATTCTTGAAAACTTCCATGACTAAAATTGATGTTCACAGTGGCACACTCACCATGGAATTTGATGGCGAGGTTGTGAAATTTAATATTTATGATGCCATGAAATTTTCTGACAGTGATGATTGTGTGTTTTCTGTTGATATTGTGGATTACTTGGCACAAGATTATTGTGAGCATGCAGGAAAAGATGATCTAAAGGTGGCTCTCGTTGCACCCATTCAGCAGGATGATGGAATTGAAGTCAGTGAAGAAGTGAAAGAGATTGAGCGAATTCTGAACAATGCTTCTGAGTTACCTCAGTCAGGTAATGTCTCTTATTTATCTTTACCAATCTCTAATACTCGGCGTCTCCCATCTGTTTTGCAGGCACCAGTGGTCGAACTAAAGACACTTCCAAAACATCTCAAGTATGTTTTCCTTGGAGAAGGAGAAACATTACCAGTCATCATCTCCAATAGTTTGGAAGCCGACCAAGAAGAACAGCTAGTCAAAGTACTGCAAGAGCACAAGACTGCTATTGGGTGGACTATAGCATACATCAATGGAATTAGTCCTTCCACATGCATGCACCGAATTTTGATGGAGGAAGGAGAAAATCCCTCACGTCAGCCGCAGAGAAAGTTGAACCCACCAATGATGGAGGTGGTAAAGGCTGAAATTCTGAAACTCCTTGAAGTTGGAGTCATCTACCCGATTTCTAACAGTCAGTGGGTCAGTTCGGTCCAAGTGGTATCCAAGAAAACCGAAATTACTGTGGTGAAGAATAAGGATGATGAGATGGTTCCCACCCGTATTCAAACTGGGTGGAGGGTTTTTATTGATTATAGGAAGCTGAATGCCGAAACCCAAAAGGACCACTTTCCTTTATCCCACATGTGTGCGGGAAGTGCGTTCTTTTCTTGGCCATGCAGGTTTTTACAGGAGATACATTCAAGACTTCGCCAAGACCGCATCCCCCATGTGCAAGCTGTTGCAAAAAGATGTCCCATTTGAGTTTGATGAACCATGCAAAACATCTTTTGATAAACTCAAAGAATCCTTGACATCTGCACCAATAATCCAACCACCGGACTGGAGCCAACCATTCGAGATCATGTGTGATGCCAGAGACTATGCAGTTAGCGCGGTTTTAGGCCAGAAAGTTGGGAAAGCATCGCATGCTATCTACTACGCTTCGCGTATCCTAAAAGATGCCCAACGGAACTACTCCACCACTGAAAAGGAGCTCTTAGCTGTTGTTTTTGCATTAGAAAAATTCCGCTCTTATTTACTTGGTGCTAAAGTCATTGTTTATTCTGATCATGCAACTCTTCGTTTTCTGATGGCGAAGAAGGAGGCAAAACCAAGGCTGATAAGATGGATACTACTTTTGAGAGAATTTGATGTGGAAATCAAGGACAAAAGAGGGACCGAGAATCGAGTTGCTGACCACTTGAGTCGCCTAATTCATGTCGATGAGGAGCTGAATTTGCGAGAAGAATTTTCTGATGAGCAACTGTTTTTAGCAAGCACGGAATTACCTGGTACGCAAATATTGTGAATTATTTAGTTACTAATGGGTTTCCCTCTGATTTTTCAAAGGCGCAAAAGGACAAAGTGAGAAGTGATGCCAAGTACTATGTGTGGGATGATCCATACTTTTGGAAACACTGCGCTGATCAAGTTATACGTCGATGTGTACCCGAAAGCGAGGTAATCCCTATCCTTACGTTTTGTCATTCTTATGCATGTGGTGGCCACTTTGAAGCTAAAAGGACCGCAAGAAAGATGTTGGACAGCGAATTTTTCTGGCCATTCTTATTTCGCTACGCTTACATGTTCTGTAAGTCGTGCGCTCAATGCCAAAAGACAGGTAATATCTCCCAACGTAATGAGATGCCCCAGCAACTCATTCTAGTTTGTGAGATCTTTAATATTTTCCAAGTTCAAATGAATTTATTTATATATTACTTGCTGTGGACTATGTCTCGAAATGGGTGGAAGCAAATGCCACTTGTACTGACGATTCTAAAGTTTTTGCAGAGTTTATCAAGCATAACCTTTTCTCTAGGTTTGGAATTCCGAGAGCCATCATCAGTGAAAGAGGAACACACTTCTGCAACCGAACTGTGGTTACTTTGCTTAAAACGTACCATGTGACGCACATGGTCTCCACTGCATACCATCCACAATCCAACGGTCAAGCTGAGGTATCGAACCAAGAGATCAAGTCCATCCTAAAAAAGACCGTAAATCCTACAAGAAAGGACTGGAGCTTGTGTTTGGATGATTCCTTGTGGGCGTATAGAACCGCGTTCAAGACGCCGATTGGAATGTCCCCATATCGGCTGATTTTTGGAAAACCATGTCATCTGCCTGTGAAATTGGAGCATCGAGCCTATTGGGCTATAAAAAACTTCAACATGCAGATGGATGAGAGTGGCGAGCTTCTGAAGCTGCAGTTGCAAAAATTGGAAGAGATCTGCAATGATGCTTATGCCAGCTCCAAGATTTACAAGGACAAAACAAAGGCCTTCCACGACAAGATGATCTCTAGACGGGAATTCGAAGTCGGTCAGAAAGTTTTGCTCTATCATTCACGACTTCGGTTATTTTCAGGTAAGTTACGTTCACGTTGGAATGGACCGTTTTTTATAACTAATGTCTTTCCCCATGGTGCAGTCGAAATTCAAAGCTTGGACACATCCAAAACATTCAAGGTGAATGGTCACCGACTGAAACACTACCATGAAGGAGTCCAAGCAAACGTAGGAGGGGAAGAGCATGATATCACCCTAGATGCTCCGCCAAATGTCGACTAAATCGCGGCATGAAGTCGAGCTATAGACTGACTGTAAATTTAGAGTTAACTGGGAGACAACCCAGTGTTTCTTTTCCTGTTATTTTTTTTTGGTTTTATTTATTGGTTTGTTTTGCGTTCGTTTATTTTGTGGAAAATTTTGAAAATAAATTTTTTTTTCTGACGGCTTTGTGCGCTCGATCTTACGTACTCACGCGATCGAGCGCACGTTTTTCCCGTAACTCTCTGCCTCGGACATTTTATTGGGCGCGCTCGATCTTGCGTACTCACGCGATCGAGCGTGTGGTTTTACCCCACTTCTCTGCCCCTGATTTTAAGAAGCGCGCTCGATCCTGCGTACTCACGCGATCGAGCGCGCTCCCCTGTGCGTGTTTTATTCCTTCTTTTCTCTTTTTTTCCCTCACTTTCCCTTTTCTCTTACTCGGTTTCCCTAGAACCCTAAACCCCCAAATTTCAAATTTGTTCAATCTTCACCAATTTTTCCTCATCTCTTGCAGGCATGATTCCAAGGATTGCATTCTTCATCCCTTCTCTCATCTCCACTTCTCCATCGCATTATTTTGCTCAGAAACACCGGAAATATTAGTGCACGCCAAGTGTTCGATAAATTGCCCCTGTCAAGTTTTCGTGCAATTCTCACGACATTATGGCTCCAAAATGCAATCGCGAGGTTGGCGAATCTTCTCGCCAGGGTACCCATGCTTCAAATGCTCCACTCCACCCAGCCGGCCAATTCGTCAACCAAGCGGCTCGGAACTGGTATGATCATGCAAAAATCCATCGCTCCCCTATTACTGAGAGGTGTTTTGATATCAAGGCTTACGACAGCAACGTGGCTACCCAAATCTTGAACCGTGGGTGGGGAAAATTTAGTCAACCACCTTCTTCGGCCATTGTCCCGCTTGTTAGGAAATTTTACGCTAATGCTGCAGAGCGCACAGATAGTAAGGCTTTCGTTCGAGGAATATTGATTTCTTATGCGCCCAAAGATCTGAATAGTCTGTTGGAGACGCCCGACATTGATGATAGCTTGTACCAGAGCATCGCCCTCGACCCGAATTTGCACGAGGTCCTTCAGCAATTGTGCATGGTAGGGGCTGCCTGGCGGGATCTTGTTACGTTCAAATGCTTTAAGGAGAAATACCTACTGATGGATCCGGCCACTTGGTACATTTTCGTTGCCCGCCGTCTGATGCCCATCTCCCACACTAGTGAAGTCAGCGTTGAGCGTGCCGTGCTCCTCTACGCTCTCGATCTAAATCTGCCGGTAAATGCGAGCCGAGTGATTCACTCACAGATGAGGCATTCCATCTGTAACACACCATTTTTATCTTAATTGAACTTATTGAGTTATTCCGTGATTTCAGAATTAGAGAGCCGAACTTTTACTTATCAGGGTCTATTTTGCAATTTTTGGAATTTTCAGGGACTGAAATACAAAAATTGAGTTTGTAATAATATCTAAGGATTGACTAATTCTTTTAATCATCCCTTGTCTTCCTCATCACCCTCTCAACCGAGTTCCCTCCATTGAAGACGCTCAAAGTGAGCTCCAAGCTTTGTGATTTCGATTCTAGCTCAATCCGTCCGATAGAATTGATTTCTGACTTGATATCTACGATCATAGCGACGAGTGCTCCGTTTGTAAGTAAGTATATCTTAATTCTGAGAATTTTGAGTTTTTCGATGTTTTCAGAATTTGTTTATACTCGGAGAGGATGATTTTGAGTTAGCAGTGATCGTATATCTAAGACGGTTCGAAGATCTAACGACGATCGGATTTGTTATGATTTTTCTTATTATTTTCAAAAACCTTGATTTTGTGATGTGTTGGGATTGTGTTGGAATTGAGGTTTGAGGATTGGAATGAGTTTATTGAGTTGTTGTTTTGTTGTCTGCATTTCCGGTTTGATCAGTTATAGCCGTTATGCCGTCAGTTTGAAGTTTGAACGTCATTTTTATGTTTTGAATTTGATATCGATTTTGATCACCATGAATTCTTCTGATAGATTGAATTGAAGTCCTGGAAGTTGAGAGCCTTATAGCTTTGATCAGTTGGAAGAGTTGAGCCGGTATAGTGTCGATGTTATTCTTTATTTCTCGATGGATTTGGATAGATTTTGATTGAAGGAACTTTGATTGAGAATTGTTGTTTTACAGATCGACGACTGTGAACAACACAAAGAAAGGTATAAGATGACTTTGGAATGGTATAGGACGATTAACTCGAATCCGAATTGATTCGAGTGTCCTAGAAGAAATCACATATTGCATGTCTATGTGCTTATGTGCTTATTTGAATATATGTCTGAATTGTTATTTGAATGCATTAGATTCATGTGCATTCATATTGAGCCGAATTGATTATTATTTTGAATTAGACGATCTAGAGATTGTAGTCGAGTGACTTGGTAGGCGATTTACTACTTCGTTGTTTAACTCACTATAATTCTCTGGAGTCTAGAGGATTAAAATATGCCTCGTCCACCTCGAGAGGAAAGTCGGTGTGATTGTAGGATGTTTTAACCTCGGGATCCCAAACCGAAGAAAGAAAGAAAGAAGAATTACATTTGATTATCTAAGTCTGATAATCCAGAAGTTTTAAAGACATGCATATCATTTTAATTCAGCATTTGATTGGATTAAGTGATTATATGAAGAATGAGTTCATGTTATGACTTGATATGTTTATTTGATAGCATGTTAGTCTCTTTTACTGGGAATATCAATTCTCACCGGATTATCCGGCTGTTGTCTTTGTTGTATGTGTACTTGGCAACAGGTGGGGCAGGTACCAGTCAGAGACCACGGGATAGAGGATCGAGAGATTAGAAGTGAGGCTTGGTTTTTAGAAGTCGAATATATTCGAACTTTTGATGTTTTGTAATGCATGCGAATCTAGTTATGTTTTGAAGTAATTACTAGACTCAAACCTTGGTTGTATCTTGTTGTATTGAGTAGTCAAGATTATGTTTGAATTTGGATTGATGCATGTTGTTATGATTATTGATTGGATTGAGTTTGTAAGGAAAGACATTCCATGTTCTGAAATTTTCTGGGCAAGGGGGTGCGCTCGATCCTAGGTTATTGCAGGATCGAGCGTGGCCCCTGTGATTTCCGAGGAAGAGAGTTTCACAAAATGGTGCGCTCGATCCTGGCTTTTTGCCGGATCGAGCACGGCACACTGCTTTTTCTCGGCAGGGAGTTTTAAAATTTGGTGCGCTCGATCCTGGACTTTTATAGGATCGAGCGCAGCACTGTTCATCAGAAAAATAAATTTTTTTTATTTATTTGTTGCCTTATCTTATAGATGGTGCATGATAATTGTTTATATTATCTTAACAATAGAAGATTAGAATCGAGGCCTCACATTAAGTGGTATCAGAGAGATTAGTACCTGGATTTTTTTCTAGAAGTGAGCGGGGTAGATCGAGTCCGCTTGACCTTAATTTCTCGCATGTGCTTGATTAATTCTCTGATTAAAGAATATGCGAGCATGCTTTATTGATTGAAAATTATTTGAATTACTTGACTCGATGATTTAAATAATAAAGCAAGAGTTAATTGAGATATGAACTATATTCATGCATTTGATCTGAGTTCCATCTTTGAATCGAATAAGAAGATCAGAGGTTTTGAGACATTGAAATGTTGAGATGTGAATTGAATTATCCGTGTTCTAACCCTGTCAATTTAGATGGGTACTCGAAGAAGGCTAGACATGAATACTCCACCAATTATCCCTACGACAGAAACTCCACCGGTTACGACTCCTCCATTGGTTCCGGGTAATAGAGTGGTGGTACAGATGGATGATTCGATCACGCCTATGGAAGCCTTACTGAAGAGGTTCCAATATTTTAGGCCGCCGTATTTGAATGGGAAGGAGAATCCTGTCGATTGCGAAAGTTGGTTGGAGGATATTGATCAGCTATTTGAGTCGCTTGACTACTCTGATGATCGCAGAACTAGACTGGTAATGCATCAACTACAGGGAGTGGCAAAGAGTTGGTGGATGACTACCAAAATATCCAAAGAGAATAAAGGTACGACAATTACTTGGGCACTTTTCAGAGCAAAGTTCTATAAGAGATTCTTTCCGATTTCCTATCGAAAGGATAAAGGTGCCGAGTTTGCAAATTTGAGGCAAGGTAGCATGAGTATTGAGGATTATGTTTCAAAGTTTGACAGTTTGTTGAGGTTCGCTCCGCATATTGCCGACAACGAGTAGGCGAAAGCAGACCAGTTCATTAATGGTTTGAACCCTGACATCTGTTGGAGAACGGCGATCAGATCAATCAGAATTGATACCCGGTGCAGCGGAAGTTTAAAAATTTTATATGGAACGATTCCATAATGGGTATCAAAACTTTAAGATTAAATTATGCGTGTAAAAATTAAATAACAATTATAAATTTTTACCTCCAATCTCGAATCGAGATTATGGACACCAACAGATTACTCTGCTCTTGTTGTATATCCCAGGAACTGATGGACGAACTGTTCTTCAATCAGGTTCACGAATAGAGATTTAATCCCTCTGATAGATTGCACTAGAAAATCTATCAGAAGTTTCTACGAAGAGAATTAACGAATTTGATCCGTTAAACCAGACTGAAAATTCAAAATTCACAGGCTGGATTTTTCCCGAGCAGAGGGAAGGGGGGGCGGCCACTTTTAATAAAAACAACTAGGGTTTTTCGAAAATTGTGAGCCTCTGTTGTCTAATTTCTGTACTGCAATAACTTATTTATAATGTGGGCTGCTAACAGCTTAGAGCCCATTAGTCATAAGTTCAAGCCTGACAAGCAAAACCCGCATGTTCAGAAATTAATATAAAATTCATCGTGACTCAGATTGATAAACCAATTTCACCAATGTTCACAGAAACCATTTCTGCATCTTTTAGAGTCAAGATAAATTTTCTGAATCCGAATTCAGTGATTTCCAAAAATGTCCATCCCTATGTCATTTTAGGAAATCTTACTCCTCTACTAATAAATAAGAAGTCCCACTTCTTTGTTCATTAAATTTAACTCTTTAAATTTAACTATCTCATCGGGGATTAAAAATCCATTACTCTGTGTGACCCTCAATGGTTCAGGGATACAGCTAGCCGTGGGCTCACAACTCCTTGTGACTCGGAACAACAATTTCCGACTTGCCCATCGAATCATGGTAAGAGCGACTAGCAACATCGCCCATGATTCCCTAGGTATCACTGATAGTGCCTGCAAGAACCAATAGATTTTGGTTAGCGTACAGTACGGTCCCTTCATCCATATATCCCGATCGAATCAACAACCATTGGTAAATCGAGATTCGTTCGAGATTCGATAACTATGCAATACATCTTGAAGATCAAATAGTGACATCGCATGTGCTACTAAGAAACCATTTCTTAAAACACATCATGTACTCTGGCCAGAGATTCGTCACACTAATATCTCCTCAAATTGCATAGGATATCCACACTAGCAAGTATGTGGTGAATCCTTGACAACAAGCATCGACTCCTATATGTGTCGTAACTATACCCAATCCTGACACCTGATGACCCTAATAGAGTCGGTAAACGAGTCAAAGTACAGTACTAGCATATAGAGTCTCAATGATGTTTCAAGTAGTAAGGACTAATGGTGTACAACCAAAACCGCGGACTTCATCCACTCGATAAGTGATAAACACTTGGAAAGTCCGGATAGGGTAGTTCGATCATTCATCGTATGAATATCCATTTGCATGCTTTGAAAATCTCTATGTTCCATACCAATGAAACGTGGTACTCGGCATCGCAAATGCTAGTCTCAATCTCGAGCGATCCTTATCCTTATTAACGGACAGCTCAATCGACTAGGAACTGTTTAGAATATACAGTGACTATAAGATGTGTTTCATGATAGCCATCCCCATGTACTACCACATCTTACATACACTATAGTATATTCAAGGTCTTTATCAAAACAACAATAGTATATCACAATATAACAATATGAAGAAAGATAAAGTCATTGCCATTAATAAAAGTGTAAATTATATTAAACAAAAGATTGTTTATACAAAGAGTCATCAAAGCCCTTAGCCACAAGTTGGCTCACCGGGCACCCACTCTTTCAATCTCCCACTTGCCCTAAAGCCAACTAGTCATACTACGCAGTCCCATTGCTTCGCGATGTTTGTCAAATAATGGTCCTGGCAAGGGCTTAGTAAGTGGATCAGCGATATTGTCTGCAGAGGCCACTCTCTCGACAGTGATGTCTCCTCTTTCCACGATCTCCCGGATGATGTGGTATTTCCTCAGTACGTGTTTGGATCTTTGATGAGACCTTGGTTCCTTTGCCTGAGCAACGACACCCGTGTTGTCACAGTACACCGGGACTGAACCAACAACTTCAGGAATAACGCCCAACTCTTGGACGAAATTCCTCATCCAAACGGCCTCTTTAGCAGCAGCTGATGCCGCAATGTATTCTGCCTCAGTGGTGGAATCCGCTGTGGTGTCCTGCTTGGAACTCTTCCAAGAGACAGCACCTCCATTGAGCATGAACACAAATCCAGAGGTTGACTTCGAGTCATCCACGTCACTTTGGAAGCTAGAGTCGATATAGCCTTCCAATTTCAGTTCTCTTCCTCCATATACCATGAACATATTCTTAGTCCTTCGTAAGTACTTAAGAATGTCCTTCACGGCTTTCCAATGCATTTGACCGGGATTAGCTTGATATCTGCTCGTGACACTCAGAGCAAATGCTACATCCGGTCTGGTAGATATCATCCCATACATGATACTACCTATGGCTGACGCATATGGTACATGTGTCATTTTCTTTATCTCTTCATCAGTCTTGGGACACATGGACTTGGATAGAGAAACTCCATGACACATAGGTAGATGTCCT
Source organism: Henckelia pumila (assembly GCF_033568475.1). Taxonomy (NCBI): domain Eukaryota; kingdom Viridiplantae; phylum Streptophyta; class Magnoliopsida; order Lamiales; family Gesneriaceae; genus Henckelia; species Henckelia pumila. The sequence goes on along the minus strand of NC_133120.1, from coordinate 123,634,785 downwards.
CTCTTGGACCCATCCATTGAAAACCGTTTCAATATGGTGTCGATGTAGATTGCTTGAGTGAGTCCTATCATTCTCTTAGATTTATCTCTATAGATCTGTATCCCTAGAATATAGGATGCCTCACCCAAATCCTTCATCGAGAATCTACCTGATAACCATATCTTTGTTGACTGCAACATCCCTACGTCATTCCCAATGAGTAGGATGTCATCAACATAAAGTACTAAGAATGTCACAGCATCCTTAACTACTTTCTTGTACACGCACGGTTCCTCCGGGTTCTTGATGAAACCAAAATCCTTTATTGTTTCATCAAATTTCTGGTTCCAACTTCTTGATGCTTGTTTGAGACCATAGATCGATCTCTGAAGCTTGCATAACTTATGCTCGCTTCCCATGGATGTGCATCCCTCAGGCTGCGTCATATAGATCTCTTCCTTAATGTTTCCATTAAGAAATGCAGTCTTCACATCCATTTGCCATATCTCATAGTCATACCAAGCAGCTATGGCAATAAGGATTCTTATGGACTTGAACATTGCAACTGGTGAAAAGGTTTCATCATAGTCAACTCCTTGTCTTTGATTATAACCTTTTGCCACCAATCGTGCCTTGTAGGTCAATACCTTACCATCAGGCCCAAGCTTTCTCTTGTAGATCCATTTACACCCTATTGGAACAATTCCATTGGGAGGATCTACTAAAGACCAAACTTGGTTTGTATGCATCGAATCTATTTTCGACTGCATAGCTTCAAGCCATAAATTTGAATCCGCATCAGAAATTGCTTCCTTGAAGTTTCTTGGATCACATCCAACATCGGGTTCATCTTGATCCCCTTCAAGAAGAAGACCATATCGTATAGGAGGTCTAGAAGTCCTCTCGGATCTTCTAGGTATAGGCGTGTCCATCATTGGTTCCTGAGGTGTAGGATCATTATTTTGTATTTCGGGTTCTTCTCGAATTTCTTCGAGTTCCATCATCTTGCCTTTCTTATCCAATAAGAACTCCTTCTCCAAGAAGGTGGCATTCCTTGAAACAAACACCTTTGTTTCAGCAGGATGATAGAAATAATATCCGATTGAATTCTTTGGATACCCTACAAAATAACATAAGGTGGATCGACTATCCAACTTATCTCCCACTGTCTGCTTCACGTAAGCAGGACATCCCCAAATCCTCAAGTACGAATACTTAGGAGCTTTGCCATTCCATAACTCGTATGGTGTTTTGTCCACTGCTTTGGTGTGGACGTTGTTCAACAACAATACCGCCGTTTCAAGCGCATAGCCCCAAAACGAAGGTGGAAGCTCAGTGAAGCTCATCATGGATCGAACCATGTCCAACAAAGTTCGATTACGACGCACCGATACACCATTTAGCTGAGGTGTCATAGGAGGAGTCCACTGAGAGAGAATCCCATTCTCTTTCAGATAGTCCAAAAACTCGGTACTTAAGTATTCTCCACCTCGATCCGATCGAAGTGCTTTAATACTTTTACCTAGCTTGTTTTCTACTTCAGCCTTGAATTCTTTGAACTTTTCAAATGCTTCAGACTTATATTTCATTAAATATAAATACCCATACCTTGAATAATCATCAGTAAAGGTAATGAAGTAGGTGTGGCCAAATCGAGTACCAATTCTAAATGGACCACAAACATCTGTATGGATCAAATCCAACAGATTTTGACTACGCTCAGGTTTCCCCTTAAAAGGAGATTTAGTCATTTTTCCTTTCAGGCAGGACTCACAAGTATATAGAGTGTTAATATCAGACATATCAAACATGCCCTCTCCCACTAGCTTGTTCATCCTCCTTGAGGAAATATGACCTAGCCTAGCATGCCAAAGGTTTGCCGGGTTTTGACTATCGATTTTCCTTTTGTTTGTTGTTACCGGTTTATCAACATAATTTATTGGAACGTCTTTTAATTTCAAGTTATATAGATCGTTTTCAAGTTGTCCATTTCCAATCAAACATTCATTCTTATAAATATTGCAAATCCCATTCACAAAATTGCAAGAATAACCATCTCTATCAAGCATAGAAACAGAAATAATGTTTTTAATCAAATCTGGAACAAATAAAACATCTCTCAAAAGTAACTTAAAACCGTTCTTCAAAATTAAATAAACATCTCCCACAGCTTTAGCTTCAACTCTGGAACCATTTCCGAGCCTCAGCTGGGTCTCACCCATTCTAAGCTTGCGACTTCTTGTCATCACCTGGAAATCATTGCAAATGTGAGATCCACATCCGGTATCCAATACCCAAGAAGTAGTATTAAGTGAAACATTTATTTCAATATAGAACATACCCTTCGCAGGTCGCAACTGCTCTAGATATTCCTTGCAGTTACGTTTCCAATGACCGGGTTTCTTGCAGTAATGGCAAACATCCTTGGACTTTTCCATGTTTGAAGCCTTTGTCTTGTACTTCTTCTCGGGTCCGGTTTTCTTGGGTGGGGCAGAACGTTTCTTACCCTTTGTACTTGGTCCCTTCTTAGCAGAAGAAGAGGAGCCCACCAAGAAAGCCGGTTTATCCTTCTTTAAAGTGGATTCATATGTTACAAGCATATTGACCATCTCTTCAAGGGAGGCCTCTATCTTGTTCATATTGAAATTCACCACAAATCCGTCAAACGAAGAAGGAAGAGATAGAAGTAATAAGTCCACGTTGAGTTCATGCTCCAACACCAAATCAAGCGTTACCAACTTCTATATGAGCCAAATCACTCGTACCCCATGATCACGGACCGAAGTCCCTTCACGCATGCGACACGTCATTAGCTCTTTTACAGTAGCGAACCTTTCAGCTCTCGATTGAGCCCCAAAAAGTTCCTTGAGTTGTACGTGAATGTCAGCAGCATTCACGGTATCCTCAAATCGCCTCTGGAGTTCATCAGACATCGAGGCTTGCATATAGCATTTGGCCTTGATATCATGGTCCCACCATGTATCAAGTTTGGCCAACTCTTCCGGACTTACATCAGCTGGTGCTTCCTTCGGAGGAGATTTTTCTAACACGTAGAGCATCTTCTCCGAGGTTAAGACAATCTTCAACTTACGGAACCATTCCGTATAGTTTGCGCCAGTCAGTTTATTTTGTTCGAGGATAGAGAATAGTGGATTACGCGAATTCATCTTTATGAAATACTGAAAAGAAACAGACAATTATCAGTGATTGTTTAATTAATTTACTAAGACATAAAATAGGCAAAATTTATTTTATGAATCTCACTCCCACTATTTTAACGATTTCACTACCCTCTAGTGAAAACGGGAAACTGTTTTCCTTAGTGGGAACATGGAGTCCAATTGACAAACTATGGTCCCGAATAATATCAGCCAACCATAATTTTCAAAAGGTAGAGCTCAATTGCTTCCAAAGCAACCTCCACGTTTTTACCTCATGTCCAATAAGGGCCCAATAATATGACGCCGTTTATTGTGACATGTCAAGATGACCCATCAATATTAAGTTGTGATGGACGGTCGCCATGTGGATCCCCCAATAATATGAGCCGATCCCATGGGAGTTCCACCCAACTTACAACATGTGTCGATCCAATGTACAGCTTTCCGACGAACGGGCCCCCCCAATAATATGAGCCGGACCATATCCGCGGGTAGCATCTCATACATTGATCGTTGATGGAAGGTAGGAACATTTAAACAATTTTAAATTTCCTTTATTTATCTTGATATCAATTTTAAATCATATTTAAAATGAGGGATTTTAATTTTGAAAATTTGTCTCATCATTTAAAATTTGTATGCTTGCGGGATTCATACAATTTTGTCTAAAACATGCATACAACGATAATATCATATATTATATCGGATGATCGATTCCATTTCTAATCGACCCGTGGTTGCCAATCATGAGTCTAAGTCCTATTCTAGGTAATATGCAGGTATGCAATGCAATCCTATTACATTGAGCTTCCAATTTATATTTCTTCTGTCTTTATTGTCTGCTGGGCCCACCTCCGTCTTCAAATCTTCATCTCCCACTAAGTCTAATGTATTTACAATAAATAACCATGACAAGTAGGGGATACATTTTAAGGGGTGAGAACGGGCCATAAACCAGACCCACTTTTATTACATATGACAATTCATATTGGACCATAAACCAGGCCCATTAATAAATCCAACAACAATAAAAACAAATGTAAATTCCTAACATACACCTACAAAATTGGTCATGACAATCGATCATCCTTATCCAATAATATTTAATTTAAAATTAATTTATTGGATAACATGCAATGGAAATTTAAATAAAAAGGATAAAATCATATTCCATATATAAAATCTTATTTTACATACAAAATCATATTTTATCTTTTTATCAAATAAAATCATATTTTACATATAAAATACAATTTTATACATAAAATCATATTTTACTCAATATTTCCATAAGATCATATCTTATCATCAATTGTACCAAAAATAATTAATTTCATAAAATCTGATTTAACGGATAAAATCTATAAATTTTCCAAAAATTCAAATTTATCCAAAAATCAATTTTAAAATTTTCGGACTCGAAAAATTCGATCCGACGCCTCGTGGACCAATCAAAAACAATTTTCGATCGGACCAAAAATAGAATTTTTACATATTAAAATTTTAATTAAAAATTTTAATAATTAATTTTTCCCGGGCCGCCCGGGACGCTCCCGGGCAGCCCGTCGCTGCCCGTGTTTTGCCCGAAAAAAAAAATTTTTATTTAAAAAATTTATTTTGTTTCAAAAACCGAGCCTTAAAAATTTTTGTTCAATCGATTAATTTAATCGCTTGATCTGAGCAACCTGGCTCTGATACCACTGTTGGAGAACGGCGATCAGATCAATCAGAATTGATACCCGGTGCAGCGGAAGTTTAAAAATTTTATATGGAACGATTCCATAATGGGTATCAAAACTTTACGATAAAATTGTGCGTGTAAAAATTAAATAACAATTATAAATTTTTACCTCCAATCTCGAATCGAGATTATGGACACCAACAGATTACTCTGCTCTTGTTGTATATCCCAGGAACTGATGGACGAACTGTTCTTCAATCAGGTCCACGAACAGAGATTTAATCCCTCTGATAGATTGCACTAGAAAATCTATCAGAAGTTTCTACGAAGAGAATTAACGAATTTGATCCATTAAACCAGACTGAAAATTCAAAATTCACAGGCTGGATTTTTCCCGAGCAGAGGGGAGGGGGGGCGGCCACTTTTAATAAAAACAACTAGGGTTTTTCGAAAATTGTGAGCCTCTGTTGTCTAATTTCTGTACTGCAATAACTTATTTATAATGTGGGCTGCTAACAGCTTAGGGCCCATTAGTCATAAGTTCAAGCCTGACAAGCAAAGCCCGCATGTTCAGAAATTAATATAAAATTCATCGTGACTCAGATTGATAAACCAATTTCACCAATGTTCACAGAAACCATTTCTGCATCTTTTAGAGTCAAGATAAATTTTCTGAATCCGAATTCAGTGATTTCCAAAAATGTCCATCGCTATGTCATTTTAGGAAATCTTACTCCTCTACTAATAAATAAGAAGTACCACTTCTTTGTTCATTAAATTTAACTCTTTAAATTTAACTATCTCATCGGGGATTAAAAATCCATTACTCTGTGTGACCCTCAATGGTTCAGGGATACAGCTAGCCGTGGGCTCACAACTCCTTGTGACTCGGAACAACAATTTCCGACTTGCCCATCGAATCATGGTAAGAGCGCCTAGCAACATCGCCCCATGATTCCCTAGGTATCACTGATAGTGCCTGCAAGAACCAATAGATTTTGGTTAGCGTACAGTACGGTCCCTTCATCCATATATCCCGATCGAATCAACAACCATTGGTAAATTGAGAGTCGTTCGAGATTCGATAACTATGCAATACATCTTGAAGATCAAATAGTGACATCGCATGTGCTACTAAGAAACCATTTCTTAAAACACATCATGTACTCTGGCCAGAGATTCGTCACACTAATATCTCCTCAGATTGCATAGGATATCCACACTAGCAAGTATGTGGTGAATCCTTGACAACAAAGCATCGACTCCTATATGTGTCGTAACTATACCCAATCTCGACACCTTATGACCCTAATAGAGTCGATAAACGAGTCAAAGTACAGTACTAGCATATAGAGTCTCAATGATGTTTCAAGTAGTAAGGACTAATGGTGTACAACCAAAACCGCGAACTTCATCCACTCGATAAGTGATAACCACTTGGAAAGTGCGGATAGGGTAGTTCGATCATTCATCGTATGAATATCCATTTGCATGCTTTGAACATCTCTATGTTCCATACCAATGAAACGTGGTACTCGGCATCGCAAATGCTAGTCTCAATCTCGAGCGATCCTTATCCTTATTAACGGACGGCTCAATCGACTAGGAACTGTTTAGAATATACAGTGACTATAAGATGTGTTTCATGATAGCCATCCCCATGTACTACCACATCTTACATACACTATTGTATATTCAAGGTCTTTATCAAAACAACAATAGTATATCACAATATAACAATATGAAGAAAGATAAAGTCATTTCCATTAATAAAAGTGTAAATTATATTAAACAAAAGATTCTTTATACAAAGAGTCATCAAAGCCCTTAGCCACAAGTTGGCTCACCGGGCACCCACTCTTTCAACATCTTCATTCTGGTAAATACTGGGAGGCCAGATAATTTTTCTGATGCGATGGATCAGGCTAAGGAAGTGGAAGCGGGACTGATGAGAAAGAGGGAGAATCAGTACCAGCCTCAACAGCAGTAGCAGAGGCAGTATCAGAATCAACAGCAGATGAATGAGGGTGGTAGCAGTGGTGGTAGCAAGAAGAACTATTTCCGTCCCAAAGGGAAGCAGTTCAAGAAGTCGGGAAGCACTTCTTCGAGCTCGAGTGGCTCGGGACAGTTCAGTTCTGGACAGGGTTCAGGATCTTCTGGAGCTTTGTGTAGCAAGTGTGGAGGACGGTACTCCATTGAGAAATGCAGAGGAATTTTTGGGAACTGCTACATCTGTCAACAAACAGGACATTATGCCAGACAGTGTCCTCAGAAAGGTTCTGACCAGACTCAGAGTGGGAATACCTCTCGACAGTTATATCAGCCTGGTAGGCAGGCTACTGCAGTTCACTCCTTCCAACCACAACAGCAGAACCGTCAGGGAGGTAATCAAAGTTCGAACCAACCTTCCCGACCACAGGCTAGAGTGTTTGCTCTGAACGAAGATTAGGCTCAAGCTGCACCGAATGATGTGATTACAGGTAACTATAAGATTTTTGGTTATCCTGCGTTTATTCTGATAGATACAGATGCATCTCATTCTTTCTTATCTGAGAACTTTATTGTGATGCATGCCTTGCCTGTTGAGCCTATGTCTACTTTTGTATCTGTTACTTCACCTTTGGGTGGAGGTATTGTGTCAAAGAATTTGGTTAAGAACTGCGAGTTGAGTTTTGATGGGAATTCGATTGAGTGTGACTGTATTGTACTTAGTCTGTCTGATTTTGACTGCATTTTGGGAATAGACGTGTTGACTGAGTACAGGGCTACCGTGGACTATTTTCAGAAGGTAGTTCGGTTCAGACCAGATATGGCAGATTAATGGAGATTCTTTGGTAAGGGTTCTCGTTCTAAAATTCTTTTGATATCTGTCTTATCTATGACTAGATTATTACAGAGAGGAGCCGAAGGATTTCTTGTTTATGCGATCGATATTCTGAAGTTTAGCCCTGAGCTGAACGATATACCAGTGGTTAAGGAATTCCCTGATGTGTTTGCCAATGAAATTCCGGGATTGCCGCCGATTAGGTAGATTGAATTTGGCATTGATTTGACGACAGGTACTCAGCCAATCTCGAAAGATCCGTACCGAATGGCTCCGATCGAATTGAAGGAACTGAAGGAGCAATTGGAAGATTTGATTTCCAAGGGATACATTAGACCGAGTGTGTCACCTTGGGGTGCTCCTGTTCTGTTTGTGAGGAAGAAGGATGGCTCTATGAGACTCTGCATCGACTACCGCCAACTGAATCAGGCGACAGTTAAGAACAGGTATCCTTTACCTCGTATAGATGATCTTTTTGATCAATTGCAGGGTTCGTGTATTTATTCGAAGATAGATTTGAGATCGAGATATCACCAGCTGAGAGTTCGTGAAGAGGATGTTCCTAAGACCGCATTTAGGACAAGGTATGGACATTTTGAATTTCTTGTCATGCCTTTCGATTTGACGAACGCCCCAGCAGTCTTTATGGGATTGATGAACCAAATATTTCAGCGTTTTCTTGATAAGTTTGTGATTATTTTCATTGATGATATCTTAATCTATTCTAAGAGTCGTGCCGAGCATGCAGAGCATCTGAGAACAGTTTTGCAGATTTTGAGGACAGAACAGTTATTCGCCAAGCTTTCGAAGTATGAGTTTTGGCTTGACAGAGTTGCCTTTCTGGGGCACATTATTTCAGGGGAGGGGATTACTGTTGATCCCAGCAAGATAGAAGCAGTGATGAACTGGCGAAGGCCGACTTCGGTGCCTGAGATCCGCAGCTTTATGGGTTTAGCAGGGTACTATCGTAGATTTATTCAGGGTTTTTCTTCTATTGCGAAGCCTATTACCCAGCTGACTCAGAAAAATGCTCCTTTTCTGTGGACAGATGATTGTGAAGCCAGTTTTGTTGAGTTAAAGAAGAGATTAACCAGTGCTCCGATTCTTTCTATTCCATCTGGTTCTGGAGGTTTCACAGTTTATTGCGATGCTTCTCATCTAGGTCTCGGATGTGTTCTTATGCAAAAGAAGCACGTGATAGCATATGCGTCGAGGCAGTTGAAACCGCACGAGACTCGCTATCCAGTTCATGATCTTGAACTCGCTGCTATTGTTTTTGTCTTAAGATCTGGCGTCACTATCTCTACGGTGAGTCTTTTGAGATCTTTTCTGACCATAAGAGTCTGAAGTACTTGTTTTCGTAGTCAGAATTGAATATGAGACAGAGAAGATGGCTAGATTTGTTGAAGGACTTCGACTGCGAGATTAAGTATTATCCGGGGAAGTCGAATGCAGCTGCCGATGCTTTGAGTTGCAAGCTTTGCTCTTTATCTCTTTTGACGATCGGTGTTTCTCGGTTGATCGACGATTGTTGCACTTCTGGGTTGGAGTTTGAGTCAGATAGAAATCCGATCAGAGTTTGTGCGATTCAGGCCGAGCCAGAGTTGTTTGTGTCGATCAGAGAAGCACAGAAATCAGATGAGAGCATTCAGAATTCGATAGAGAAGGTGAGATCAGGACACCAGTCTGCGTTTCAGGTCAGAGATGATGTTTTATTTGTGAATAGCCGTATTTTTGTGCCTGAGATTGACGAGTTAAGACAGCGTATTCTGAGAGAGGCGTATTGTATTCGGTTCAGTGTTCATCCCGGAGGCCGAAAGATGTATAACGACTTGAAGAGTCAATTCTGGTGGAAGAAGTTGAAGAAGGATGTGGTAAGGTTTGTATCCCATTGTTTGAACTGTCAGCAGGTTAAAGCCGAGAGAAAGAGACCAGGTGGGCTTCTGCATAGTCTGTCTATTCCAGAATGGAAATGGGATCACATTTCGATGGATTTTGTCACGAAGCTACCCCGATCTGTTCGAGGATGCGATGCCATTTGGGTAGTGATTGATCGTTTGACAAAGTTTGCTTGTTTCATTCCGTATCGGATGACATATCGTCACGATCAGATGGCCGAGCTGTATGTCAGAGAGATTGTCAGATTTCATGGTGTGTCGAGATCGATTTTTTCAAACCGAGATCCTCTGTTTACTTCTCATTTCTGGCATAGTCTACAGGAAGCTCTTGGTACTCGTTTGCACTTGAGCACAGCTTATCATTCTCAGACCGACAGTCAGTCTAAGCGGACAATTCAAACTCTGGAGGATATGTTAAAAGCAGTGGTTCTTGACTTTGGCACTACTTGGCAAGATTCGTTGCCTCTCGTTGAGTTTTCGTACAACAACAGCTTTCAGACGAGTATAGGGATGACACCATTTGAAGCGTTGTACGAAAAGAAGTGCAGATCTCCTCTGTACTGGGATGAGATGTCTGAGTCCTCAGATTTGGGACCAGATATGATTCGTGATATGGCTGAGCAGGTGAAGATTATTCGATTTGAAAGAGTGGGTGCCCGGTGAGCCAACTTGTGGCTAAGGGCTTTGATGACTCTTTGTATAAACAATCTTTTGTTTAATATTATTTACACTTTTATTAAATGGCAATGACTTTATCTTTCTTCATATTGTTATATTGTGATATACTATTGTTGTTTTGATAAAGACCTTGAATATACTATAGTGTATGTAAGATGTGGTAGAACATGGAGATGTCTATCATGAAACACATCTTATAGTCACTGTATATTCTAAACTGTTCCTAGTCGATTGAGCCGTCCGATAATAAGGATAAGGATCGCTCGAGTTTGAGACTAGCATTTGCGATGCAGAGTACCACGTTTCATTGGTAGGGAACATAAAGATGTTCGAAGCATGCAAATGGATATTCATATGATGAATGATCGAACTACCCTATCCGGACTTTCCAAGTGGTTATCACTTATCGAGTGGATATAGTCCGCGGTTTTGGTTGTACACCATTAGTCCTTACTACTTGAGACATCATTGAGACTCTATATGCTAGTACTGTGCTTTGACTCGTTTACCGACTCTATTGGGGTCATCAGGTGTCGGGATTGGGTACAGTTACGACACATATAGGAGTCGATGCTTTGTTGTCAAGGATTCACCACATACTTGCGAGTGTGGATATCCTATGCGATCTGAGGAGATATTAGTGTGACGAATCTCTGGCCAGAGTACATGATGTGATTTAAGAAATGGTTTCTTAGTAGCACATGCGATGTCACTATTTGATCTTCAAGATGCATTGCATAGTTATCGAATCTCGAGCGACTCTCGATATAACAATGGTTGTTGATTCGATCGGGATATATGGATGAAGGGACCGTACTGTACGCTAACCAAAATCTACTGGTTCTTGTAGGCACTATCAGTGATACCTAGGGAATCATGGGGCGATGTTGCTAGACGCTCTTACCATGATTCGATGGGCAAGTCGGAAATTGTTGTTCCGAGTCAGAAGGAGTTGTGAGCCCACGGCTAGCTGTATCCCTGAACCATTGAGGGTCACACAGTGTAATGAATTTTTAATCCCCGTTGAGATAGTTAAATTTAAAGAGTTAAATTTAATGAACGAAGAAGTTGGACTTCTTATTTAAGAGTAGAGGAGTAAGATTTCCTAAAATGACATAGGGATGGCCATTTTTGGAAATCACTGAATTCGGATTCAGAAAAATTTATCTTGACTTTAAAAGGTGCAGAAATGGATTCTGTGCACATTGGTGAAATCGGTTTATCAATCGGAGTCACGATGAATTTTATATTAATTTCTGAACATGCGGGTTTTGCTTGTCGGGCTTGAACTTATGACTAATGGGCCCTAAGCTTTTAGTGGCCTACATTATAAATAAGTTATTGCAGTACAGAAATTACATACAACAGGTCACAAGGATTTTTTGAAAACCCTAGTTAATTTTCAAAAGGTGGCCGCCCCCCCCCCCCTCTCCCTCTACTCGAGAAAAATCCAGCCTGTGATTTTGAATTACAGTCTGGTTTAACGGATCAAATTCGTTAATCTCTTCGTAGAAAACTTCTGATAGATTTTCTAGTGCAATCTATCAGAGGGATTGAATATCCGTTCGTGGACCTGATTGAAGAACAGTTCGTCCATCAGTTCCAGGGATATACAACAAGAGCAGAGAAATCTGTTGGTGTCCAAAATCTCGATTCGAGATTAAAGGTAAAAATTTTATAATTGTTATTTAATTTTTACACACATAATTTAATCGTAAGGTTGATACCCATTATGGAATCGTTCCATACAAAAATTTTAAACTTCCGCTGCACAGGGTATCAATCATAATTGATCTGATCGACGCGTTCTCCAATAGTGGTATCAGAGCCAGGTTGCTCAGATCAAGCGATTAAATTAATCGATTGTACAAAAAATTTTTAGGCCTCGGTTTTTAAAACAAAATAAATATTTTAAAATAAAAAATTATTTTTCGGGCAAAAACCCGGGCAGCGATTGGATCGCTGCCCGGGGCAGGGGCAGCGATCGTCGCTGCCCCGGGCAGCGCCGGGCGCTGCCCAGGGCAGCCGGGCTGCCCGGCCCGAGCCCTACGGGGCGCGGGCAGCCCAGGAATGTCCCGGGCGGCCCGCGGAAAAAATTAATTTTTAATTTTTAAATTAAATTTTAATATGTTAAAATTCTATTTTTGGTCCGATCGAAAATCGTTTTGATTGGTCCACGAGGCGTCGGATCGAATTGTTCGAGTCCGGAAATTTTAAAATTGATTTTTGGATAAATTTGAATTTTTGGAAAATTTTAATATTTTATCCTTTAATTGAATTTTGAAATTAATTATTTTTGGTACAATTGATGATAAGATATGATCTTATGGGTATATTGAGTAAAATATGATTTTATGTATAAAATTGGATTTTATAGATAAAATATGATTTTATTTGATAAAAAGATAAAATATGATTTTGTATGTAAAATAAGATTTTATGTATGAAATATGATTTTATCCTTTTAAATTTAAATTGCCATTGCATGTTATCCAATAAATTAATTTTGAATTAAATGTTATTGGATAAGGATGATCGATTGCCATGACCAATTTTGTAGGTGTATGTTAGGAATTTACATTTGTTTTTATTGTTGTTGGTTTTATTAATGGGCCTGGTTTATGGCCCAATATGAATGTCATATGTAATAAAAGTGGGCTTGGTTTATGGCCCGTTCCCACCCCTTAAAATGTATCCCCTACTTGTCATTGTTATTTATTGTAAATACATTAGATTTAGTGGGAGATCAAGATTTGAAGATGGAGGTGGGCCCAGCAGACAATAAAGACAGAAGAAATGTAAATTGGAAGCAAATGTAATAGGATTGCATTGCATACTGCATATTACCTAGGATTGGACTAAGACTCGTGATTGGCAACCACGGGTCGATTAGAAATGGAATCGATCATCCTATATAATATGTGATATTATAGTTGTATGCATGTTTTAGACATAATTGTGTGAATCCGGCAAGCATACAAAAATTTTAAAAATGATGAGACAAATTTTTATAATTAAAAATCCCTCATTTTAAATATGATTTAAAATTGATATCAAGATAAATAAAGGAAATTTAAATTTGTTTAAATGTTCCTACCTTCCATCAACGATCAATGTATGAGATGCTACCCGCGGATACGGTCCGGCTCATATTATTGGGGGGGCCCGTTCGTCGGAAAGCTGTACATTGGATCGACACATGTTGTAAGTTGGGTGGAACTCCCATGGGATCGGCTCATATTATTGGGGATCCACATGGCGACCGTCCATCAAAACTTAATATTGATGGGTCATCTTGACATGTCACAATAAAACGGCGTCATATTATTGGGCCCTTATTGGACATGAGGTAAAAACATGGAGGTTGCTTTGGAAGCAATTGGGCTCTACCTTTTGAAAATTATGGTTGGCTGATATTATTCGGGACCATAAGTTTGTCAATTGGACTCCATGTTCTCACTAAGGAAAACAGTTTCCCGTTTTCACTAGAGGGTAGTGAAATCGTTAAAATAGTGGGAGTGAGATTCATAAAATAAATTTCGCCTATTTTTTGTCTTAGTAAATTGCTTAAACAATCACTGATATTTGTCTGTTTCTTTTCAGTATTTCATAAGATGAATTCGCGTAATCCACTTTTCTCGATCCTCGAACAAAATAAGTTGACTGGCGCAAACTATACGGAATGGTTCCGTAAGTTGAAGATTGTCTTGACTTCGGAGAAGATGCTCTACGTGTTAGAAAAATCTCCTCCGAAGGAAGCACCAGCTGACGTAAGTCCGGAGGAGTTAGCCAAGCTTGATACATGGTGGGACCATGATATCAAAACCAAATGTTATATGCAAGCCTCGATGTCTGATGAACTCCAGAGGCGATTTGAGGACACCGTGAATGCTGCTGACATTCACGTTCAACTCAAGGAAATTTTTGGGGCTCAATCGAGGGCTGAAAGGTTCGCTACTGTAAAGGAGCTAATGACGTGTCGCATGCGTGAAGGGACTTTGGTCCGTGATCATGGGGTACGAGTGATTTGGCTCATACAGAAGTTGGTAACCCTAGATTTGGTGTTGGAGCATGAACTCAACGTGGATTTACTACTTCTGTCTCTTCCTTCTTCGTTTGACGGATTTGTGGTAAATTTCAATATGAACAAGATAGAGGCCTCCCTTGAAGAGATGGTCAATATGCTTGTGACATATGAATCCACATTAAAGAAGGATAAACCCGCTTTCTTGGTGGGCTCCTCTTCTTCTGCTAAGAAGGGGCCAAGTACAAAGGGTAAGAAACGTTCTGCCCCACCCAAGAAAATCGAACCCGAGAAGAAGTACAAGACAAAGGCTTCAAACATGGAAAAATCCAAGGATGTTTGCCATTACTGCAAGAAGCCCGGTCATTGGAAGCGTAACTGCAAGGAATATCTAGAGCAGTTGCGAACTGCAAAGGGTATGTTCTATATTGAAATAAATGTTTCACTTAATACTACTTCTTGGGTATTGGATACCGGATGTGGATCTCACATTTTCAATGATTTGCAGGTGATGACAAGAAGTCGCAGGCTTAGGATGGGTGAGACCCAGCTGAGGCTCGGAAATGGTTCCAGAGTTGAAGCAAAAGCCGTGGGAGATGTTTATTTAATTTTGCAGAACGGTTTTAAGTTACTTTTAAGAGATGTTTTATTTGTTCCGGATTTGATTAAAAACATTATTTCTGTTTCTATGCTTGATAGAGATGGTTATTCTTGCAATTTTGTGAATGAGATTTGCAATATTTACAAGAATGAATGTTTGATTGGAAATGGACAACTTGAAAACGATCTATACAACTTAAAACTAAAAGACGTTCCAATAAATTATGTTGATAAACCGGCAACAACAAACAAAAGGAAAATCGATAGCCAAAACCCGGCAAACCTTTGGCACGCTAGGCTAGGTTATATTTCCTCAAGGAGGATGAACAAGCTAGTGGGAGAGGGCATGTTTGATATGTCTGATATTAACTCTCTACCTACTTGTGAATCCTGCCTAAAAGGAAAAATGACTAAATCTCCTTTTAAGGGGAAACCTGAGCGTAGTCAAAATCTGTTGGATTTGATCCATACAGATGTTTGTGGTCCATTTAGAGTTGGGACTCAATATGGCCACACCTACTTCATTACCTTTACTGATGATTATTCAAGGTATGGGTATTTATATTTAATGAAATATAAGTCTGAAGTATTTGAAAAGTTCAAAGAATTCAAGGCTGAAGTAGAAAACAAGCTAGGTAAAAGTATTAAAGCACTTCGATCGGATCGAGGTGGAGAATACTTGAGTACCGATTTTTGGACTATCTAAAAGAGAATGGGATTCTCTCTCAGTGGACACCTCCTATGACACCACAGCTTAATGGTGTATCAGAGCGTCATAATCGAACTTTGTTGGACATGGTTTGGTCCATGATGAGCTTCACTGAGCTTCCACCTTCGTTTTGGGGCTATGCGCTTGAAACAGCGGTATTGTTGTTGAATAACGTCCACACTAAAGCAGTGGACAAAACACCATACGAGTTATGGAATGGCAAAGCTCCTAAGTATTCGTACTTGAGGATTTGGGGATGTCCTGCTTACGTGAAGCGGACAGTGGGAGATAAGTTGGATAGTCGATCCAGCTTATGTTATTTTGTAGGGTATCCGAAGAATTCAATCGGATATTATTTCTATTATCCTGCTGAAACAAAGGTGTTTGTTTCGAGGAATGCCACCTTCTTGGAGAAGGAGTTCTTATTGGATAAGAAAGGCGAGATGATGGAACTCGAAGAAATTCGAGAAGAACCCGAAATACAAAATAACGATCCTACACCTCAGGAACCATTGCTGGACACGCCTGTACCTAGAAGATCCGAGAGGACTTCTAGACCTCCTATTCGATATGGTCTTCTTCTTGAAGGGGATCAAGATGAACCCGATGTTGGATGTGATCCAAGAAACTTCAAGGAAGCAATTTCTGATGCGGATTCAAATTTATGGCTTGAAGCTATGCAGTCGGAAATAGATTCGATGCATACAAACCAAGTTTGGTCTTTAGTAGATCCTCCCGATGGAATTGTTCCAATAGGGTGTAAATGGATCTACAAAAGAAAGCTTGGGCCTGATGGTAAGGTATTGACCTACAAGGCGCGATTGGTGGCAAAAGGTTATACTCAAAGACAAGGAGTTGACTATGATGAAACCTTTTCACCAGTTGCAATGTTCAAGTCCATAAGAATCCTTATTGCCATAGCTGCATGGTATGACTATGAGATATGGCAAATGGATGTGAAGACTACTTTTCTTAATGGAGACATTAAGGAAGAAATCTATATGAAGCAGCCTGAGGGGTACACATCCATGGGAAGCGAGCATAAGGTATGCAAGCTTCAGAGATCAATTTATGGTCTAAAACAAGCATCAAGAAGTTGGAACCTAAAATTTGATGAAACAATAAAAGATTTTGGTTTCATCAAGAATCCGGAGGAACCATGCGTGTACAAGAAAGTAGTTAAGGATGCTGTGACATTCTTAGTACTTTATGTTGATGACATCCTAGTCATTGGGAATGATGTAGGGATGTTGCAGTCAACAAAGATATGGTTATCAGGTAGATTCTCGATGAAGGATTTGGGTGAGGCATCCTATATTCTTGGGATACAGATCTATAGAGATAGATCTAAGAGAATGATAGGACTCACTCAATCAACCTACATCGACACCATATTGAAACGGTTTTCAATGGATGGGTCCAAGAGAGGACATCTACCCATGTGTCATGGAGTTTCTCTATCCAAGTCTATGTGTCCCAAGACTGATGAAGAGATAGAGAAAATGACACATGTACCATATGCGTCAGCCATAGGTAGTATCATGTATGGGATGATATCTACCAGACCGGATGTAGCATTTGCTCTGAGTGTCACGAGCAGATATCAAGCTAATCCCGGTCAAATGCATTGGAAAGCCGTGAAGGACATTCTTAAGTACTTACGAAGGACTAAGAATATGTTCATGGTATATGGAGGAAGAGAACTAAAATTGGAAGGCTATACCGACTCTAGCTTCCAAAGTGACGTGGATGACTCGAAGTCAACCTCTGGATTTGTGTTCATGCTCAATGGCGGTGCTGTCTCTTGGAAGAGTTCCAAGCAGGACACCACAGCGGATTCCACCACTGAAGCTGAATACATTGCAGCATCAGCTGCTGCTAAAGAGGCCGTTTGGATGAGGAATTTCGTCCAAGAGTTGGGCGTTATTCCTGAAGTTGTTGGTCCAGTCCCGGTGTACTGTGACAACACGGGTGCCGTTGCTCAGGCAAAGGAACCAAGGTCTCATCAAAGATCCAAATACGTACTGAGGAAATACCACATCATCCGGGAGATTGTGGAAAGAGGAGACATCACTGTCGAAAGAGTGGCCTCTGCAGACAATATCGCTGATCCACTTACTAAGCCCTTGCCAGGACCATTATTTGACAAACATCGCGAAACAACGGGTCTACGTAGTATGACTAGTTGGCTATAGGGCAAGTGGGAGATTGAAAGAGTGGGTGCCCGGTGAGCCAACTTGTGGCTAAGGGCTTTGATGACTCTTTGTATAAACAATCTTTTGTTTAATATTATTTACACTTTTATTAAATGGCAATGACTTTATCTTTCTTCATATTGTTATATTGTGATATACTATTGTTGTTTTGATAAAGACCTTGAATATACTATAGTGTATGTAAGATGTGGTAGAACATGGAGATGTCTATCATGAAACACATCTTATAGTCACTGTATATTCTAAACTGTTCCTAGTCGATTGAGCCGTCCGATAATAAGGATAAGGATCGCTCGAGTTTGAGACTAACATTTGCGATGCAGAGTACCACGTTTCATTGGTAGGGAACATAGAGATGTTCGAAGCATGCAAATGGATATTCATATGATGAATGATCGAACTACCCTATCCGGACTTTCCAAGTGGTTATCACTTATCGAGTGGATATAGTCCGCGGTTTTGGTTGTACACCATTAGTCCTTAATACTTGAGACATCATTGAGACTCTATATGCTAGTACTGTGCTTTGACTCGTTTACCGACTCTTTTGGGGTCATCAGGTGTCGGGATTGGGTACAGTTACGACACATATAGGATTCGATGCTTTGTTGTCAAGGATTCACCACATACTTGCGAGTGTGGATATCCTATGCGATCTGAGGAGATATTAGTGTGACGAATCTCTGGCCAGAGTACATGATGTGATTTAAGAAATGGTTTCTTAGTAGCACATGCGATGTCACTATTTGATCTTCAAGATGCATTGCATAGTTATCGAATCTCGAGCGACTCTCGATATACCAATGGTTGTTGATTCGATCGGGATATATGGATGAAGGGACCGTACTGTACGCTAACCAAAATCTACTGGTTCTTGTAGGCACTATCAGTGATACCTAGGGAATCATGGGGCGATGTTGCTAGACGCTCTTACCATGATTCGATGGGCAAGTCGAAAATTGTTGTTCCGAGTCACAAGGAGTTGTGAGCCCACGGCTAGCTGTATCCCTGAACCATTGAGGGTCACACAGTGTAATGGATTTTTAATCCCCGTTGAGATAGTTAAATTTAAAGAGTTAAATTTAATGAACGAAGAAGTTGGACTTCTTATTTAAGAGTAGAGGAGTAAGATTTCCTAAAATGACATAGGGATGGCCATTTTTGGAAATCACTGAATTCGGATTCAGAAAAATTTATCTTGACTTTAAAAGGTGCAAAAATGGTTTCTGTGCACATTGGTGAAATCGGTTTATCAATCGGAGTCACGATGAATTTTATATTAATTTCTGAACATGCGGGTTTTGCTTGTCGGGCTTGAACTTATGACTAATGGGCCCTAAGCTGTTAGTGGCCTACATTATAAATAAGTTATTGCAGTACGGAAATTACATACAACAGGTCACAAGGATTTTTCGAAAACCCTAGTTAATTTTCAAAAGGTGGCCGCCCCCCCCCCCCCCTCTCCCTCTACTCGAGAAAAATCCAGCCTGTGATTTTGAATTACAGTCTGGTTTAACGGATCAAATTCGTTAATCTCTTCGTAGAAAACTTCTGATAGATTTTCTAGTGCAATCTATCAGAGGGATTGAATATCCGTTCGTGGACCTGATTGAAGAACAGTTCGTCCATCAGTTCCAGGGATATACAACAAGAGCAGAGAAATCTGTTGGTGTCCAAAATCTCGATTCGAGATTAAAGGTAAAAATTTTATAATTGTTATTTAATTTTTACACACACAATTTAATCGTAAGGTTGATACCCATTATGGAATCGTTCCATACAAAAATTTTAAACTTCCGCTGCACAGGGTATCAATCATAATTGATCTGATCGACGCGTTCTCCAACACGATTGAGAATGAAGACTGCTCAGGACCGACAAGCGAAGTATGCGAATATCCATCGCAGACCTCTATCTTTTGATCAAGGAGACCGTGTATTCTTGAAGATTTCTCCGTTTAGAGGTACTGTTAGATTTGGGAAGAGAGGGAAGTTGGCACCGAGATTCATCGGTCCGTATGAGATTTTGCAGAAGATAGGCGATCTAGCCTACCGATTAGCACTTCCTCCTTCTTTATCTGGAATTCACGACGTATTTCACGTCTCGATGTTGAGGAAATATCACCCCGATCCTTCACATGTTCTTCAGCCTGACGAAGCCGAACTTGATGAAACTTTGAGTTATTTCTAGAGACCGATTCAGATCCTTGACAGAAAGGAGAAACAGCTCAGAACCAAATTGATTCCTTTGGTGAAAGTTCAGTGGAGTCATCATGGAGTCGAAGAAGCGACTTGGGAGACTCAATCTGACATAAGACAGAGAGTTCCTGAATTATTCATCTGGTGTGAGTTCTTAATTCTATTTTGAATTCTTAATTATCTTCTTATGAGTTGATATTGATGATTTCGAGGACGAAATCTTATTTAAGAGGGGGAGAATTGTAACGCCCCGTTTTTATCTTAATTGAACTTATTGAGTTATTCCGTGATTTCAGAATTAGAGAGCCAAACTTTTACTTATCAGGGTCTATTTTGCAATTTTTGGAATTTTCAGGGACTGAAATGCAAAAATTGAGTTTGTAATAATATCTAAGGATTGACTAAGTCTTTTAATCATCCCTTGTCTTCCTCATCACCCTCTCAACCGAGTTCCCTCCATTGAAGACGCTCAAAGTGAGCTCCAAGCTTTGTGATTTTGATTCTAGCTCAATCCGTCCTATAGAATTGATTTCTGACTTGATATATACGATCACAGCGACGAGTGCTCCGTATGGAAGTAAGTATATTTTAAGTCTGAGAAGTTTGAGTTTTTCGATGTTTTCAGAATTTGTTTATATTCGGAGAGGATGATTTTGAGTTAGCAGTGATCGTATATCTAAGACGGTTCGAAGATCTAACGACGATCGGATTTGTTATGATTTTTCTTATTATTTTCGAAAACCTTGATTTTGTGATGTGTTGGGATTGTGTTGGAATTGAGGTTTGAGGATTGGAATGAGTTTATTGAGTTGTTGTTTTGCTATCTGCATTTCCGGTTTGATCAGTTATAGCCGTTATGCCGTCAGTTTGAAGTTTGAACGTCGTTTTGATGTTTTGAGTTTGATATCGATTTTGATCACCATGACTTCTTCTGATAGATTGAATGGAAGTCCTGGAAGTTGAGAGCCTTACAGCTTTGATCAGTTGGAAGAGTTGAGCCGGTATAGTGTCGATGTTATTCTTTATTTCTCGATGGATTTGGATAGATTTTGATTGAAGGAACTTTGATTGATAATTTTTGTTTTACAGATCAACGACTCTGAACAACACGAAGAAAGGTATAAGATGACTTTGGAATGGTATAGGACGATTAACTCAAATCCGGATTGATTCGAGTGTCCTAGAAAAAATCACATATTGCATGTCTATGTGCTTATGTGCTTATTTGAATATATGTCTGAATTGTTATTTGAATGCATTAGATTCATGTGCATTCATATTGAGCCGAATTGATTATTCTTTTGAATTCGACGATCTAGAGATTGTAGTCGAGTGACTTGGTAGGCGATTTACTACTTCGTTGTTTAACTCACTATAATGCTCTGGAGTCTAGAGGATTAAAATATGCCTCTTCCACCTCGAGAGGGAAGTCGGTGTGATTGTAGGATGTTTTAACCTCGGGATCCCAAACCAAAGAAAGAAAAAAAGAAGAATTACATTTGATTATCTGAGTCTGATAATCCAGAAGTTTTAAAGACATGCATATCATTTTAATTCAGCATTTGATTGGATTAAGTGATTATATGAAGAATGAGTTCATGTTATGACTTGATATGTTTATTTGATAGCATGTTAGTCTCTTTTACTGGGAATATCAATTCTCACCGGATTATCCGGTTGTTGTCTTTGTTGTATGTGTACTTGGCAACAGGTGGGGCAGGTACCAGTCAGAGACCACGTGGATAGAGGATCGAGAGATTAGAAGTGAGGCTTGGTTTTTAGAAGTCGAATGTATTCGAACTTTTGATGTTTTGTAATACATGCGAATCTAGTTATGTTTTGAAGTAATTACTAGACTCAAACCTTGGTTGTATCTTGTTGTATCGAGTAGTCGAGATTATGTTTGAATTTGGATTGATGCATGTTGTTATGATTATTGATTGGATTTAGTTTGTAAGGAAAGGCATTCCATGTTCTGAAATTTTCTGGGCAAGGGGGTGCGCTCGATCCTAGGTTATTGTAGGATCGAGCGCGGCCCCTGTGATTTTCGAGGCAGAGAGTTTCACAAAATGGTTCGCTCGATCCTGGCTTTTTGCCGGATCGAGCGCGGCACACTGCTTTTTCTCGGCAGGGAGTTTTAAAATTTGGTGCGCTCGATCCTGGACTTTTATAGGATCGAGCACAACACTGTTCATCAGAAAAATAATTTTTTTTTAAATTTATTTGTTGCCTTATATTATAGATGGTGCATGATAATTGTTTATATTATCTTAACAATAGAAGATTAGAACCGAGGCCTCACACCATCACTACCAGGACATCGGGTCTTTTCTTCCCGATGATCATCACGCAGCTGTGCTTGCGTGCCGGTGTGCCACATCGACCCGATGAGGAATGATTGCCACCAATGCGCCCCATTGACAGTGCGACTATCGATGCCAAGCGTGCATATCGGATGAGCCACTTCATGGTGGACGATCGATTCATGCCGGTCCCCGATCCTATACGACCTATGCATCTTCCCCGCCGCACTACTACCGTCACTGTTCGAGAATTGGCCCAACATGCTCGGTACCAAAATGAATTCAATGCCGCCACGGCTTCCAATTTTCAAGTCCTGGACTCTATTTGTCGTGGAATTTCTGAGCGGCTCGGGATTGACCCTACCATGCTTCCACCGGCTGTCCCATTCCCGCCACCTTTTACATTTCCCTTTGCCGATCCTGTCCCTCCTCCCGAGCATGAAGAGGAGGACGACGCCGACCGCTAAACCAGGGGAGTCTTATTTTTTTTTCTTTGCTTTTCATTCTGTTTGCATTTTGTCTTTGGTTTGTTGGTTGTTTTGTTCATTTAGTTCTTGATCATTGGGGACAATTCTTAGTTTAAGTATGGGGGGGGGGGGGGGGGTTGCATTGCATGCATTTTGTTTCCTTTGTTTGTATTGCATTCTCTTGTTTTGTTATTGCATAGTGTTGTTGTCGTTTATGTTGTTCAAATGCATGAGTTGAGGATGATTTTGTTAGCCTATGATGAGGTAATTGAAAAAAATGATGATTTTTTAAATTAACTCTTGATCAGATTTGAGAAACCGGAGGTTGTTTGTTGAATATTCTTAAGCACGCATGTTTAACCGGAAAAGTGTAGCGATGTATTAGATATTGTGGAGGTCTGTTGGACCATTGCACGACAATAGGTGTTTGTGGAACTTGATAGTGCTTGAATCTTGATGATTTTTTTTGATATGGCATGCACTTTCTTGGGCGCACCTCAAAATTTTTTGTTTTATGAAACAAAAAAACAATTTTTGGAAACCAATTAACTCCATCTGGGTTGCGAGCAAGATGTTTGAAATCCTATCCATCTTGTTTGTGGCTAAGTATGCGGATTACATGGGGTTAATCTTTTGAAAAAAAATAAAAAAATAACTTTTAATTCCATCCGGACTATAAGTAAGGAATTGAAATCCTAATACCTTGCTTATGGTTAAGTCTGCGGGTAAAATGGGATTAAATAATTTTTGAAAAAGTTTTGAAATCACGTTTCCATCCGGGCTTGAAATGTGAATGAAATTCTATTCATTATTTCATAGCTAAGTTTGCGGACCTAATGAGATTGTAGTTCCATCCAGGCTATGGACAAGGGGATTGAAATTCGAATCCTATCTAGTTATAGCTAAGTATGCGGGTAATTATTGGGACTTTAAAAATGTCTGGTGCAAAATCCGACGATGCGTAATTATTCTCAAGGAAGTTGTGTTGTGTTGAAGGATTGTTTGGAGGAGAGTTCTTGATGGTGAGGCTTGCACTGAATTGTTATAGGTCGGCGAACAGTCTTGAAGCTTTGTTCTCTTTGTGAAGAAAAAGGATGGGTCGATGCGGTTGTGCATTGACTATCGGCAGCCGAATCGAGTCACTGTGAAGAACAAGTATCCGTTGCCTCGTATTGATGACTTTTTTGATCAGCTGCAGGGCACGTCAGTTTACTCCAAGATTGACTTGAGATCTGGGTATCATCAGTTGAGAGTCCGTGATCGGGACGTAGCCAAGACTGCATTCCGTACTCGCTATGGGCATTATGAGTTTCTAGTAATGCCATTTGGTTTGACTAATGCGCCGGCTATATTCATGGATCTGATGAACCGTGTCTTCAGGGAGTATTTGGACAAGTTTGTCGTGGTTTTCATTGACGACATCTTGGTGAATTCGCGTAATACGGAAGAGCATGTTTCTCACTTTCAGTTGGTACTACAGACTCTTCGAGATGAGCAGTTGTACGCCAAGCTGAGCAAGTGTGAGTTCTTGATGGATAGAGTGGTCTTTCTTGGCCATATCATATCCATGGAGGGGATTTTTGTTGATCCAAGCAAGATTAAAGCGGTACTTAATTGGTCGTGTCCGACGACAGTTGCTGAGATCCGTAGTTTTCTGGGTCTAGCAGGTTATTATCGTCGCTTCATTCTGAACTTCTCTCAGTTAGCTCGACCGTTGACGCAGCTTACCCGCAAGGGTGTGGATTTCGAGTGGTCCTCCGAGTGTGAGGAGAATTTCTGTGAGCTTCGACAGCGGTTGACTTTTGCGCCGGTGTTGGCATTACCGTCAGGATCTGGAGGGTATGTGGTATACACTAATGCTTATCTTCAGGGGTTAGGTTGTGTTTTGACTCATAATGGGCATGTGATCGCATACGCTTCTAGACAGCTGAAGCTTCACGAGGACAACTATCCAGTCCACGATTTGGAGTTAGCAGCCATTGTGTTCGCTTTGAAGATCTGGCATCATTATCTGTATGGCGAGAAATTTGAGATCTTCACCGACCATAAGAGTCTCAAATATTTGTTCACTCAGGCGAAGTTGAACATGAGGCAGAGACGTTGGATGGACTTGCTTAAGGACTATGATTGCGAAATTAAGTACCATCCGGGAGCTGCTAATCTCACCGTTGATGCTTTGAGTCGTAAGGTGCGACTATCCGCACTTCAGACTTGTTCGATGTCTAGTGCGATCAGTGACTGTTGTACTTCAGGTTATACCTTCAAGCATAAGAAAGGTATGTAGAGTATCCAGATGTTTGCGATATTATATGAGCCAGCCTTTTATTCGCAGATCCGAGATGCTCAGATGTCTGATTCGAAGACCCAGCGTTTAGCTCGTCTAGCTAATGAGGGTAGCTCGTCTGGATTTCATTATCAGTCAGATGGCTTTCTGTGTTTGTCTGGTAGGCTTGTGATTCCGCAGGATGAAGAGTTGCGAGAGGAGATTTTGTCTCAGGCACATCGCACTAAGTTGAGTAATCATCCTGGGAGCAACAAGATGTACAAGGATCTACGTACTCATTTCTGGTGGAAGGGAATGAAATGCAGTTTTTATCAGTTTGTTTCGAGATGTTTGGTGTGTCAACAGGTCAAGGCAGAGCACCGACGACCTGGAGGATTGCTTCACAGTCTGCCTATTCCTGAATGGAAATGGGAGTTTATCACAATGGAATTTGTGACCCATTTGCCGGTATCCCCGAGGAACTGTGATGCTATCTGGGTTGTAGTGGACCGACTCACCAAGTCAGCGTATTTCATTGCCTATAGCCGAGAGTACTCTGTGGATCGCATGGCACGGAAGTAAATTCAGGAGATCGTTCGACTTCATGGAGTGCCTGTGAGCATTGTCAGCGATCGGGACCCCAGGTTCACTTCTAGATTCTGGGGGAGTGTTCAGAGTGCGATGGGTACTACTCTCAGTTTGAGTACTGCCTATCATCCGGAGACTGATGGTCAGTCAGAGCGCACTATCCGTACTTTGGAGGATATGCTTAGAGAGTGCGTCATGGATTTTGTTTCAGCCTGGCAGGATCATTTGCCGTTGATCGAGTTCACGTACAACAACAGCTATCATACTAGTATTGGGATGGCACCTTTTGAGACGTTGTACGGGCGACGTTGTCGTACTCCACTCTTCTGGGAAGAAGTGGGGGAGAGACAGGCTGAGGGACCGGAGTTTATCCAGCAGGCGATAGACATTGTTGATCAGATCAAGAAACGGATTAAGACTGCACAGGATCGTCAGGCCAGCTATGCTAATATCAAGCGTAGGCCTTTGCAGTTCGATGTCGGGGAGAAAGTGTTTCTGAGAGTGTCACCTTTCCGCAAGATTCTCAAATTTGGCCTTAAGGGCAAGTTGTCTCCCAGGTTTATCGGTCCGTTTGAGATCTTGGAGAGCATTGGCGATTTGGCTTATCGACTAGCTTTGCCACCGCATCTATCCAGTATTCACGACGTGTTCCACGTATCTCTGTTGCGACGGTATGTGGCGGATGAATCTCATATTCTGCAGCAGTCCGAGGTTCAGGTGAACAAGGATTTGACCTATGTTGAGAAACCTATTCGTATCCTAGATTATAAGGATAAGGTTTTACGGAACAAAGTCATTCCTTTGGTTTTAGTTCAGTGGCAGCACCGAGGCACTGAGGAAGCTACTTGGGAGCTTGAGGACAGGATGCGTGAAGACCATCCTGAGTTGTTTTGATTTCATTCTTAAGTTGTATTCAGTTGCAAACTCTGTAAACGTTTGATTTGAATAAAGAATGTTCCTGATTTCTGTATTGCATTCAGTACTTAAGATCTGATTTCGAGGACGAAATATCTTAAGTGGGGGAGAATGTAGTTGCCCGAAACCAAAATCAGTAATTAAGAAATTAATCATAATTACTTGAATAGAGTTCAGAAGCTCCGAAGGTAGGTTTGGAAGTTCCGAACAGGATCGGAAGCTCCGATGCAGGATCGGAAGCTCCGATCATATTACGTCAGGCATGACGATTGGCTAGATCGGAAGCTCCAATCAGGATCGAAAGTTCCGATCACCCCTATCCAAAGTCAACAAGTGATATTTTGACACGTGGCAGATCAGGATCTTCGGAAGCTCCGATGGCAGGATCGGACGTTCCGATCGAGGTTCGGACATTCCGATCGAGGATCGGAAGTTCCGATCGTTGTCTATAAATAGAGGTCCGAGGTTTCATTTCCAATTGCCAATTCCGAGTGTTTCCCTCTCCTTTCTAGTCTATTCGAGTTGTTCTATCCTTCCTAGGCTTGACCCGGCGGTCGACGAGGCGTTCGATAGTCGTAGCGGAGTTGTGCCCAAGTTCTGGAGGCATCGACATCAAAGGGCTAACGACGGACGAAGGTATAGCTTTTGCTTCCTATAAATATTTAGGAGTATGCAATAGCTTAGTTAAGGCTTTTAGAGCACTTTAATGATAGTAGTATCATTTGGCAGTGTAGAGCAGACTATAGGCGTGGACCTAGAGTTGGTAGAGCTTGCACTGATTTGAGGTACGGAAGTACTGTTCGAGATATCCTGACTGAGTATGCATGTATTATGTGACTGCATGGTTTATATGTCATTGATTTATGCTGCATTCATTTGCATACTGAGCTATCTCCTTCGAGATGTCTGTTAGCAGGGTTTTTCCCTATCCTGTTAGTGGTTGGACTTCCATCGGTTTGGGTTCGGCATATCCACTGGTATTATGGTATGGGAGCCACCTCCTGAAGCGACGGCACAGCGTGCTACATACCAGGGCCCGGTCTGTCTCTGTTATCTGATCCTTGACCTCGAGTTTATAGGGAGTTCACTTTGCATGCATGTATACTCATACTCTCGTACTGAGCGTCTTATGCTCACGTCTCGTACTCTGTGTTTCTGGACACTCTATTCCATGGGGCAGGTTTGCGATTGGACGAGGCGGGTGGATCCAAGAGGGGCTAGTTATTGGTTGACCAGCTGGAGCTTCGTCTAGGTTTTATTTCTGTTGTTTTGAGGTTGATACAGCTATTCGATTTGGTTGTATATT
Organism: Henckelia pumila; assembly: GCF_033568475.1. Classification (NCBI taxonomy): domain Eukaryota; kingdom Viridiplantae; phylum Streptophyta; class Magnoliopsida; order Lamiales; family Gesneriaceae; genus Henckelia; species Henckelia pumila. The sequence goes on along the minus strand of NC_133120.1, from coordinate 123,606,975 downwards.
ATTTGGATAAGTTACAGATTCCTTTACTTGGAATTGTATAACGTTATGGTTTCCGCAGTTTTATTCTGATATCTATTTAATTAAGCTAATTGCATGCCTAAGTTCTGTTAGTAGGTGATCCGGGTAAGGGTCACTACAGATAGTCAGGGATTTAGATACTCGAGAATGATTATTCTTGAGTTATCCCGATAAATCACATACTTGTTGATTATTGTTCTTTGATTAGGATTTGATGTTATTGATCCATCACAAGTAGTGGATCTTTGATTTTATATGATATGATATGATATGAAAAATGAATTGATTCTATTGCCAAGGTCTAATGTGATCTTATTTTCGAGTCAGATGTGACTACGATAGATGGATATTCATGTCAAGATCGTTTACGAATCTTGATGGCAGAGATTTTATATGAATCAATTCTCGATATATGCGCATTATTTATTTTGAAGATTTGATTTGATATGTTTCAAATTGATATGATACTGATCTTTCCTGTTTATGTATTTTATACTGGGATTTATATTGTCACCGGAGTTTATCCGGCTGTTGTCTTGTTTTGTATGTGTACATGGCAACAGGTGGGGCAAAATCTAGCCAAAGAGAACATGGGTAGCTCAAGAGAGAGACGTAGCACGTGGTGACTCGGGTTTAGAGGAAGTTGTTGTCCTTAGAGGTTGTTAAACATGTTAGAATCTATGCTAATTTATGAAATGAATGTAGTAAGCTTTGGGCTCATGTATGCTAGTTCATAGATGTATATTCATGTTTCTAAACATTATTTGGAGTATTTGGAATCGATTTTGACAGCAACATTTTAAAAGCAATTTTGCAAATTTTTTGAGTAGAGGTTGTCGCTCGATCGGTGGAGTTCAACCGATCGAGCGCGGAAAGTAATTTGGCAAACCCAAGAGTTGGTATCTCTCGCCCGCTCGATCCGTGCAATTCAACCAATCGAGCGCGGCCACTATTTTTTTTAAAAAAAATATTTTGCTCTTGTTATTGTTTATTCTTTAACTTGTATGATTAATGGTATTTAATTGTACTTTTTCTTTAAGTCGAGATTAGCAACCCGAGGTCCCCACACTATTCTACTTTAATTTCATCTTGTTGATGGCGAGCTCTTCCTCTTCTTTCAATATATTGGGCACTGAAATCCGGCATAGATATACTAACTGCTTCACAGAAATATTTTACTTTTGCAACCAATTCATTGAAAGAGTAGGTGCCCGGTGAGCCAACTTGTGGCTAAGGGCTTTGATGACTCTTTGTATAAACAATCTTTTGTTTAATATAATTTACACTTTTATTAATGGCAATGACTTTATCTTTCTTCATATTGTTATATTGTGATATACTATTGTTGTTTTGATAAAGACCTTGAATATACTATAGTGTATGTAAGATGTGGTAGAACATGGAGATGTCTATCATGAAACACATCTTATAGTCACTGTATATTCTAAACTGTTCCTAGTCGATTGAGCCGTCCGATAATAAGGATAAGGATCGCTCGAGTTTGAGACTAGCATTTGCGATGCAGAGTACCACGTTTCATTGGTAAGGAACATAGAGATGTTCGAAGCATGCAAATGGATATTCATACGATGAATGATCGAACTACCCTATCCGGACTTTCCAAGTGGTTATCACTTATCGAATGGATAAAGTCCGCGGTTTTGGTTGTACACCATTAGTCCTTACTACTTGAAACATCATTGAGACTCTATATGCTAGTACTGTACTTTGACTCATTTACCGACTCTATTGGGGTCATCAGGTGTCGGGATTGGGTACAGTTACAACACATATAGGAGTCGATGCTTTGTTGTCAAGGATTCACCACATACTTGTGAGTGTGGATATCCTATGCGATCTGAGGAGATATTAGTGTGACGAATCTCTGGCCAGAGTACATGATGTGTTTTAAGAAATGGTTTCTTAGTAGCACATGCGATGTCACTATTTGATCTTCAAGATGTATTGCATAGTTATCGAATCTCGAACGACTCTCGATTTACCAATGGTTGTTGATTCGATCGGGATATTTGGATGAAGGGACCGTACTGTACGCTAACCAAAATCTATTGGTTCTTGCAGGCACTATCAGTGATACCTAGGGAATCATGGGGCGATGTTGCTAGGCGCTCTTACCATGATTCGATGGGCAAGTCAGAAATTGTTGTTCCGAGTCACAAGGAGTTGTGAGCCCACGGCTAGCTGTATCCCTGAACCATTGAGGGTCACACAGAGTAATGGATTTTTAATCCCCGTTGAGATAGTTAAATTTAAAGAGTTAAATTTAATGAACAAAGAAGTTGGACTTCTTAATTAAGGGTAGAGGAGTAAGATTTCCTAAAATGACATAGGGATGTGCATTTTTGGAAATCACTGAATTCGGATTCAGAAAAATTTATCTTGACTTTAAAAGGTGCAGAAATGGTTTCTGTGCACATTGGTGAAATCGGTTTATCAATCGGAGTCATGATGAATTTTATATTAATTTCTGAACATGCGGGCTTTGCTTGTCGGGCTTGAACTTATGACTAATGGGCCCTAAGCTGTTAGCGGCCTATATTATAAATAAGTTATTGCAGTACAAAAATTAGACACAACATGTCACAAATTTTCAAAAAACCTAGTATTTTTCTCTAAAGTGGCCGCCCCCTTCCCTCTCTACTCGGGAAAATCCATCCTGTGAATTTTGAATTGCAGTCTGGTTTAACGGATCAAATTCGTTAATTCTCTTCGTAGAAACTTCTGATAGATTTTCTAGTGCAATCTATCAGGGGGATTAAATATCCGTTCGTGGACCTGATTGAAGAACAGTTCGTCCATCAGTTCCAGGGATATACAACAAGAGCAGAGCAATCTGTTGGTGTCCATAATCTCGATTCGAGATTGGAGGTAAAAATTTATAATTGTTATTTAATTTTTACACACACAATTTAATCGTAAAGTTTTGATACCCATTATGGAATCGTTCAATATAAAATTTTTAATCTTCCGCTGCACCGGGTATCAATTCTGATTGATCTGATCGCCGCGTTCTCCAACAGTGGTATCAGAGCCAGGTTGCTCAGATCAAGCGATTAAATTAATCGATTGTACAAAAAATTTTAAGCCTCGGTTTTTTGAAAAAAAATAAATATTTTAAAAAAAAAAAAAAAAATTTCGGGCAAAACCCGGGCAGCGATTGGATCGCTGCCCGGGGGGGCAGCGATGGTCGCTGCCCAGCACAGCGCTAGGCGCTGCGCAGGACGGCGCACGTCGCTGCCCTAGGGGCAGCCGGGCTGCCCGGCCCGAGCCCTTTGGGGCGCGGGCAGCCCGGGAATGTCCCGGGCGGCACGCGAAAAATTATTTTTTTTTAATTTTAAAATTAAATTTTAATATGTTAAAATTCTATTTTTGGTCCAATCAAAAATTGTTTTTGATTGGTCCACGAGGCGTCGGATCGAATTGTTCGAGTCCGAAAATTTTAAAATTGATTTTTGGATAAATTTGAATTTTTTAAAATTTAAATATTTTATCCGTTAAATTGAATTTTGAAATTAATTATTTTTGGTACAATTGATGATAAGATATGATCTTATGGATATATTGAGTAAAATATGATTTTATGTATAAAATTGGATTTTATAGATAAAATATGATTTTATTTGATAAAAAGATAAAATATGATTTTGTATGTAAAATAAGATTTTATATATGAAATATGATTTTATCCTTTTAAATTTAAATTGACATTGCATGTTATCCAATAAATTAATTTTGAATTAAATTTTATTGGATAAGTATGATCGATTGCCATGACCAATTTTGTAGGTGTATGTTAGGAATTTACATTTGTTTTTATTGTTGTTGGATTTATTAATGGGTCTGGTTTATGGCCCAATATGAATTGTCATATGTAATAAAAGTGGGCTTGGTTTATGGCCCGTTCCCACCCCTTAAAAATGTATCCCCTACTTGTCATTGTTATTTATTGTAAATACATTAGATTTAGTGGGAGATGAAGATTTGAAGATGGAGGTGGGCCCAGCAGACAATAAAGACAGAATAAATGTAAATTAGAAGCACAATGTAATAGGATTGCATTGCATACTGCATATTACCTAGGATTGGACTAAGACTCGTGATTGGCAACCACGGGTCGATTAGAAATGGAATCGATCATCCTATATAATATGTGATATTATTGTTGTATGCATGTTTTAGACAAAATTGTGTGAATCCGACAAGCATACAAAATTTTAAAAAATGATGAGACAAATTTTTAAAAATTAAAATCCCTCATTTTAAATATGATTTAAAATTGATATCAAGATAAATAAAGGAAATTTAAAATTGTTTAAATGTTCATACCTTCCATCAACGATCAATGTATGAGATGCTACCCGCGGATACGGTCCGGCTCATATTATTGGGGGGGCCCGTTCGTCGGAAAGCTGTACATTGGATCGACACATGTTGTAAGTTGGGTGGAACTCCCATGGGATCGGCTCATATTATTGGGGGATCCACATGGCGACCGTCCATCACAACTTAATATTGATGGGTCATCTTGACATGTCACAATAAACGGCGTCATATTATTGGGCCCTTATTGGACATGAGGTAAAAACGTGGAGGTTGCTTTGGAAGCAATTGGGCTCTACCTTTTGAAAATTATGGTTGGCTGATATTATTCGGGACCATAGTTTGTCAATTGGACTCCATGTTCTCACTAAGGAAAACAGTTTTCCGTTTTCACTAGAGGGTAGTGAAATCGTTAAAATAGTGGGAGTGAGATTCATAAAATAAATTTCGCCTATTTTATGTCTTAGTAAATTAATTAAACAATCATCGATAATTGTCTGTTTCATCTCAGTATATCATTATGATGAATCTTCGTAATCCACATGTCTCAATTCTCCAACAAAACAAACTTACTGGCGCAAACAATACAGAATAATTCCATAAGTTAAGATTGTCCTAAGTTCGGAAAAGATTTTCTAAGTGTTAGAAAAGGCTTCTCCGAAAACAGCCCCGGCTGATGTAACTACCAAAAGGTTGGCCGAACTAGAGAAATGGTTGGACCATGATCTCAAGGCCAAATGTTACATGCAAAATTGGACAAGTCTAAACAAGTTTGCCATCACTGCAAGAAACCCGGTCATTGGAAACGTAACTGCAAGGAATACCTCGAGCAGTTGCGAACTGCAAAGGGTATGTTTTACATTGAAATAAATGTTTTTCTTAATACTACTTCTTGGGTATTGGATACCAGATGTAGATCTCATATTTGCAATGAGTTGCAAATGATGACAAGAAGTAATAGGCTAAGGATGGGTGAGACCCAGTCAAGGCTCGGGAATGGTTCCAGAGTTAAATCCATAGCTATGGGAAATATTTGTTTAATTTTTCAAACCAATTTTAAGTTGTATTATGAGAAAGATGTTTTATTTGTTCCAGATTTGATTAAAAATATTATTTCTGTTTCTATGCTTGATAGAGATGGTTTTTCTTGAAATTTTGTGAATGGGATTTGCAATATTTACAAGAATGAATGTTTGATTGGAAATGGACAACTTGAAAACGATCTATATAACTTAAAATTAAAAGACGTTCCAATAAATTATGTTGATAAATCGGTAACAACAAACAAAAGGAAAATCGATAGTCAAAACCCGGCAAACCTTTGGCATGCTAGGTTAGGTCATATTTCCTCAAGGAGGATGAACAAGCTAGTGGGAGAGGGCATGTTTGATATGTCTGATATTAACTCTCTACCTACTTGTGAGTCCTGCCTGAAAGGAAAAATGACTAAATCTCCTTTTAAGGGGAAACCTGAGCGTAGTCAAAATCTGTTGGATTTGATCCATACAGACGTTTGTGGTCCATTTAGAATTGGTACTCAATATGGCCACACCTACTTTATTACCTTTACTGATGATTATTCAAGGTATGGGTATTTATATTTAATGAAATATAAGTCTGAAGCATTTGAAAAGTTCAAAGAATTCAAGGCTGAAGTAGAAAACAAGCTAAGTAAAAGTATTAAAGCACTTCGATCGGATCGAGGTGGAGAATACTTGAGTACCGAGTTTTTGGACTATCTGAAAGAGAATGGGATTCTCTCTCAGTGGACTCCTCCTATGACACCTCAGCTGAATGGTGTATCGGAGCGTAGTAATCGAACTTTGTTGGACATGGTTCGATCCATGATGAGCTTCACTGAGCTTCCACCTTCGTTTTGGGGCTATGCGCTTGAAATGGCGGTATTGTTGTTGAACAACGTCCACACTAAAGCAGTGAACAAAACACCATACGAGTTATGGAATGGCAAAGCTCCTAAGTATTCGTACTTGAGGATTTGGGGATGTCCTGCTTACGTGAAGCAGACAGTGGGAGATAAGTTGGATAGTCGATCCACCTTATGTTATTTTGTAGGGTATCCGAAGAATTCAATCGGATATTATTTCTATCATCCTGCTGAAACAAAGGTGTTTGTTTCAAGGAATGCCACCTTCTTGGAGAAGGAGTTCTTATTGGATAAGAAAGGCAAGATGATGGAACTCGAAGAAATTCGAGAAGAACCCGAAATACAAAATAATGATCCTACACCTCAGGAACCATTGATGGACACGCCTATACCTAGAAGATCCGAGAGGACTTCTAGACCTCCTATTCGATATGGTCTTCTTCTTGAAGGGGATCAAGATGAACCCGATGTTGGATTTGATCCAAGAAACTTCAAGGAAGCAATTTCTGATGCGGATTCAAATTTATGGCTTGAAGCTATGCAGTCGGAAATAGATTCGATGCATACAAACCAAGTTTGGTCTTTAGTAGATCCTCCCGATGGAATTGTTCCAATAGGGTGTAAATGGATCTACAAGAGAAAGCTTGGGCCTGATGGTAAGGTATTGACCTACAAGGCGCGATTGGTGGCGAAAGGTTATACTCAAAGACAAGGAGTTGACTATGATGAAACCTTTTCACCAGTTGCAATGTTCAAGTCCATAAGAATCCTTATTGTCATAGCTGCTTGGTATGACTATGAGATATGGCAAATGGATGTGAAGACTGCTTTTCTTAATGGAGACATTAAGGAAGAAATCTATATGAAGCAGCCTGAGGGGTACACATCCATGGGAAGCGAGCATAAGGTATGCAAGCTTCAAAGATCAATTTATGGTCTAAAACAAGCATCAAGAAGTTGGAACCAGAAATTTGATGAAACAATAAAGGATTTTGGTTTCATCAAGAACCCGGAGGAACCATGCGTGTACAAGAAAGTAGTTAAGGATGCTGTGACATTCTTAGTACTTTATGTTGATGACATCCTACTCATTGAGAATGACGTAGGGATGTTGCAGTCAACAAAGATATGGTTATAAGGTAGATTCTCGATGAAGGATTTGGGTGAGGCATCCTAAATTCTAGGGATACAGATCTATAGAGATAGATCTAAGAGAATGATAGGACTCACTCAATCAACCTACATCGACACCATATTGAAACGGTTTTCAATGGATGGGTCCAAGAGAGGACATCTACCCATGTGTCATGGAGTTTCTCTATCCAAGTCTATGTGTCCTAAGACTGATGAAGAGATAGAGAAAATGACACATGTACCATATGCGTCAGCCATAGGTAGTATCATGTATGGGATGATATCTACCAGACCGGATGTAGCATTTGCTCTGAGTGTCACGAGCAGATATCAAGCTAATCCCGGTCAAATGCATTGGAAAGCCGTGAAGGACATTCTTAAGTACTTACGAAGGACTAAGAATATGTTCATGGTATATGGAGGAAGAGAACTAAAATTGGAAGGCTATACCGACTCTAGCTTCCAAAGTGATGTGGATGACTCGAAGTCAACATCTGGATTTGTGTTCATGCTCAATGGCGGTGCTGTCTCTTGGAAGAGTTCCAAGAAGGACACCACAGTGGATTCCACCACTGAGGCAGAATACATTGCAGCATCAGCTGCTGCTAAAGAGGCCGTTTGGATGAGGAATTTCGTCCAAGAGTTGGGCGTCATTCCTGAAGTTGTTGGTCCAGTCCTGGTGTACTGTGACAACACGGGTGCCATTGCTCAGGCAAAGGAACCAAGGTCTCATCAAAGATCCAAACACGTACTGAGGAAATACCACATCATCCGGGAGATTGTGGAAAGAGGAGACATCACTGTCGAAAGAGTGGCCTCTGCAGACAATATCGCTGATCCACTTACTAAGCCCTTGCCAGGACCATTATTTGACAAACATCGCGAAGCAATGGGTCTACGTAGTATGACTAGTTGGCTTTAGGGCAAGTGGGAGATTGAAAGAGTAGGTGCCCGGTGAGCCAACTTGTGGCTAAAGGCTTTGATGACTCTTTGTATAAACAATCTTTTGTTTAATATAATTTACACTTTTATTAATGGCAATGACTTTATCTTTCTTCATATTGTTATATTGTGATATACTATTGTTGTTTTGATAAAGACCTTGAATATACTATAGTGTATGTAAGATGTGGTAGAACATGGAGATGTCTATCATGAAACACATCTTATAGTCACTGTATATTCTAAACTGTTCCTAGTCGATTGAGCCGTCCGATAATAAGGATAAGGATCGCTCGAGTTTGAGACTAGAATTTGCGATGCAGAGTACCACGTTTCATTGGTAAGGAGCATAGAGATGTTCGAAGCATGCAAATGAATATTCATACGATGAATGATCGAACTACCCTATCCGGACTTTCCAAGTGGTTATCACTTATCGAGTGGATAAAGTCCGCGGTTTTGGTTGTACACCATTAGTCCTTACTACTTGAAACATCATTGAGACTCTATATGCTAGTACTGTACTTTGACTCGTTTACCGACTCTATTGGGGTCATCAGGTGTCGGGATTGGGTACAGTTACAACACATATAGGAGTCGATGCTTTGTTGTCAAGGATTCACCACATACTTGCGAGTGTGGATATCCTATGCGATCTGAGGAGATATTAGTGTGACGAATCTCTGGCCAGAGTACATGATGTGTTTTAAGAAATGGTTTCTTAGTAGCACATGCGATGTCACTATTTGATCTTCAAGATGTATTGCATAGTTATCGAATCTCGAACGAATCTCGATTTACCAATGGTTGTTGATTCGATCGGGATATTTGGATGAAGGGACCGTACTGTACGCTAACCAAAATATATTGGTTCTTGCAGGCACTATCAGTGATACCTAGGGAATCATGGGGCGATGTTGCTAGGCGCTCTTACCATGATTCGATGGGCAAGTCGGAAATTGTTGTTCCGAGTCACAAGGAGTTGTGAGCCCACGGCTAGCTGTATCCCTGAACCATTGAGGGTCACACAGAGTAATGGATTTTTAATCCCCGTTGAGATAGTTAAATTTAAAGAGTTAAATTTAATGAACAAAGAAGTTGGACTTCTTAATTAAGAGTAGAGGAATAAGATTTCCTAAAATGACATAGGGATGGGCATTTTTGGAAATCACTGAATTCGGATTCAGAAAAATTTATCTTGACTTTAAAAGGTGCAGAAATGTTTTCTGTGCACATTGGTGAAATCGGTTTATCAATCGGAGTCATGATGAATTTTATATTAATTTCTGAACATGCGGGCTTTGCTTGTCGGGCTTGAACTTATGACTAATGGGCCCTAAGCTGTTAGCGGCCTACATTATAAATAAGTTATTGCAGTACAGAAATTAGACACAACAGGTCACAAATTTTCAAAAAACCTAGTATTTTTCTCTAAAGTGGCCGCCCCCTTCCCTCTCTACTCGGGAAAATCTAGCCTGTGAATTTTGAATTGCAGTCTGGTTTAACGGATCAAATTCGTTAATTCTCTTCGTAGAAACTTCTGATAGATTTTCTAGTGCAATCTATCAGAGGGATTAAATATCCGTTCGTGGACCTGATTGAAGAACAGTTCGTCCATCAGTTCCAGGGATATACAACAAGAGCAGAGCAATCTGTTGGTGTCCATAATCTCGATTCGAGATTGGAGGTAAAAATTTATAATTGTTATTTAATTTTTACACACACAATTTAATCGTAAAGTTTTGATACCCATTATGGAATCGTTCCATATAAAATTTTTAAACTTCCGCTGCACCGGGTATCAATTCTGATTGATCTGATCGCCGCATTCTCCAACAGTCATCCCATCCATCATCTCTCAAATTCTGAATAAGCAACTTAGTAGATGAAACAAGATGCATTGCATTCAAAATGTCTTAAGACTGAAGTTGCAAAGCTTGACAAACTAAATTAGAAATCTCCAAAATCTTCCTCATGAGATGCAAAATAAAAACAAATTCAAAAGGAATTAACATCTCATAAGCTGCATCAGCATCTCCACGTTGAGCAGGTGTATTTCCATCCTCAATGATATTAAATAAAACTTCACATGTTGTACTGAACATCTTTATCAAACTAGATATAGATTTTAAATGAGAACTCCAACGTGTATCACCTGCCCTTTGTAAATAACCAATTTGATTAAGTCCTTTCCCACTCTCAAGCTCATTAATATTGAGTAAATGAGCAATATTTGATGCATGAGCTGCTTTTAATTGGTCATTAAGCTTACACGAGGCACCAACAACATTGATAATAGAGCTTAACTTGGTAAAAAAATGGTGGACTGGGATAACTTCCTTCGACGCAGCAACTAGTGTCAATTGCAAACGATGTGCAAAACAATGAACATAGTAAGCATAAGGACATTCACTTAAAATTAAAGCTTTCAATCCATTCCATTCACCACGCATGTTACTTGCACCATTATAACCTTGCCCTCGAATATTTTGAACTTCAAGTGTATGACGAGATAGGATAGAAAAAATACATTCTTTCAATGTTGATGCAACAGTGTCTTTAACATGAACAAGTCCAAAAAAGTGCTCTTGCACATAACCATCTTCGTCTACAAATCTCAAGACAATTGACATTTGCTCTTTTTTAGATTCATCTCGAGCTTCATCAACGATGATACAAAATTTTCATCACCAATTTCTTCTCGAATGACATTCTTGACTTTAGCTGCCAAGACTTGCAAAATTTGTTTTTGTGTTGTTGGTGATGTATATGATGCATTTCATGAAGCTTTGTCCAAAACTTCTGCTACTTTGTCATTGTAAAAGGCTATAAAACTCAATAGTTCCAAAAAATTTCCACGTTTGCTTGATGTTATGGACTCATCATGACCTCTGAAAGAACATCCTTGAAATGCAAGCTATCTAGTCGCCTCAATTTAATATTTCAAGCGAACTCTATTATCAGCAACTTCTTTAGATGTGAACTTATCAAAACTTTGCAAAATATGTGATTGTTGGTTCATGAGATCTTCACATGCTTTCTCAGCTTTTCGATGAGGCGAAGTCAGATCTTTTCCAATATGTGCCAAAAATGCACAATTTTCCCATCTCTCACCTTCTTCCATGAACGAAACTCGTTAATAGTAAATGCATCTAATCCAGAAGGTCCATCTTGAGTATGAAATACATAACATGGTAAACAAAATGCAACATCTGTGCTTGGAGAATATTCCAACCAAGATGGGAATAACTTAAACCACGATGCTTGAAAACTGCGAGGATGTTTTTCTCCAGATTTTGAATAATTTGAAAGCATACATTGGTATGGACCAGCTTTAATATAAGCTCTTCAATTCATCACGCTTTTCAATGGGGTACTCCCATATTTGCGGTCGCAGTCCTGGATCACGTTTTATTGATTGAACATCATATCTCTCATTGCTTTCAACTCTTAAAGATTTTGCAGGGCGACCGTCATAATTCAAATGATTAATATATGTAGCTGGATTTGATTGAGTTATTTGAATTTCATCATTCTTTCTTTTGAAGAACGAATCAATTGTTTATGGTTTTTTTATCTACAAAAAAATTGACTCAAGTTCAAATAATAACATATAAATCTTTGATATAATCATTAATATAATAAAAGCAACAAATAATGCAAAGAATTAAATACTCATATTAAATTGGGCTAGCATATTATTAACACTGAAAAAATAAAAAAAATTTGGGGGGTGGGGAGGCAATGCATATAGTCCCTCCGCCCCTGCAGAGAAGACTCCATCAATTTTGCATTACGGTGGGTTCCGATTGATTTTTTGGCAGGTTATGAAACCCACTGCCAATTCTATATCCACTATTTACCGAATGTTGCCCTTTGACTTCAAAATTCCAGAATCTCGTATTACCCATGGCATGGTGTGGAATTAGAAGATTAAGTATCTCTTGAACGATATAACTCGGGCAGGCATTTGAGATAATGTGCACGCTCCACTGATGATTATCAATCCATGAACTCACCTACGTCTCATCGTCTACTCGGACGCCATCAGAGTGCAGAAACGATGGAATCCATTTGTCCTTCTTGATGTTCACTCCATTCTGATCTCTAATTCTCCAATACAATCCCAAACCCAGCAATTCTCGACTCCAGCACATGGATTGCCATATAGGAGATGGGTTACTACAAACTAGCACCTACATGATGTCAATATGCTTGAAGTACCGAGCCTTCAAGACCCTTGCCACCAAAGAATCTTGGTTTCGAATAATGTGCCACACTTGCTTGGCCAATAAAACGTTGTTAAACATCTCAAGTTTTCTGAACCACATACCACCATTAAGTTTGGGGCGACACAAAAAATCACAGGTAGTCCAGTGCATCCTCTTTCTCCCGTTCTCCGAACCCCACCAGAAATTAGTACTTTCCTTTTCGATAGAGGCACATATTGCCTTAGGTATCCTGAACATGACATAGCATATGTTTGCATGGCTTGTAATACCGATTTTATTAGGACTTCCTTCCCACCAATAGAAAAAAACCTGCTACCCCGGCCCTTCCCTGAAGCCTGCGCGAAACTGTCTCCACAAGATAACCAAACTGGACTTTTTTTCTTCGAAGGGAGAAAGTTGGAAATCTGAGATACATTTCATGCCCTTGTACCACAGGTATCGTCCAGTGTTTATAGAATTGGATTGGACCGGCTGGTTCAATCGAGAACCGGTGGCCTGACCGATCCCGACATATTAAAAAACCCAGAAAAATAGTTAAACTGATGAAAACCAGATCGGACCGGTAAAACAGGCCAGTAACCATCCGGTTTTTATATTTTTTAAAAAACTAAAAAAAGGTAGGGTTTCGTTTATTCACATTTCAGAGTTCAACATTCAACTTGCAGCTGTCTTCTTCTTCTTTCTTTTTTTTTTTTTTCTATTTTATCTCGATCCCTAACTATGCCACTTCAAGACCGCCACTTTCGCCGCCAGATACGCTGATGTCCTTCAGTCATGATGTTAAATTGACATCATATTTGGACAAATTTTGATGCTTACTTTTCTATCGCTACCATCTATTGGAGATCTCTCAACCAGGGGCAGATCTACAGTGTGACCCGGAGGGCCACGGCTCCACCCGAAAAGTTTTATATTTTTTACTATTGTATATATATGTTTCTTTTTAAAAATATATATATATAGATAAGTTAGCTAAACTATTATATGCATATGCAGCCGAGTTGGTCAGCAACGACTTTTTTCTTTCGCAGATCGGAGATCTTGAAGCCCTCATTTCTAATTTTGTTTTTAAATTAAATTTTTATTTATTTTTAAATTTCCGATTGTCTCAATACTTATTTCATTTGTTCTAAAAAAATTGGGTTTCTAATTTTGTTTTTAAATTAAATTTTTATTTATTTATAAATTTCGGTTGTCTCAATAATTTACTTTGGTCTCATTGGGTCTTTATTGATGTGATTGAATTTTTTTTATTAACGTTACGCGTTGATAATTTCCATAAATCAAAAAACTTTTTTTAAAAATTTTATTTTCACTTATATTTTTTGTTGAAAAGATCTACAAAATTAGCAAAATAAAAATATTTTCTGTTTTTTAAATTAAATTTTAAAATAAAACTTAAAATGACCCAAAAAATAGGGTTTTTATTAAGTTAAAATTTGATTTCGTTAATAGCGGTGAATCTTCGTGGCCCTCGAAAACTTTTAAAAGTTTATTGCTATATAAAAAACATATATATGTATTATGTATTTATTCACACTCTATATCTATTCTATATTATAATGCATGTGGGTAATAACTACCACACTTTCTCACATTCTTCTTCATGTTATTTTCTTAACCACCTATTTTGTAATAGTGAGAAATAAATCACGATAATAAATACATAGGATTATATATTATATCACACGCAAAGCGTGTGCATGGATGTTAGTATTTATTGATCGTGAATTCCCTCTTTCTTTTACATTTGTTCAATATTCGCATCTTCTAGTTATTAAAATTTTTATTTTATGTATATATCACACTTAAATACAAAGTTTTAGAAAACTAACACACGAACCATAAGTTTTATTGAGCGAAAGTGAAATCGATAGCTCCGTCGTCGCTGCATACCATACGGCCCCCCAAACTTAACATCCTGAATTCGCCCATGCTCTCAACCCCTGCTTTGAAAACAGTAACTTTCATAACCTATCTTTCCTTCAATTTATATGTTGAATTTTGTAAGAAATCGATAAATTTATGAATTTATATTGCTGATTTGGAGGTATGGATGGCATACAGGTTTTTCTTTCTTTTTTTTAATTTTTTTATTTGGCACACGAGTCTTTCTTGTTTTTTTCTTATTTATTTATTTATTTATTTATTATCAATTAGAATTTTGACTTTGGAGTGTTACGAAAATAGACAGGATGATTACTTATGATTTGTGAATAAGATTTTAAGGATATTAGTTGATTTTTGGAGATTATGTAATAGTATACTATAATCATGTAATGATCGATTCATTGTCATTAAATACCTTCTTCTTTTTTTTTTTTTGGTATAGATGGAATCATCAACAGGTTTTCAGCAATCTAGTTCCATAGCTAATTCTATTTCGTCTTTAAAAAGCACAAATGATCCAGCATGGGCTGATTTTAAAGAGGATGTGGGTACTGATGGGAAAAAAATTAGACTTGTTTGCATTGCTATAATGTGTGGAGTGGTGAAGGGATCAATAGGTTGAAAAAAACACTTAGCTGATAGAAAAGCAGATATCGCGCCATGCAAAAAAGTTTCATATAATATAAGATATCAAATAGAACAATCTATGAAGGTGTGTGAAGAAAAAAACATAGCTCTGACATCATTTGAAGATGACAATATCGATGGTCCTCATGTCACAGATCAAGAGGAAGAAACACATCCACCACTTACTCAAACAAAAGGGAAAGATAAATCTTTTTTTGGTGCAACTTTTCAAAAGGGAAAAAGAAAGAAAGATGAGAAGATGACTTACTATTTTGCAGCAAGAACTACTGATGGTGCACAGCGTTCTATCAAAAATGCTCTAGCATTGGTTATATGTTGTGTAATTTGGAATTTTGGACTTTAGAATTTGAAATGTGATTTTTAATTGGATATTTGTTGAAATTTTCACTTTAAAATTTTAGTAAAACGTGTGAAGTAATTAATATTCAATATATTAAAACTTTTATTTACTATATAAAATGAATATAATATTAATTTTTATTAATCTGGTTGAACCGGTCGAACCGATTGAACCATTTTTTAGTTGACCGGTTCGATCACCGGTCCGGTTATAAAAACACCAGTATTGTCAATGAAGTTTTAATCAGTTTCATCATGGCAGGCTCAGTATTGGGAGTGAATGAAAGTGCCAACTTTTCAAAATTAAACAATTGTCCTGACGCTAGCTTGTATGTTTTTGACATTCCTTGACATTAGAACAGTTAGTTGCAGCAGCCTGGAAGAATGCCTGACTATCATCTGCAACTAATAAGTGTGTCAGTGATTGACATGTATAAGAAATTTGCACCACTATGAGTGCTCCCTGGGCTGCATATGTCGAGAATAATGCCGAGATTCCCTTAGCATATGAAAGGATAATTATTTCATGATATCTTTCCATGTTTTGAAAGATTGTATTAATGTATTTTGTCTTTCTAGGATTGATTGTTAATATTGTGTTTCTTATCTATATGCTTGATATATTTTAAACTATGAATAATTTTGATTTGAATTGAGATAATATATATTCCTAGATTTAAAATATGGTTTCTTGGACTTGAAGTTTAGATATTTTTAAATATCTTATTGTTTGAAACATTTTAAATTAGGAATTATTTTGAATTGATATAATATAATTTTCCTATATTTAAGATAAGATTGATTTGTTTAATTATGATAGGAATTATCTTATATTAAATAACTAGATTTAGTCGTTTGATATTTTTTGGTAGGAGATATATTATGCACTTATCATAATATATTTTTATCTCCTAATTTAACTTATCTTTGTTTCTTTATCATTGTAGATTCAAGTTTGAATTAAGGAAACAAGATCAAGACTCTTTTTGAAGATAAGTTTACACGCTTAAATAGAAGAAGATCGTAGAGATTCAAGCGGCTTGGAGAAAAACTAGAGAGAGCAGAAAAAAGAGATTTCAAGCCATAGAAGAGAGATTTAAGCGTACAAAATAAAAGAGAGAAGATAGAGCTTAAGTGTAGAAGACAAGGAACTCGACTTTCTGGAGTGCTTTCACGTTGAAGAGTCCTTGTCTATTTGTTGAAGTTATTTTCCGTAGATGTCGTGAAAAGTTTGAGAGCATGTTGATTGAAGATTGAAGATCGAAGATTGAAAGCTTTTTGCTCTCATGTTTTGGCATCTAGGGCCAACTCTATTCTCTTGATTTTCTTGTCTACCTTCAGTAGATTTTTAGGAGTTTGTTTATTTGTTTTATTCTTTATTTTCTCATATGTTTTGAGAAAATTGATTTTTACAATATTCACTAGTTTTAGGGTTTGTAAAACTCTTTGATTATTTTCTAGTGAAAGTTTTGCCCTGAGGCGCTGCAAGAGTATTTTATACTCTTGCTTAAATACTTGAGTCTAATTTATTTGGTTGCTTATCTATTTTATTCATGCAAAGCAAAATTCTGATGCATGTTAATTAAGGTGTTATTGAAGATGTTGTCAACACCTTGTGACAACACCTGAATCTGTTTTATGTGCAACCTTTCATTACTTTAGTACTTGTGCATATTTACTCTTGAGTATTTATATTGTTGGTTTGCTGTTACTATTGACATTTTAATATTTCTGCTGCATGTTGTGTAGGATATTGTCAACACCTAATGACAACATCTGATTCTGATAATTTTTATGAACCATGATATCCCTTACAAGTGGTATCAGAGCCTACTCTTGATACACTAAGAGCTGATTCTGGATTATTTTTTCAGGAATATTATGGATTCAACAACAGCAAACTCATTCTTCAAACCTCAAGAAGTATTTGAATCGGATTTGGGAGATGACTCGTTGTCACTCATCACAAAGAAGTTTGGTGATTATCTTAAGAAGATGAGGGAGACAAAGAAGACCGATCAAAAACTCAAAGCTCCACCTTTTTCGGCTGCTAACAAAACTCTGAAAATAGGCGGGCCTGATCAATCATCAAGGAAGTTTCCTGATCCTCAAAAGCCTCTACTTATGATGGAAGGAAATAAAAAGCCTACTGCAAAGAAGATTGACATGGTGCAATGTCATGAATGTCAAGGCTATGGTCATTTTGCCAATGAATGTGCAAACAGGCTTCGTAAAGGGATGAGAACATCTTTGAGTGGTGAATATTCTGAAGAAGGTAAAGAACAGAATGAACAAGAAAGCCACACATCCCTAACAGCGTTGATAAAAAGCAAGAAGAAATTTCAAGTCAATCCTTTAGGTGTTGCCACAGGTGTTGCCACACCTAGCCGCAACATCTCCCAAGGTCAGTATGTTTAAAACTTTTACTACTGATAATGTGTGTAATACTGATGCAGGTGATGAGACAATGTCTATAGAAGAAGCTCGGATGATGTTTGAAGAGCTACATGCTGACTGGATTGAAAGGAATAAAACGAATGTTATTCTTTCAAAGGAAAATATTAACTTGAAGGCTGTTGTGTCAAGATTTGAAGTTATGCTGAGAAAGAAGGATCTGGAATTGAGTCAGGTTAAGGATGAACTCATGAAAGCTAAGGCTACACTGGCTAAATTCAACTCAAGCACAACCAAGCTTGATTCTTTGCTCATGATGGGAAGAGATGGTAAGGCTGGACTAGGTTTTGAGAATAGTAAATTTGAGGTTGGTGAATGTTCAAAAGCTCCTATGTTTGTCAAAGAAAATAGTTGTCCAGGAAGCTTAACAGAAAAGGTCACAACAACCGATCCTCCAAAACCAAAGCCACAACCTACTGTTCCTATAAAGTCTGGGAGAAAGCGTAAGTTTGTATGTCATTACTGTCATAGACCTGGTCATATCAAACCATACTGTTTTAAGCTGCAGGAAGATTATTGGCAGAGGTCTGGATCGAAGGTGTTGCCTAAGGTGTTGCCAACACCTTTCCACAACATCTCCAAAAACAGATCTACTATAAGACAGGTTTGGGTACCAAAAGCTGATATTTACTGCTACATGATTTATACTGCTTTAAGAACTAATGTTTCAGATGCTTGGTACTTTGATAGTGGAAGTTCACGTCATGACAGGTTCTAAGAAGTTTCTCACAGATTATGTTGAACAGAAGAGTGAGAAAGCGACGTATGGAGAAGCAACAAAGGGAAATATTGTAGGAAAATACACACTGGATGTTGCTGGTTTGCCTAAGCTTCGCAACGTGCTTCATGTTGAAGGATTAACTTCAAATTTAATAAGCATTAGTCAGCTTTGTGATGACAACTTGCATGTGCAATTTGATAAGAAATTATGCAAAGTTTTTGATTACTCTAACATGTGTTTGATGACAGGTACGAGGTCGTTTGATAATTTCTATCAACTTGGAGAGGAGATGGCATGTAGAAATTCAAAGGTAGATGAATTTAACCTATGTCATCAAAAGTTGGGTCATGCAAACTTCAAGACTTTGAAGAATTTAAGTAAGTTTGATGCTGCTAGAGGTATGAATAATTTAAAATCTGGAATTTCATTTGTTTGTGAGGCATGTCAAAAAGAAGCAAACCAAGGTGTTGCACCAGATGTTTCCAACATCTGAGACAACACTTTGTCTTAAGTTTGTACATATGGACTCGAAGGGTCAAATGGATGTAGAAAGCAGTGGAGGTAAGAAATATTTTGTTGTTTGTGTAGATGATTTTTCACTATATACATGGGTAAGATTTGTGAGAGAAAAATCACATATATTTGATGTTTTTAAGAATTTGCTCACAAGGATTGTGAATCTTCACAACTTGAAGGTGACCAGAATTTGTACTGATTATGGTAAGGAGTTCGAAAACTCTTCTTTTGAGAATTTATGTGGTAAGAAAGGTATTTATCATGAATTTTTTGCTCTCAAAACCCCACAACAGAATGAATTTGTTGAAAAAAAGAATATAACTTTGCAAGAGATGGCTAGAGTAATGTTAAGTTCTGAAAATATCTCAAAACATTTTTGGGCAGAAACCTTAATCACAGCACGTCACATTTCAAATAGACTATATTTGAGGAATGGTTCTACTATGACTTCTTATGAAACTCTCATGGGAAAAAGGCCGAACCTTAAGTACTTTCATGTTTTTGGCTGTGTATGTTACGTTTTGAATGATATTGATCATTTTGCAAAGTTTGATGATTAAAGTGACAAGGGTTTGTTCTTAGGTTATTCTTCGGATATTCAAGATTACATGGTGTTTAACTTAAGAACTCGAACAATTTTTAAGTCTATTCATGTTGTTTTTGATGACTTTGCAGATCTGAAGAAGAAAACTGTCGAAGATGAAGTTTATGATCTGTTTGAAAATTCTGGAAATTTAGATGTTGTCCAAGCTGTTACAACACCTGTGACAACACCTCCTACAGAATCTCCAGAAACAAAAATTTGAACAATCCACTGCTGAAAATGAGGATGAAGACATTGATTTCAATGGAGATGTGCATGAAGATATGCAAACCCAAAGGAAAGAAAATGTGGATTATCGAAAGATGTCTGGGCTAATTTGCATGAGCTCCACGTTTTCACAGGTAAGATTTTCATGCTTTGTGTCAAACAGTGAACCAAAAAGGTTGGGACTGTATGGATTGTAGCAAGCACCACGTGCATGGTATGGAAGATTAACCAAATACTTGCTCAATCTTGGATTCAAAAGAGGTGAGATTGATAAGACATTGTTTGTGCAAAAGTCTCAAGGTAATATTCTTATTTTCCAAGTTTATATGGATGACATAATCTTTTGTGCTTCTTGTGAAAAACTTGTTGATGAATTTGTGAAGTGCATCTCGTCTACTTTTGAGATGAGTATGGTTGGGGAATTGAATTATTTCTTGGGGTTGCAAGTGAAACAAATGCATGGTGGAATTTTTGTGTGTAAAATACAGTATGCTAGAAATCTTGTGAAAAAGTATTTGAATGAAAATTGTAAACACATGCGTACACCAATGAGGTCAAGTGAAAAACTCTCGAGGAAAGATGTTGTCGAAGGTGTTGACAACACCCTCTACAGAAGCATAATTGGAAGTATCTTGTTTTTTGTGCTACTGGGCTAGAAATCATGCTTAGTTGAATGTGTACTGTGATAATTCAAGCGTTATTGATATATGCAAAAATTCAGTACAACACTCTCGAACCAAACACCTAGACATTTGACATCACTTCATTAGAGATTTGGTCGAGAAAGGCATGATTTGTATTGAGTTTATTAGAACTGATACCCAATTAGCTGATATTTTCACCAAAGCATTGTATTTCGAGAGAGTTTCTAGTCTAAAGAAGTCTCTCAGTTTGTGTGCATTATAGACAGAACTGAGATGTTGTCTGGAGTGTTGCCAACACCCTGCGACAACACCTTTTCATGAATGTGCATCTTTAGGATCATTAGGCATGTTGCATTCATGCATACACTCTGTTTTGTGAAGTGTTTGATACTTTGTAATCATTGACCAGTTTTCACTCAGGATTCTTTGCAAATTGTTTTACAGTTTAATGAGATTTAATTGAAGAAGAGTTCTGACTAAATCACGAAGTAGTGGAGGGATGTTCGTGTATTCCATGATCCCGTCCCAAGTGAAAAGTAATTTCGCAAATTCAGAAACTCAAAATAACAAAATGGTTAAAAGAGATCATCTCAATCATCAAATTTGATTGAAAATCAGAAGCAAATGGAAAAAGCTACCTAAAGGGGTCCGTTGAAGATCGTTCCTTTAGTGTGCACGTTACCACTTTTGTAATAATGAATTTAATGGCTATCTGAAAATAAAATTTTTTGAGAATCCTGAAGTGTTGCTGGAAGATGTTGCCAACATCGTGGACAACACCTCACTTGTCAACATATTTTTTTGCATATGATTGCATTTTATTGCATTGTTACACTCTGTTTTTAGACATAATTAAGACATGCATATTTATTTTATGGTGAATATATCTTGTTGAGAAGTTTGAAGTTCGAAATAAGAAATATTTAGTGATTTGCCCAATCCACTAATATTTCGAATTGTTTTGTGATTGAAAGTGTTTTTAGAGGAGTTTATTTCGATGTGGAGTTTCTTTATGGAAATTTTGTAAAAATCATTTGGCTTGATTTATT
The DNA here is from genome assembly GCF_033568475.1 of Henckelia pumila. Classification (NCBI taxonomy): domain Eukaryota; kingdom Viridiplantae; phylum Streptophyta; class Magnoliopsida; order Lamiales; family Gesneriaceae; genus Henckelia; species Henckelia pumila. The sequence goes on along the minus strand of NC_133120.1, from coordinate 123,585,351 downwards.
GCTTTAATTCGGAAATTTGTTGTCATAATAATTTCAAACTCCATTTTAACGTTGGCAATTGTTACTGTTAGGGAACATTAACTGCAACCGAGTGATTAAGCGGTGAAGGGTTTGTTGTTTAGATTTGATCTTATCATTAGAATATTTTATGGTCTTATTACTCTTTGCTCACACTCACCACATTATCACTTCTACAGAATTTTGTCGGTCCTTGCATTATTGTCAAATTCTTCTCTTCTTATTCTAACTGTTCAAAATTTTATGGCAGAGAAGAATTTTGATTCACTGATATTCAAACAGAGATGGGCTACAAAGAAGATGTTGAGCCAGATGTTGACAACACCTCTGACAACATCTTAGAGGATGATTTTTTTTGAGATAGTTGATGGTCATTTTTACTGCGGCTGATCCATCCCTTGTATTCTCTGATGAAGACTCTGAGTAATTTGCCTCAGAAGAAGATGTTGCATCAGATGCTGCTGACATTCCTGCAGACATCTTAGATGAAGAGTATTTGAATATGGTAGAATTTTTCAAAATTTGGAATTTACTGGCTACTGTTACTGTTGATGCACCCTTTCTGTATGAAGCTGGTGTTGTTGTTTCTGCGAAAGATGTTTTTGCATGTGTTGCTGACACCATGGACAACACCTTAGATGAAAAATACCGAGTAAGCCAATCCTATTCCTCTGTTTTTTTTACTAAGAATGCTGCAAACGATTGGCAACACTTTTCCAATTGTGACTTTTTTGAGGACCACATTATTGATTTGGAATCATATGGCGCACAAAATCTGGTAAGAATTTTCCAACTCAGAAATATGTTCGCTACTATGACATATGCTACTCTTTACTGTAGACCTATGGTCTTGGAATTCTACTGCAATTTGACTGAAGTTGTGTCGAACCCTCTTTCGCAAAATTTGGGAAAATTCATGTGAGGGTTCAGATTTTTGAGTTTAGTCCTACTGTGATTAATGGATTTTTAACTCACCCGAGGTGGAATAAGATGTGCAGCCTGCTCTGATAAGATAGCTTATGTTCTTCGCAAGACTGCAATCAAGATTTGGACTCTGTCCACAAATTCCACGTTTGTCACCAAACAACAAGCTGGTGTGTTGTTTGCTATAGGAACTGGAGCAGCTTTGAACTTTGGAAAGCTTATGTTTTACTACAGTTATCCAATATGCAAAATGTACCTCTTCTGGACAAAAAGGAGGAGAAGATGTTGAATTTGATGGCTCTAGCTCTGATGGAGAAGATAGTGACTCTGACTCTGATGGAAAGAATCAAGTTCTGGCGAAGCAAATGACGGATTGTCACAGAGCAATAAGTTTTAGTTTTTGTGGTTTAAGTTTATTTTGTGGTTTATTTTGCTCTGCTTTGATATGTCTTATGTTTTTGCTCTGATCTGGTTTTAATCAATGTTAGCTTGTTTGATTATAACTCTCTGATTGGTTAAAAGTTTTTTTTCTCTGCTCTGACTTAAGTGTTGTGAGGAGATGTTGGGAACATCCTCGACAACATCCGTGCTTAGACTAAAGGGAGAATGTATTTTCGTATTCAGGGAGAGAATTGATATTCAGGAGAGTTGTGATGTGTGCTGAATTGATTAAATGTGTTTTGTAATTCACTTCTGAACATGTATTAAGTATTTTCTAATCTCTTCAAGTGTTGTGTGCAGGTGTTGCCAACATTCTTGACAACACTCAGAATTGAAAGAACAAATTCAGGGGGAGAACTGATTTGAGAAGTTTGAACTCAGGGGGAGTTCTGAGAATTATTATTCAGGGGGAGTTACTCAGTTACTTTTAGATGTTTTGCCCAGAAAGACAAAAAGGGGGAGATTGAAAGGATAATTATTCCTTGATATCTTTCCATGTTTTGAAAGATTGTGTTAATGTGTTTTGCCTTTTCTAGGATTGATAGTTAATATTGTGTTTCTTATCTATATGCTTGATATATTTTAAACTAGGAATAGTTTTGATTTGAATTGAAATAATATAATATTCCTAGATTTAAAATATGGTTTCTTGGACTTGAAGTTTAGATCTTTTTTAATATCTTATTGTTTGAAATATTTTAAATTAGGAATTGTTTTGAATTGATATAATATAATTTTCCTATATTTAAGATAAGATTGATTTGTTTAATTATGATAGGAATTATCTTATATTAAATAACTAGATTTAGTCGTTTGATATTTTTTGGTAGGGATATATTATGCACTTATCATAATATATATTTATCTCCTAATTTAACTTATCTTTGTTTCCTTATCATTGTAGATTCAAGTTTGAATTAAGGAAACAAGATCAAGACTCTTTTTGAAGATAAGTTTACACGCTTAAATAGAAGAAGATCGTAGAGATTCAAGCGGCTTGGAGAAAAACTAGAGAGAGCAGAAAAGAGAGATTTCAAGCCGTAGAAGAGAGATTTAAGCGTACAAAATAAAAGAGAGAAGATAGAGCTTAAGTGTAGAAGACAAGGAACTCGACTTTCTGGAGTGCTTTCACGTTGAAGAGTCCTTGTCTATTTGTTGAAGTTATTTTCCGTAGATGTCGTGAAAAGTTTGAGAGCATGTTGATTAAAGATTGAAGATCGAAGATTGAAAGCTTTTTGCTCTCATGTTTTGACATCTAGGGCCAACTCTATTCTCTTGATTTTCTTGTGTACCTTCAGTAGACTTATAGGAGTTGGTTTATTTGTTTTATTTTTTATTTTCTCATATGTTTTGAGAAAGTTGATTTTTACAATAATTCACTAGTTTTAGGGTTTGTAAAACTCTTTGATTATTTTCTAGTGAAAATTTTGCCCTGAGGCGCTGCAAGAGTATTTTATACTCTTTCTTAAATACTTGAGTCTAATTTATTTGGTTGCTTATCTATTTTATTCATGCAAAGAAAAATTCTGATGCATGTTAATTAAGGTGTTATTGAAGATGTTGTCAACACCTTGTGACAACACCTGAATCTGTTTTATGTGCAACCTTTTATTATTTTAGTACTTGTGCATATTTACTCTTGAGTATTTATATTGTTGGTTTGCTGTTACTATTCACGTTTTAATATTTCCGATGCATGTTGTGTAGGATGTTGTCAACACCTAGTGACAACATCTGATTCTGATAATTTTTATGAATCATGATATCCCTTACAGCACAGATGATAAATAGGTTGACAAGAGAGGGTCTCCTTGTCGGATACCACATCTCGGTTTGAGGCTGCCCACTACTGTCTAATTTAATTAGGAGTAACTGACACTCGATATACACTTCAGCACCTTCGCTATCCATATGGCACTGAACCCCATCTTACACATCACAGCTTCAAGAAACCTCCATTTGACCCGATCATATGCCTTACTCATATCCAGTTTAAGCATTGTATATCCATTTTTACCTTTCTTTCGGCCTCACATCCAATGCATTGCCTCGAAACCCAAGATCACATTATCAGAAAATCAGCCTACCCGGGACAAACGCACTTGGGCTTTCATCAATAATAGTGTTCATCATCGGCCTCAATTGATTAGTTAGGGCCCGGGAAATAATCTTGTAGCAAGTGTTACAGAGACTGATCGTGCGGAACTCCTTCATCATCAGTGGATTATTATCCTTTGGATAAGGGTAATAATATTGTTGTTCCAGTCTTCCATGGGCGCATTCTCATTAAGTATTTGCAGTGCTGCCCTAGTAAAATCTTCGCCAATGACATGCCAGATCTTCTAAGAGAACAGTGCAGACAAACCATGTATCCTAGGGGTCTTATCAGGACCCATATCAAATAAGGCTCTTTTAATTTCCGAAGAATTGAACGGTGCACACAAAATCGCATTCATAGCACTAGATACTTTTGGGCTAATACAATCGATCACAAGGAGCATTAAATCAGGTTGCGGGTCAGTTGAGGTAAATAATCCAGCAAAATAATCAATAATGATAGCTATCATACCTCCCAAGTCTTACACAAGGTCACTGTGACTAGAGACGAGACCACTAATGGTATTCTGCACCTTCCTAGTAGAGGCGGACCTATGAAAATATCTAGTGTTAATATCCCCAGACGCAAGCCAATCTGCCCTACTCCTTTGTTTCCAGAACAGTTCTTCTTGAGATCTCAATTTCTCTATCTCATTCTCGAGATCATGGATATTATTTCTCTCGACATACCAGTGTTCATGGTTTTAGATTCGTGCCAGTTGTTCTCGTTTCTATTGGATCTAGCATGGTATATATTTGAACAAATTTTGAGCCCACTACTGAAGGCATTTAGAGCAAGTTCGAATCTTGTTATTGAGATCAGCTGCTCCAGGCGAGCCTTGACACCCTTTAATTACCACTGCTTCACATTCACTGTCCCTAATCTACATAGGTTCAAAGCGAAATGGTCGCTTGCATGACGTGATTCCCACCTGATCCAAGGTCCCTACCAGTCCCAAGTCCATCATTATCGGTCTATGATCGGAGTGATAGAAGTCCAAAGAAATGCACTTAGCAGTGGGAAACAACATACGCCTAGGGGTGGAATCGGGTAGGGACCCGTCCCGTAACCCCTCTACCCAATTCTCGTTCGAAAAAAATCGGGAAGCTATTTTTTCTCCCGATCCTGTACCCGATACTTGTCGAAACCATAATATTTGGGATCCCGTCAGATAGGGAGAGAATATCCCAATAATTTTTTCATGTTCAAAATTTTGTTCAAAAATTTTTAGTTGTTTTTTAAAAAAAAATACTTTTTAGAATTTTATTTGTCTAAAGAAAAAAGAAATGTTCAATTAGAAACATATAATATTGAAATATCAAGGATAATAGTTCAAAATTTTTTAAGAAAACTAAAAAAATTGTTACTATTTTTAACATATTTTTTAAAAAAACTATCTAAAAACTTATAAGAACATTACTTTCAACTAGAAACATATTAGTGCATACAAAGATCATTATATATGTTTATTATTAAATTTGATGTTGGAGAACGGCGATCAGATCAATCAGAATTGATACCCGGTGCAGCGGAAGTTTAAAAATTTTATATGGAACGATTCCATAATGGGTATCAAAACTTTACGATTAAATTGTGCGTGTAAAAATTAAATAATAATTATAAATTTTTACCTCCAATCTCGAATCGAGATTATGGACACCAACATATTGCTCTGCTCTTGTTGTATCTCCCAAGAACTGATGGAAGAACTGTTCTTCAATCAGGTCCACGAACAGAGATTTAATCCCTCTGATAGATTGCACTAGAAAATCTATCAGAAGTTTCTACGAAGAGAATTAACGAATTTGATCCGTTAAACCAGACTGCAAATTCAAAATTCACAGGCTGGATTTTCCCGACAGAGAGAGGGAGGGGGCGGCCACTTTAGAGAGAAAAACAACTAGGTTTTCGAAAATTGTGACCTCTGTTGTCTAATTTCTGTACTGCGATAACTTATTTATAATGTGGGCTTCTAACAGCTTAGGGCCCATTAGTCATAAGTTCAAGCCTGACAAGCAAAGCCCGCATGTTCATAAATTAATATAAAATTCATCGTGATTCAGATTGATAAACCAATTTCACCAATGTTCACAGAAACCATTTCTGCATCTTTTAGAGTCAAGATAAATTTTCTGAATCCGAATTCAGTGGTTTCCAAAAATGCCCATCCCTATGTCATTTTAGGAAATCTTACTCCTCTACTCTTAAATAAGAAGTCCAACTTCTTTGTTCATTAAATTTAACTCTTTAAATTTAACTATCTCAACGGGGATTAAAAATCCATTACTCTGTGTGACCCTCAATGGTTCAGGGATACAGCTAGCCGTGGGCTCACAACTCCTTGTGACTCGGAACAACCATTTCCGACTTGCCCATCGAATCATGGTAAGAGCGCCTAGCAACATCGCCCCATGATTCCCTAGGTATCACTGATAGTGCCTGCAAGAACCAATAGATTTTGGTTAGCGTACAGTACGGTCCCTTCATCCAAATATCCCGATCGAATCAACAACCATTGGTAAATCGAGAGTCGTTCGAGATTCGATAACTATGCAATACATCTTGAAGATCAAATAGTGACATCGCATGTGCTACTAAGAAACCATTTCTTAAAACTTATCATGTACTCTGGCCAGAGATTCGTCACACTAATATCTCCTCAGATTGCATAGGATATCCACACTCGCAAGTATGTGGTGAATCCTTGACAACAAAGCATCGAATCCTATATGTGTCGTAACTGTACCCAATCCCGACACCTGATGACCCCAATAGAGTCGGTAAACGAGTCAAAGTACAGTACTAGCATATAGAGTCTCAATGATGTTTCAAGTAGTAAGGACTAATGGTGTACAACCAAAACCGCGGACTTTATCCACTCGATAAATGATAACCACTTGGAAAGTCCGGATAGGGTAATTCGATCATTCATCGTATGAATATCCATTTGCATGCTTCGAACATCTCTATGTTCCATACCAATGAAACGTGGTACTCGGCATCGCAAATGCTAGTCTCAATCTCGAGCGATCCTTATCCTTATTCACGGACGGCTCAATCGACTAGGAACAATTTAGAATATACAGTGACTATAAGATGTGTTTCATGATAGACATCCCCATGTTCTACCACATCTTACATACACTATAGTATATTCAAGGTCTTTATCAAAACAACAATAGTATATCACAATATAACAATATGAAGAAAGATAAAGTCATTGCCATTAATAAAAGTGTAAATTATATTAAACAAAAGATTGTTTATACAAAGAGTCATCAAAGCCCTTAGCCACAAGTTGGCTCACTGGGCACCCACTCTTTCAATCTCCCACTTGCCCTAAAGCCAACTACTCATACTACGTAGACCCATTGCTTCGCGATGTTTGTCAAATAATGGTCCTGGCAAGGGCTTAGTAAGTGGATCAGCGATATTATCTGCAGAGGCCACTCTTTCGACAGTGATGTCTCCTCTTTCCACGATCTCCCGGATGATGTGGTATTTCCTCAGTACGTGTTTGGATCTTTGATGAGACCTTGGTTCTTTTGCCTGAGCAACGGCACCCGTGTTGTCACAGTACACCGGGACTGGACCAACAACTTCCTGTAAGAGTGGGTGCCCAGTGAGCCAACTGTGTGGCTATGGGCTTTGATGACTCTTTGTGTAAACAATCTTTTGTTTAATATTATTTACACTTTTATGGCAATGACTTTATATTACTTCATATTGTTATATTGTGATGTACTATTGTTGTTTTGATAAAGACCTTGAATATACTATAGTGTATGTAAGATGTGGTAGAACATGGAGATGTCTATCATGAAATACATCTTATAGTCACTGTATATTCTAAAACCGTTCCTAGTCGATTGAGCCGTCCGATAATAAGGATAAGGATCGCTCGAGTTTGAGACTAGCATTTGCGATGCGGAGTACCACGTTTCATTGGTAGGGAACATGGAGATGTTCAAAGCATGCAAATGGATATTCATAGGATGAATAATCGAACTACCCTATCCGGACTTTCCAAGTGGTTATCACTTATCGAGTGGATAAAGTCCGCGGTTTTGGTTGTACACCATTAGTCCTTACGACTTGAAACATCATGGAGACTCTATATGCTAGTGCTGTGCTTTGACTCGTTTACCGACTCTATGGGGGTCATCAGGTGTCGAGATTGGGTACAGTTACGACACATATAGGAGTCAATGCATTGTTGTCAAGGATTCACCACATACTTGCGAGTGTGGATATCCTATGCGATCTGAGGAGATATTAGTGTGACAAATCTCTGGCCAAAGTACTTGATGTGATTTAAGAAATGGTTTCTTAGTAGCACATGCGATGTCACTAATTTGATCTTCAAGATGTATTGCATAGTTATCGAATCTTGAGCGACTCTCGATATACCAATGGTTGTTGATTCGATCGGGATATATGGATGAAGGGACCGTACTGTACGCTAACCAAAATCTACTGGTTCTTGTAGGCACTATCAGTGATACCTAGGGAATCATGGGGCGATGTTGCTAGGCGCTTTACCATGATTCGTTGGGCAAGTCGAAAAGTGTTGTTCCGATTCACAAGGAGTTGTGAGCCCACGGCTAGCTGTATCCCTGAACCATTGAGGGTCACACAGTGTAATGGAGTTTTAATCCCCGTTGAGATAGTTAAATTTAAAGAGTTAAATTTAATGAACTAAGGAGTTGGACTTCTTAAATAAGAGTAAGGGAGAAGGATTTCCTAAAATGACATAGGGATGGACATTTTAGGAAACCACTGAATTCGGATTCAGGAAAATTTATTTTGACTTTAAAATGTGCAGAAATGGTTTCTGTGCACATTGGTGAAATCGGTTCATCAATTGGAGTCACGATGAATTTTATATTAATTTCTGAACGTGCGGGCTTTGCTTGTCGGGCCCTAGCTTATGACTAATGGGCCCTAAGGTGTTAGTGGCCTGCATTATAAATAAGTTATTGCAGTACAGAAATTACACAGAACTGGTCATAATTTTGAGAGCAAAATTTCGAAACCCTAGACTTTCTCTCTCAATATTTTCGGCCGAACCCCCTCCTTGCTCTGTCAGAGAATTTCCGGTCTGTGATTTTTAATTGCAGTCAGGAATAACGAATCAGATTCGTTTAATCTCTTCGCAGAAAAACTTCTGATAGATTTTCTAGTGCAATCTATCAGAGGGATTTAAACCCCATTCGTGGACCTGATTGAAGGAGTTCATCAGTTCCTGGGAGATACAAGAAGCGCAGAGAAATCTGTGTGGTGTCCATTAATCTCGCTTCGAGATTGAAGGTAAAATTTAATTAATTGTTATTTGAATTTTACACACACAATAATTTAATCGTTGAATGGTTGATACCCACACCATGGAATTGTTCCATGACAAAATTTTTAAACTTCCGCTGCACCGGGTATCAATCGTGATTGATCTGAACGACAGCGTTTTCAACAGTGGTATCAGAGCCAGGTTGCTCAGATCAAACGATTGAATTAATCAATTGTACAAAATTTTTGAGTCTCGGTTTGTGAAACAAAATAAATATTTTTAAATAAAATTTTTTTTATTTTTTGGGGCAAAACCCGGGCAGCGATTGGATCGCTGCCCGGAGGGGGCGGCGATGGTCGCTGCCCCCGGGGGAGGCGCACGGCGCCGCCCAAAGGGGGCGCACGGCGCCGCCCAGGGCAGCGCTCGGCGCAGCCAGGGCGGCGCACAGCGCCGCCCAGGGCGACGCACGGCGCCGCCCAGCGGCGGCGCCAGGCGCCGCCAGGGCAGCGAGAGTCGCTGCCCCCGGCCCGCGCCCCGGGTGCGGGCCGGCCCGGGAGTGTCCCGGGCGGCCCGCGGGAAAAATTAAATTTTTATTTAAAATTAATTTTAATGTGATAAAATTTTATTTTTGGTCCGGTCAAAAAAAATTGTTTTTGATTGGTTCACGAGATTTCGGATCGAATTGTTCGAGTCCGTAAATTTTAAAATTGATTTTGGATAAATTTGAATTTTTGGAAAATTTTAATGTTTTATCCGTAAATTGAATTTTGAAATCAATTATTTTGGTACAATTGATGATAAGATATGATCTTATGATATATTGAGTAAAATATGATTTTATTTGTAAAATTGGATTTTATAGATAAAATATGATTTTATTTGATATAGAGATAAAATATGATTTTATATGTGAAATGAGATTTTATATATAAAATATGATTTTATCTTGTTTAAATTTGAATTGCCACTGCATGTTATCCAATAAATTAATTTTGAATTAAATGTTATTGGATAAGGATGATCGATTGCCATGACCAATTTTGTAGGTGTATGTTAGGAATTTACATTTTGTTTTTATTGTTGTTGGTTTTATTAATGGGCCTGGTTTATGGCCCGATATGAATGTCATATGTAATAAAAGTGGGCTTGGTTTATAGCCCGTTCCCACCCCTAAAAATGTATCCCCTACTTGTCATTGTTATTTATTGTAAATACATTAGATTTAGTGGGAGATCAAGATTTGAAGACGGTGGGCCCAGCAGACAATAAAGACTGAAGAAATGTAAATTGGAAGCACATGTAATAGGATTGCATTGCATACTGCATATTACCTAGGATTGGACTAAGACCCGTGATTGGCAACCACGGGTCAATTAGAAATGGAATCGATCATCCTATATAATATTTGATATTATGATTGTATGCATGTTTAGACATAAATTGCGTGAATCCGGCAAGCATGCAATAAAATAAATATGATGAGACAAATATTTTTATAATTAAAAATCCCTCATTTTAAATATGATTTAAAATTTATATCAAGATAAATAAAGGAAATTTAAATTTGTTTAAATGTTTCCACCTTCCATCAACGGTCAATGTATGTGATGCTACCCGCGGATACGGTCCGGCTCATATTATTGGGGGGGCCCGTCCGTCGGAAAGCTGTACATTGGATCGACAGATGTTGTAAGTTGGGTGGAACTCCCATGGGATCGGCTCATATTATTGGGGGATCCACATGGCGACCGTCCATCACAACTTAATATTGATGGGTCATCTTGACATGTCACTTTAAACGGCGTCATATTATTGGGCCCTTATTGGACATGAGGTAAACTCATGGGGGTTGCTTTGGAAGCAATTGGGCTCTACCTTTTGAGAATTATGGTTGGCTGATATTATTCGGGACCATAAGTTTGTCAATTGGACTCCATGTTCTCACTAAGGAAAAAGTTTTCCGTTTTCACTAGAGGGTGGTGAAATCGTTAAAATAGTGGGAGTGAGATTCATAAAATTAAATTCGCCTATTTTATGTCTTAGTAAATTGTTAAACAATCATTGATATATGTCTGTTTTTCTTTTCAGTATTTCATACAATGAATTCGCGAAATCCATTATTCTCGATCCTCGAACAAAACAAGTTGACTGGCGCCAACTATACGGAATGGTTCCGGAAGTTGAAGATTGTCTTAACTTCGGAGAAAATGCTCTACGTGTTGGAGAAAGCACCTCCGAAGGAAGCACCAGCTGACATAAGTCCGGAGGAATTGGCCAAACTTGATGCATGGTGTGACCATGACATCAAGACCAAATGCTATATGCAAGCCTCGATGTCTGATGAACTCCAGAGGCGATTTGAGGACACGGTGAATGCTGCTGACATTCATACGCAACTCAAGGAACTTTTTGGGGCTCAGTCGAGGGCTGAAAGGTTCGCTACTGTTAAGGAGTTGATGACGTGCCGCATGCGTGAAGGGACTTCGGTCCGTGATCATGGGGTACGAGTAATTTGGCTCATACAGAAGTTGGCGACCCTAGATTTGGTGTTGGAGCATGAACTCAATGTGGATTTATTGCTTCTGTCTCTTCCTTCTTCATTTGATGGATTTGTGATAAATTTTAATATGAACAAGATAGAGGCCACCCTAGAAGAGATGGTCAATATGCTCGTTACATATGAATCCACACTTAAGAAGGATAAGCCAGCTTTCTTGGTGGGCTCCTCATCTTCTGCTAAGAAGGGGCCAAGTATGAAGGGCAAGAAACGTTCTACCCCACCCAAGAAAGTCGAGCCCGAGAAAAAGCAAAAGACAAAGGCTTCAAACAATGGAAAATCCAAGGATGTTTGCCATTACTGCAAGAAGCCGGGTCATTGGAAGCGCAACTGCAAGGAATATCTTGAGCAGTTGGGAACTGCAAAGGGTATGTTCTATATTGAAATAAACATGTCACTTAATACAACTTCTTGGGTATTGGATACCGGATGTGGATCTCACATTTGCAATGATTTGCAGGTGATGACAAGAAGTCGCAGGCTTAGAATGGGTGAGACCCAGCTGAGGCTCGGGAATGGTTCCAGAGTTGAAGCTACGGCCATTGGAGATGTTTGTTTGACTTTGCAGAACGGTTTTAAATTATTGTTAAGAGATGTTTTATTTGTGCCAGATTTAATTAAAAACATTATTTCTATTTCTATGCTTGATAGAGATGGTTATTCTTGTAATTTTGTGAATGGGATTTGCAATATTTACAAGAATGAATGTTTAATTGGAAATGGACAACTTGAAAACGATCTATACAACTTAAAACTAAAAGACGTTCCAGTGAATTATGTTGATAAACCGGCGACAACAAACAAAAGGAAAATCGATAGTCAAAACCCGGCAAACCTTTGGCATGCTAGGCTAGGTCATATTTCCTCAAGGAGGATGAACAAGCTAGTGGGAGAGGGCATGTTTGATATGTCTGATATTAATTCTCTACCTACTTGTGAATCCTGCCTAAAAGGAAAAATGACTAAATCTCCTTTTAAGGGGAAACCTGAGCGTAGTCAGAATCTGTTGGATTTGATCCATACAGATGTTTGTGGTCCATTTAGAGTAGGGACTCAACATGGCCACACCTACTTCATTACCTTTACTGATGATTATTCAAGGTATGGGTATTTATATTTAATGAAATATAAGTCTGAAGCATTTGAAAAGTTCAAAGAATTCAGGGCTGAAGTAGAAAACAAGCTAGGTAAAAGTATTAAAGCACTTCGATCGGATCGAGGTGGAGAATACTTGAGTACCGAGTTTTTGGACTATCTGAAAGAGAATGGGATTCTCTCTCAGTGGACTCCTCCTATGACACCACAGCTTAATGGTGTATCGGAGCGTCGTAATCGAACTTTGTTGGACATGGTTCGATCTATGATGAGCTTCACTGAGCTTCCACCTTCGTTTTGGGGCTATGCGCTTGAAACGGCGGTATTGTTGTTGAACAACGTCCACACTAAAGCAGTGGACAAAACACCATACGAGTTATGGAATGGCAAAGCTCCTAAGTATTCGTACTTGAGGATTTGGGGATGTCCTGCTTACGTGAAGCGGACAGTGGGAGATAAGTTGGATAGTCGATCCAGCTTATGTTATTTTGTAGGGTATCCGAAGAATTCAATCGGATATTATTTCTATTATCCTGCTGAAACAAAGGTGTTTGTTTCTAGGAATGCCACCTTCTTGGAGAAGGAGTTCTTATTGGATAAGAAAGGCGAGATGATGGAACTCGAAGAAGTTCGAGAAGAACCCGAAATACAAAATAACGATCCTACACCTCAGGAACCATTGCTGGACACGCCTGCACCTAGAAGATCCGAAAGGACTTCTAGACCTCCAGTTCGATATGGTCTTCTTCTTGAAGGGGATCAAGATGAACCCGACATTGGATGTGATCCAAGAAACTTCAAGGAAGCAATTTCTGATGCGGATTCGAATTTATGGCTTGAAGCTATGCAGTCAGAATTGGATTCGATGCATACAAACCAAGTTTGGTCTTTAGTAGATCCTCCCGATGGAATTGTTCCAATAGGGTGTAAATGGATCTACAAGAGAAAGCTTGGGCCTGATGGTAAGGTATTGACCTACAAGGCGCGATTGGTGGCGAAAGGTTATACTCAAAGGCAAGGAGTTGACTATGATGAAACCTTTTCACCAGTTGCAATGTTCAAGTCCATAAGAATCCTGATTGCCATAGCTGCATGGTATGACTATGAGATATGGCAAATGGATGTGAAGACTGCTTTTCTTAATGGAGACATTAAGGAAGAAATCTATATGAAGCAGCCTGAGGGGTACACATCCATGGGAAGCGAGCATAAGGTATGCAAGCTTCAGAGATCAATTTATGGTCTAAAACAAGCATCAAGAAGTTGGAACCAGAAATTTGATGAAACAATAAAAGATTTTGGTTTCATCAAGAACCGGAGGAACCTTGCGTGTACAAGAAAGTAGTTAAGGATGCGGTGACATTCTTAGTACTTTATGTTGATGACATCCTACTCATTGGGAATGATGTAGGGATGTTGCAGTCAACAAAGATATGGTTATCAGGTAGATTTTCGATGAAGGATTTGGGTGAGGCATCCTACATTCTTGGGATACAGATCTATAGAGATAGGTCTAAGAGAATGATAGGACTCACTCAATCAACCTACATCGATACCATATTGAAACGGTTTTCAATGGATGGGTCCAAAAGAGGACATCTACCCATGTGTCATGGAGTTTCTCTATCCAAGTCTATGTGTCCCAAGACTGATGCAGAGATAGAGAATATGACACATGTACCATATGCGTCAGCTATAGGTAGTATCATGTATGGGATGATATCTACCAGACCGGATGTAGCATTTGCTCTGAGTGTCACGAGCAGATATCAGTCTAATCCTGGTCAAATGCATTGGAAAGCCGTGAAGGACATTCTTAAGTACTTACGAAGGACTAAGAATATGTTCATGGTGTATGGAGGACGAGATCTCAAATTGGAAGGCTATACCGACTCTAGCTTCCAAAGTGATGTGGATGACTCGAAGTCAACCTCTGGATTTGTGTTCATGCTCAATGGCGGTGCTGTCTCTTGGAAGAGTTCCAAGCAGGACACCACAGCGGATTCCACCACTGAGGCTGAATACATTGCAGCATCAGCTGCTGCTAAAGAGGCCGTTTGGATGAGGAAGTTCGTCCAAGAGTTGGGCGTTATTCCTGAATTTGTTGGTCCAGTCCCGGTGTACTGTGACAACACGGGTGCCGTTGCTCAAGCAAAGGAACCAAGGTCTCATCAAAGATCCAAACACGTACTGAGGAAATACCACATAATCCGGGAGATTGTGGAAAGAGGAGACATCATTGTCGAACGAGTGGCCTCTGCAGACAATATCGCTGATCCGCTTACTAAGCCTTTGCCAGGACCATTGTTTGACAAACATCGCGAAGCAATGGGTCTATGTAGTATGACTAGTTGGCTATAGGGCAAGTGGGAGATTGTAAGAGTGGGTGCCCAGTGAGCCAACTGTGTGGCTATGGGCTTTGATGACTCTTTGTGTAAACAATCTTTTGTTTAATATTATTTACACTTTTATGGCAATGACTTTATATTACTTCATATTGTTATATTGTGATGTACTATTGTTGTTTTGATAAAGACCTTGAATATACTATAGTGTATGTAAGATGTGGTAGAACATGGAGATGTCTATCATGAAATACATCTTATAGTCACTGTATATTCTAAAACCGTTCCTAGTCGATTGAGCCGTCCGATAATAAGGATAAGGATCGCTCGAGTTTGAGACTAGCATTTGCGATGCGGAGTACCACGTTTCATTGGTAGGGAACATGGAGATGTTCAAAGCATGCAAATGGATATTCATAGGATGAATAATCGAACTACCCTATCCGGACTTTCCAAGTGGTTATCACTTATCGAGTGGATAAAGTCCGCGGTTTTGGTTGTACACCATTAGTCCTTACGACTTGAAACATCATGGAGACTCTATATGCTAGTGCTGTGCTTTGACTCGTTTACCGACTCTATGGGGGTCATCAGGTGTCGAGATTGGGTACAGTTACGACACATATAGGAGTCAATGCATTGTTGTCAAGGATTCACCACATACTTGCGAGTGTGGATATCCTATGCGATCTGAGGAGATATTAGTGTGACAAATCTCTGGCCAGAGTACTTGATGTGATTTAAGAAATGGTTTCTTAGTAGCACATGCGATGTCACTAATTTGATCTTCAAGATGTATTGCATAGTTATCGAATCTTGAGCGACTCTCGATATACCAATGGTTGTTGATTCGATCGGGATATATGGATGAAGGGACCGTACTGTACGCTAACCAAAATCTACTGGTTCTTGTAGGCACTATCAGTGATACCTAGGGAATCATGGGGCGATGTTGCTAGGCGCTTTACCATGATTCGTTGGGCAAGTCGGAAAGTGTTGTTCCGAGTCACAAGGAGTTGTGAGCCCACGGCTAGCTGTATCCCTGAACCATTGAGGGTCACACAGTGTAATGGAGTTTTAATCCCCGTTGAGATAGTTAAATTTAAAGAGTTAAATTTAATGAACTAAGGAGTTGGACTTCTTAAATAAGAGTAAGGGAGAAGGATTTCCTAAAATGACATAGGGATGGACATTTTAGGAAACCACTGAATTCGGATTCAGGAAAATTTATTTTGACTTTAAAATGTGCAGAAATGGTTTCTGTGCACATTGGTGAAATCGGTTCATCAATTGGAGTCACGATGAATTTTATATTAATTTCTGAACGTGCGGGCTTTGCTTGTCGGGCCCTAGCTTATGACTAATGGGCCCTAAGGTGTTAGTGGCCTGCATTATAAATAAGTTATTGCAGTACAGAAATTACACAGAACTGGTCATAATTTTGAGAGCAAAATTTCGAAACCCTAGACTTTCTCTCTCAATATTTTCGGCCGAACCCCCTCCTTGCTCTGTCAGAGAATTTCCGGTCTGTGATTTTTAATTGCAGTCAGGAATAACGAATCAGATTCGTTTAATCTCTTCGCAGAAAAACTTCTGATAGATTTTCTAGTGCAATCTATCAGAGGGATTTAAACCCCATTCGTGGACCTGATTGAAGGAGTTCATCAGTTCCTGGGAGATACAAGAAGCGCAGAGAAATCTGTGTGGTGTCCATTAATCTCGCTTCGAGATTGAAGGTAAAATTTAATTAATTGTTATTTGAATTTTACACACACAATAATTTAATCGTTGAATGGTTGATACCCACACCATGGAATTGTTCCATGACAAAATTTTTAAACTTCCGCTGCACCGGGTATCAATCGTGATTGATCTGAACGACAGCGTTTTCAACACTTCCGAAATAACGCCCAACTCTTGGACAAAATTCCTCATCCAAACGGCCTCTTTAACAGCAGCTGATGCCGCAATGTATTCTGCCTCAGTGGTGGAATCCGCTGTGGTGTCCTGCTTGGAACTCTTCCAAGAGACAGCACCGCCATTGAGCATGAACACAAATCCAGAGGTTGACTTCGAGTCATCCACGTCACTTTGGAAGCTAGAGTCGGTATAGCCTTCCAATTTCAGTTCTCTTCCTCCATATACCATGAACATATTCTTAGTCCTTCGTAAGTACTTAAGAATGTCCTTCACGGCTTTCCAA
The DNA here is from genome assembly GCF_033568475.1 of Henckelia pumila. NCBI lineage: Eukaryota > Viridiplantae > Streptophyta > Magnoliopsida > Lamiales > Gesneriaceae > Henckelia > Henckelia pumila. The sequence goes on along the minus strand of NC_133120.1, from coordinate 123,568,386 downwards.
TGCATTTGACCGGGATTAGCTTGATATCTGCTCGTGACACTCAGAGCAAATGCTACATCCGGTCTGGTAGATATCATCCCATACATGATACTACCAATGGCTGACGCATATGGTACATGTGTCATTTTCTCTATCTCTTCATCAGTCTTGGGACACATAGACTTGGATAGAGAAACTCCATGACACATGGGTAGATGTCCTCTCTTGGACCCATCCATTGAAAACCGTTTCAATATGGTGTCGATGTAGGTTGCTTGAGTGAGTCCTATCATTCTCTTAGATCTATCTCTATAGATCTGTATCCCTAGAATTTAGGATGCCTCACCCAAATCCTTCATCGAGAATCTACCTGATAACCATATCTTTGTTGACTGCAACATCCCTACGTCATTCCCAATGAGTAGGATGTTATCAACATAAAGTACTAAGAATGTCACAGCATCCTTAACTACTTTCTTGTACACGCCTGGTTCCTCCGGGTTCTTGATGAAACCAAAATCCTTTATTGTTTCATCAAATTTCTGGTTCCAACTTCTTGATGCTTGTTTGAGACCATAGATTGATCTCTGAAGCTTGCATACCTTATGCTCGCTTCCCATGGATGTGTATCCCTCAGGCTGCATCATATAGATCTCTTCCTTAATGTTTCCATTAAGAAATGCAGTCTTCACATCCATTTGCCATATCTCATAGTCATACCAAGCAGCTATGGCAATAAGGATTCTTATGTACTTGAACATTGCAACTGGTGAAAAGGTTTCATCATAGTCAACTCCTTGTCTTTGAGTATAACCTTTCGCCACCAATCGCGCCTTGTAGGTCAATACCTTACCATCAGGCCCAAGCTTTCTCTTGTAGATCCATTTACACCCTATTGGAACAATTCCATCGGGAGGATCTACTAAAGACCAAACTTGGTTTGTATGCATCGAATCTATTTCCGACTGCATAGCTTCAAGCCATAAATTTGAATCCGCATCAGAAATTGCTTCCTTGAAGTTTCTTGGATCACATCCAACGTCGGGTTCATCTTGATCCCCTTCAAGAAGAAGACCATATCGAATAGGAGGTCTAGAAGTCCTCTCGGATCTTCTAAGTATAGGCGTGTCCATCAATGGTTCCTGAGGTGTAGGATCATTATTTTGTATTTCGGGTTCTTCTCGAATTTCTTCGAGTTCCATCATCTCGCCTTTCTTATCCAATAAGAACTCCTTCTCCAAGAAGGTGGCATTCCTTGAAACAAACACCTTTGTTTCAGCAGGATGATAGAAATAATATCCGATTGAATTCTTCGAATACCCTACAAAATAACATAAGGTGGATCGACTATCCAACTTATCTCCCACTGTATGCTTCACGTAAGCAGGACATCCCCAAATCCTCAAGTACGAATACTTAGGAGCTTTGCCATTCCATAACTCGTATGGTGTTTTGTCCACTTCTTTGGTGTGGACGTTGTTCAACAACAACACCACCGTTTCAAGCGCGTAGCCCCAAAACGAAGGTGGAAGCTCAGTGAAGCTCATCATGGATCGAACCATGTCCAACAAAGTTCGATTACGACGCTCCGATACACCATTCAGCTGTGGTTTCATAGGAGGATTCCACTGAGAGAGAATCCCATTCTCTTTTAGATAGTTCAAAAACTCGGTACTTAAGTATTCTCCACCTCGATCCGATCGAAGTGCTTTAATACTTTTACCTAGCTTGTTTTCTACTTCAGCCTTGAATTCTTTGAACTTTTCAAATGCTTCAGACTTATATTTCATTAAATATAAATACCCATACCTTGAATAATCATCAGTAAAGGTAATGAAGTAGGTGTGGCCAAATTGAGTACCAATTCTAAATGGACCACAAACATCTGTATGGATCAAATCCAACAGATTTTGACTATGCTCAGGTTTCCCCTTAAAAGGAGATTTAGTCATTTTTCCTTTCAGGCAGGATTCACAAGTAGGTAAAGAGTTAATATCAGACATATCAAACATGCCCTCTCCCACTAGCTTGTTCATCCTCCTTGAGAAAATATGACCTAGCCTAGCATGCCAAAGGTTTGCCGGGTTTTGACTATCGATTTTCCTTTTGTTTGTTGTTACCGGTTTATCAACATAATTTATTGGAACGTCTTTTAATTTTAAGTTATATAGATCGTTTTCAAGTTGTCCATTTCCAATCAAATATTCATTCTTGTAAATATTGCAAATCTCATTCATAAAATTGCAAGAATAACCATCTCTATCAAGCATAGAAACAGAAATAATGTTTTTAATCAAATCTGGAACAAATAAAATATCTCTCAAAAGTAACTTAAAATCGTTCTGCAAAATTAAATAAACATCTCCCACAGCTTTAGCTTCAACTCTGGAACCATTTTCGAGCCTCAGCTGGGTCTCACCCATTCTAAGCCTGCGACTTCTTGTCATCACCTGCAAATCATTGCAAATGTGAGATCCACATCCGGTATCCAATACCCAAGAAGTAGTATTAAGTGAAACATTTATTTCAATATAGAACATACCCTTCGCAGTTTGCAACTGCTCTAGATATTCCTTGCAGTTACGTTTCCAATGACCGGGCTTCTTGCAGTAATGGCAAACATCCTTGGACTTTTCCATGTTTGAAGCCTTTGTCTTGTACTTCTTCTCGGGTTCGGTTTTCTTGGGTGGGGCAGAACGTTTCTTACCATTTGTACTTGGCCCCTTCTTAGCAGAAGAAGAGGAGCCCACCAAGAAAGCCGGTTTATCCTTCTTTAAAGTGGATTCATATGTTACAAGCATATTGACCATCTCTTCAAGGGAGGCCTCTATCTTGTTCATATTGAAATTCACCACAAATCCGTCAAACGAAGAAGAAAGAGATAGAAGTAATAAGTCCACGTTGAGTTCATGCTCCAACACCAAATCAAGCGTTACCAACTTCTGTATGAGCCAAATCACTCGTACCCCATGATCACGGACCGAAGTTCCTTCACGCATGCGACACGTCATTAGCTCTTTTACAGTAGCGAACCTTTCAGCTCTCGATTGAGCCCCAAAAAGTTCCTTGAGTTGTACGTGAATGTCAGCAGCATTCACGGTATCCTCAAATCGCCTCTGGAGTTCATCAGACATCGAGGCTTGCATATAGCATTTGGCCTTGATATCATGGTCCCACCATGTATCAAGTTTGGCCAACTCTTCCGGACTTATGTCAGCTGGTGCTTCCTTCGGAGGAGATTTTTCTAACACGTAGAGCATCTTCTCCGAGGTCAAGACAATCTTCAACTTACGGAACCATTCCGTATAGTTTGCGCCAGTCAATTTATTTTGTTCGAGGATAGAGAATAGTGGATTACGCGAATTCATCTTTATGAAATACAGAAAAGAAACAGACAATAATCAGTGATTGTTTAATTAATTTACTAAGACATAAAATAGGCAAAATTTATTTTATGAATCTCACTCCCACTATTTTAACGATTTCACTACCCTCTAGTGAAAACGTGAAACTGTTTTCCTTAGTGAGAACATGGAGTCCAATTGACAAACTATGGTCCCGAATAATATCAGCCAACCATAATTTTCAAAAGGTAGAGCCCAATTGCTTCCAAAGCAACCTCCACGTTTTTACCTCATGTCCAATAAGGGCCCAATAATATGAAGCCGTTTATTGTGACATGTCAAGATGACCCATCAATATTAAGTTGTGATGGACGGTCGCCATGTGGATCCCCCAATAATATGAGCCGATCCCATGGGAGTTCCACCCAACTTAAAACATGTGTCGATCCAATGTACAGCTTTCCGACGAACGGGCCCCCCCAATAATATGAGTCGGACCGTATCCGCAGGTAGCATCTCATACATTGATCGTTGATGGAAGGTAGGAATATTTAAACAATTTTAAATTTCCTTTATTTATCTTGATATCAATTTTAAATCATATTTAAAATGAGGGATTTTAATTTTGAAAATTTGTCTCATCATTTTTAAAAATTTGTATGCTTGCGGGATTCATACAATTTTGTCTAAAACATGCATACACTATAATATCATATATTATACAGGATGATCGATTCCATTTCTAATCGACCCGTGGTTGCCAATCACGAGTCTAAGTCCAATCCTAGGTAATATGCAGGTATGCAATGCAATCCTATTACATTGAGCTTCCAATTTACATTTATTCAGTCTTTATTGTCTGCTGGGCCCACCTCCGTCTTCAAATCTTCATCTCCCACTAAGTCTAATGTATTTACAATAAATAACCATGACAAGTAGGGGATACATTTTAAGGGGTGGGAACGGGCCATAAACCAGGCCCACTTTTATTACATATGACAATTCATATTGGGCCATAAACCAGGCCCATTAATAAATCCAATAACAATAAAAACAAATGTAAATTCCTAACATACACCTACAAAATTGGTCATGGCAATCGATCATCCTTATCCAATAATATTTAATTCAAAATTAATTTATTGGATAACATGCAATGACAATTTAAATTAAAAGGATAAAATCATATTCCATATATAAAATCTTATTTTACATACAAAATCATATTTTATCTTTTTATCAAATAAAATCATATTTTACATATAAAATCCAATTTTATACATAAAATCATATTTTACTCAATATTTCCATAAGATCATATCTTATCATCAATTGTACCAAAAATAATTAATTTCATAAAATCTGATTTAACGGATAAAATCTATAAATTTTCCAAAAATTCAAATTTATTCAAAAATCAATTTTAAAATTTTCGGACTCGAACAATTCGATCTGACGCCTCGTGGACCAATCAAAACAATTTTCGATCGGACCAAAAATAGAATTTTAACATATTAAAATTTTAATTTTAAAATTAAAAATTAATTTTTCGCGGGCCGCCCGGGACGCTCCCGGGCTGCCCGCGCCCCAAAAGGGCTCGGGCCGGGCAGCTACGATCGCTGCCCGTGTTTTTGCCCGAAAAATTTTTATTTTAAAAAATTTATTTTGTTTCAAAAACCGAGGCTTAAAAAATTTTTGTACAATCGATTAATTTAATCGCTTGATCTGAGCAACCTGGCTCTGATACCACTGTTGGAGAACGGCGATCAGATCAATCAGAATTGATATCCGGTGCAGCGGAAGTTTAAAAATTTTATATGGAACGATTCCATAATGGGTATCAAAACTTTACGATTAAATTGTGCGTGTAAAAATTAAATAACAATTATAAATTTTTACCACCAATCTCGAATCGAGATTATGGACACCAACAGATTGCTCTGCTCTTGTTGTATCTCCCAGGAACTGATGGACGAACTGTTCTTCAATCAGGTCCACGAACAGAGATTTAATCCCTCTGATAGATTGCACTAGAAAATCTATCAGAAGTTTCTACGAAGAGAATTAACGAATTTGATCCGTTAAACCAGACTGCAAATTCAAAATTCACAGGCTGGATTTTCCCAACAGAGAGAGGGAGGGGCGGCCACTTTAGAGAGAAAAACAACTAGGTTTTCGAAAATTGTGACCTCTGTTGTCTAATTTCTGTACTGCGATAACTTATTTATAATGTGGGCTGCTAACAGCTTAGGGCCCATTAGTCATAAGTTCAAGCCTGACAAGCAAAGCCCGCATGTTCAAAAATTAATATAAAATTCATCGTGACTCAGATTGATAAACCAATTTCACCAATGTTCACAGAAACCATTTCTGCATCTTTTAAAGTCAAGATAAATTTTCTGAATCCGAATTCAGTGGTTTCCAAAAATGCCCATCCCTATGTCATTTTAGGAAATCTTACTCCTCTAATCTTAAATAAGAAGTCCAACTTCTTTGTTCATTAAATTTAACTCTTTAAATTTAACTATCTCAACGGGGATTAAAAATCCATTACTCTGTGTGACCCTCAATGGTTCAGGGATACAGCTAGCCGTGGGCTCACAACTCCTTGTGACTCGAAACAACCATTTCTGACTTGCCCATCGAATCATGGTAAGAGCGCCTAGCAACATCGCCCCATGATTCCCTAGGTATCACTGATAGTGCCTACAAGAACCAATAGATTTTGGTTAGCGTACAGTACGGTACTTTCATCCAAATATCCCGATCGAATCAACAACCATTGGTAAATCGAGAGTCGTTCGAGATTCGATAACTATGCAATACATCTTGAAGATCAAATAGTGACATCGCATGTGCTACTAAGAAACCATTTCTTAAAACACATCATGTACTCTGGCCAGAGATTCGTCACACTAATATCTCCTCAGATTGCATAGGATATCCACACTCGCAAGTATGTGGTGAATCCTTGACAACAAAGCATCGACTCCTATATGTGTCGTAACTGTACCCAATCCCGACACCTGATGACCCCAATAGAGTCGGTAAACGAGTCAAAGTACAGTACTAGCATATAGAGTCTCAATGATGTTTCAAGTAGTAAGGACTAATGGTGTACAACCAAAACCGCGGACTTTATCCACTCGATAAATGATAACCACTTGGAAAGTTCGGATAGGGTAGTTCGATCATTCATCGTATGAATATCCATTTGCATGCTTCGAACATCTCTATGTTCCATACCAATGAAACGTGGTACTCGGCATCGCAAATGCTAGTCTCAATCTCGAGCGATCCTTATCCTTATTCACGGACGGCTCAATCGACTAGGAACGATTTAGAATATACAGTGACTATAACATGTGTTTCATGATAGACATCCTCATGTTCTACCACATCTTACATACACTATAGTATATTCAAGGTCTTTATCAAAACAACAATAGTATATCACAATATAACAATATGAAGAAAGATAAAGTCATTACCATTAATAAAAGTATAAATTATATTAAACAAAAGATTGTTTATACAAAGAGTCATCAAAGCCCTTAGCCACAAGTTGGCTCACCGGGCACCCACTCTTTCATTTGATTATTATAAAACTCAAAATATTATACGCAAGAACTATAATCAAGTAATTTTTTCATGAAATATTTTAATGTACAACCCAATTTAACAGCAATATTTGTGATTAAAATATGAAAATCTTGTATTTTCACATATTTGTCGAAGAAAAACATCAACTATGATTAAATTACATGTTAACTATTAAATTGTGTAAAATAGATGAAGACAATTTGCATCTCTTATTTTATATTTTTCATAATTAAATAATTAGAAATATGAGTTAATCAAATTATTAATATTTTTTAAAAATATATATAGAAAAAATAAAATGTTATTTCCGGATTATAATATTCGATCATTTCAACTATACATAATTATGTGAAATAAGTCAACAATTAATCTTTGTATGTGATAAAACCCAATATATGTTAATAAAATTATTAATAAAATTAATTTAAAAAATTACTTCGGGTCGAGTTAGGAATCCCACCGGGAAGAGGAACTATTCCTATTCTTTCTCTCGATATTAATCGGGACGGGAAAAATCACGACAATTCGGGTTGAGAAAACGTCGGGTCGGGATTTATGGGTCCTCCGAGCTCCTATTAATCCAAGAGAATATATCTCCTCCACAGTGTAAGCTTGGCAGGTTACAGTCTTCAAGAGCACCTTGAAAGGCCTCTATCTGTGCTGTCGGTCGCCTGTTTCCCCCAAGTTTCTCGCTATCATAGCATATCTCGTTAAAATCTCCTCTCACAAGCCAATGATACTCACTCATCTCATGTAAGCCAGCCATCCACCATAGCGATTTGAAAGAGTGGGTGCCCGGTGAGCCAACTTGTGGCTAAGGGCTTTTATGACTCTATGTATAAACAATCTTTTGTTTAATATAATTTACACTTTTATAATGGCATTTACTTTATCTTTTATCATATTATTATGTTGTGACATACTATAAGATGTTTAGATGAAGACCTTGAATATACTATAGTGTATGTAAGATGTGGTGGCACATGGGGATGGCTATCATGAAACACATCTTATAGTCACTGTATATTCTAAACAGTTCCTAGTTGATTGAGCCGTCCGTTAATAAGGATAAGGATCGCTCGAGATTGAGACTAGCATTTGCGATGCCGAGTACCACGTTTCATTGGTATGGAACATAGAGATGTTCAAAGCATGCAAATGGAAATTCATACGATGAATGATCGAACTACCCTATCCGGACTTTCCAAGTGGTTATCATTTATCGAGTGGATAAAGTTCGCGGTTTTGGTTGTACACCATTAGTCCTTACCACTTGAAACATCATTGAGACTCTATATGCTAGTACTGTACTTTGACTCGTTTACCGACTCTATTGGGGTCATCAAGTGTCGGGATTGGGTACAGTTACGACACATATAGGAGTCGATGCTTTGTTGTCAAGGATTAACCACATACTTGCTAGTGTGGATATCCTATGCAATCTGAGGAGATATTAGTGTGACGAATCTCTGGCCAGAGTACATGATGTGTTTTAAGAAATGGTTTCTTAGTAGCACATGCGATGTCACTATTTGATCTTCAAGATGCATTGCATAGTTATCGAATCTCGAACGACTCTCGATTTACCAATGGTTGTTGATTCGATCGGGATATATGGATGAAGGGACCGTACTGTACGCTAACCAAAATCTATTGGTTCTTGCAGGCACTATCAGTGATACCTAGGGAATCATGGGGCGATGTTGCTAGGCGCTCTTACCATGATTCGATGGGCAAGTCGGAAATTGTTGTTCCGAGTCACAAGGAGTTGTGAGCCCACGGCTAGCTGTATCCCTGAACCATTGAGGGTCACACAAGTAATGGATTTTTAATCCCCGTTGAGATAATTAAATTTAAAGAGTTAAATTTAGTGAATAAAGAAGTGGGACTTCTTATTTAAGAGTAGAGGGAGTAAGATTTCCTAAAATGACATAGTGATGGACATTTTTGGAAACCACTGAATTCGGATTCAGAAAATTTATCTTGACTCTAAAAGATGCAGAAATGGTTTCTGTGCACATTGGTGAAATTGGTTTATCAATCTGAGTCACGATGAATTTTATATTAATTTCTGAATATGCGGGCTTTGCTTGTCAGGCTTGAACTTATGACTAATGGGCCCTAAGCTGTTAGCAGCCCACATTATAAATAAGTTATTGCAATACAGAAATTACACAACAGAGGTCACAAAATTTTTTGAAAACCCTAGTTTTTCCCTACTGTGGCCGCCGCCCCTCTCCCTCTCTGCTCGAAAAATTCCAACCTGTGAATTTTGAATTTTCAGTCTGATTTAACGGATCAAATTCGTTAATTCTCTTCGTATAAACTTCTGATAGATTTTCTAGTGCAATCTATCAGAGGGATTAAACTTCTGTTCGTGGACCTAATTGAAGAATTGTTCGTCCATCAGTTTCTGGGATATACAACAAGAGCAGAGTAATCTGTTGGTGTCCATAATCTCGTTTCGAGATTCAAGGTAAAATTTAATTGTTATTTAATTTTTTACACGCACAATTTAATCGTAAAGTTTTGATACCCAATGATATGGAATTGTTCTATATAAAATTTTAAAACTTCCGCTGCACCGGGTATCAATTCTGATTGATCTGATCACCGTTCTTCAACACGATTCCCAAGAAGTGTGTCGAAGATTCATATTTGGATTACTATAGAAACCTGTGAATCGCCACTGTTTCTCCCCTACTGTACCGAACCCATATAGAGATCTCGTCATAATTTATAGCATGTGGGCCATCGATTCCATGCATGGATCACAATCAGGTCTTGGAAGAAAGTCCAAGACTCTTCACAGAGGGCCCTCGGCTCTTCCTATCCAGCTTCGACGTAAAATCAAGGATTAAAGTAATAATTATTCCCCGCATATTCGATATCCACTTTCCTTTTGAGTTGCATGATTCGAGGTATTTATGTTGGGAAAAATCCATATAAACTTAAATCCAGAATCATTATGCTAAATCATCAAGAATAAAACTGTAAACTAAAGCGGAAGCGTACCTTAATTCATAACAATAGATACTGATGTAGATCTGCATGGTTTGGCCTTCTAGACCAACACGATTTTCCTTGAGAGTTCCTTCAATTCTCTCACGCTCTTTTAACTATCGATGGGAATAGAATAGAATGTCATCAACATCATGTGATCTGGGGACCATAACCCTTATTTATATTTTGGGATTCTATTTAAGCTCATCAATCAAATAGAAAAGCCCACTAGTATCTACACATTAAATGCCATATCCTATTAGATACATTAAAGCCCAAATAAACCGAAACTTTATTTAGATAACTTTTATGGGCTACCTTTATTTGACAGTCCACAATACATAATTATTTACATATAAGCCCAACGTTGGATTTATGATCCAACAATCTCCCACTGGGCTATATGTGAAAATATATAATTATGTTTTGTAAAATAACCAAATGAGCTCAACTTTGCTATCATTACCAAAATGTATCTACTGTTAATCCGGTTCATCAACCATACAAACATAGGATCAAAGAGGCTTTTGTCACATTTATCGTAACTCGACCCAGCAATGGTCACATATGCTAGATAACTGAACGACATGGATTATGATGTGGATGTGCAGCATGGAAATTTCATGTAATGTGATCTTAACATGCCTATTTCCAACTGGTCCACCTTTAAACTTTAGTGAGATCAACCATAATAGAGTCAGAGTGTGAATAAATCAAAACCTTTATTTTTGCAAAAATAACCTTTCCTAATGTATCCATAAACCAAAAACCGAATAAGCGAACATGTCTATAAAAGCATTTAAAATTACAAACTCCCACAAAAATGAATATCCTTAATTGACAAAACACCCATACAAATAATGTGCAAACAAAACCTTTTGGGTGATAGTCCCTTAGTAAATGGATCCACAATCATGGAGTTTATACCGATGTGCTTTATAGACATTATTCACTCTGAAATCTTACTTCAATAATCATAAACTTCATTGGATGCCTTATAACACACTATAAAATTTACTGTCATGTCAAAAGAGACTATAACAAGTGACCTTTTAGTACTCTTTTGTGAAATGACACCTTTTGGCAGTAGATTTAAATAGTCCAACATAGTTTTCACACTATCAAGGCATCCCTTAAATCAGAGTCAGTATACCAAATGATCTCAAAACCGATCTGACCTCTGATATGTGAGCATAAAATTCCTTATTTTCTGTAAATTCTATAATACATAATTGACTATTTTTCAATAGTCTACTCCTGAATTATTTAAATATTTGTCCAACATCCCACTAACGTATATAAAAGCTTTACGTGTATAAACCTTAGCAATACATTAGATTCCTACTGCTAAGTCATAAAGAATCTTTTGTATTTCTTTTCTTTAAATCATTATTAGGGCACTGGTTGAGACTAAATTGTCTCCCTCAACTTAGGGTATCAACTGGTTTACAATCTTGCATCCCATATTGCTTTAAAACTTTTTCGATATAGCTTTTCTGTGATAATCCAAGAATACATCGAGAGCGGTCCCAATGTATCTGGATACCCATTACAAAAGATGCATCACCAAGATCTTTCATCTCAAAATTCTTAGCTAGAAATCTCTTAGTGTCATGCAACATATCTATATCGTTGTTAGCGAGTAAGCTATCATCACATACAAAATCATAAAAATATTTGCTTATTTGGGCATTTTTGTGAGTATATTTAATTTATTGATAATTTTCTATTCAGTTATTATTTGGATACTCCTGCTAGTTTTACAGTCCACATCAAATTTATTCTTACTTTCAAAGATGATCGTTACTTCAAGTTATGGAAAAGTTAACATCTTGATAGTTCTTGGAATAATAATCAAAGATATTGCAATAACGATTGATTCAAGTATACCTTTATAGACTATAGTACCTCTTTTTATAAGGAGGGAGATGGAAAGGTAGGAGAAATTAAATTGCATGTGTGATGATCATTAAGATAAGTCATTCAGGTATCTTAGGAAAATATGTAGAAAAGATATAATTACAGTTAAGAATCACATTCAGAATATTGAAACTGAGGTTTGTCAAGAATGAAAGGGTGAATTTTGTACATTCTTGACAACTTCATTTTCAATGAGGTATAAAGATAAATGATTAAAGATAAAATAAGCTGCAGATATAGCACCTCAAAAGAAACAACAAAAGAAACTGAGTGAGTCAAAAAGTAATAGTTGTTTCTTATGTGGAGCTAAAAGGCTAATGAAAAGAAAGTTTCTTAATTTGGTTTGTTTTAAGAATAATTTATCTTTTATGTCACATATTGTGGGGACCTTGGGTGCTAATATTTTCTTAGGATAATTAAAAATTAATCATTAAACATGATTGGATCAAACTTGAATCAAAAGAATCAAAGACTGGTTTTTTATTTTTATTTTTACACAAGTTGCATCGCGCGCGTGCGAGAGAGGGTGCTCGTGTCACCAATCCAGCGGCCTCGCTGAGTGCTTGCGCGCGAGCGAGATGAGGCCTCGCGTGCGCGCAAGTATCTTATCCAGCGAAATTGCAAAGCAAAGTCCACCCGGAACCTTGCACGGACCTTGACACGGGGTCCGTGCCCTGTACTGAAAAATCACAACTTACTCTGTTCAAGTCTGAAAAATGATACACAATATCAAATTAACTTTTCAACATAACTCTACATAATGGACATGCAATTACATAATAATCCTAGTCTCTACAATTCATCAAATCTTGAATATAAACTAGGATTCCAAAAATTGAAAACATGTACAAGATTCTTTGTATTCTAACATGTTTAACAAATTCATTTCATACATGTCATCTGCTTAAAAGCCCGAGTCACCATTCTAATCTTTCAATCTCATGTTATCCACGCCATGTCTCACTTGATCATACCTCAACCTGATGCAATGCACACATACAAACAAAGCAACAGCCGGATAACTCCGGTGAAAATATAATTCTCAGTATGAAAAACATGCATATAAAACCTTTAAGCATATAAAATCTATATGCCATAATAATCTTAAATCATCAAAACATGTAACAACATGTAATCATAGAAACATAATTCATTATTAAATTCTGAAAGCATGGCTATTCAGCTAAAGCAATATCATAACAAGCATATCGACACATTCATATCTAGAATGGCATATAACAACATGCTATCATTTATAACTGCATATTCTAAACCATAGAAATATCTATGTTAATGCATAAATGCAATGCATGTTTCAAGGAATAGGCTATCAAATCTGATACCAATAAATCTTAGTTCTTGGGATCCCGGGGAAATAAAATATTTAACCAACCACCAACTTATCCAATCGAGGTGGCGTTAAATATCTCAAATCCCCCGACTTTGGTGCAACTATAGTGAGTCTTCTAGCTCTGAAAGTAAATCTACATTCCGTGCCACTCAACTATAGCCCTCCAAACGTCATATGCACTCTAGGCCAATCAGCCCTCTGTGCTTTGCAAGGTAGGGTTCAAGATGAATGCAACATCGTTTGTATGCATTAATATTGTAAAACATCTTGAACACTCAAATCACTTAATCAAGACAAGTAATAGCAAACAGCAATTCATATGAACGCATATAAACAATTACGTATGTGATTTTAGGAAAACTCGAAAATCACCACGTTCTCGAGTTGTTCTACCTGGCAAAAATAATGTCGAATCATACCTTTCGATCTCGAGTTTTAGATGCTCCAATTTTGGACAAATAACATCAAAGAACTTCTATAAAAAATCTGCTCAAATCATTACAATCATTCAAGGCAAACTAGCTTCAAACCTTCTTGCATCTTTCTTGGTTCAAAGGCTAACTTCACGAGCTCGTCGATTCGAATTCGATCTTTTGCAATTCAAATCTGAAATGCATTGATTTTCAATTCAATTTCAGTCCCAATATCACTACAATCTCATTAAATCTGAAACAACTACAATACTTGATTGTTCAATCAAAATCAAAACCGACGGCGTAACGGTTCGAATTCGAAAATCCCAAAGGCATTAACATCAATAATATCATCATATTAGCAATATAACATCAATAATTCAGCAGCCTAGCCACGTGAATATCAGCCCCTAAAATTCAGATTTCTGAAAAATCTTTCAAAAATCGAAACATGTTCAAACGACGATCTTTTCTCGATCCGTCTTAGATATGCTATCGTCGTATATACGAGAACATGATTATACAATCAAATATTCAGTATAACAACATAATAAAATTCAAACATGGTAGAACTTCTTTAAACTTACGTCAAAACGTAGCACTCGGAGTCGTGATCGCAAATATATGCTCAATCGGAAATTCTACCGGGCGGATCAATTTTTAACGGTGCTTGAAAGGTCAAAAATGAACTTGGAACCCTTCTTTCCCTTTCTCTCGTTTGTTGTCTCAACATTATGATCCCTTTTACACGTTTTTATGGCCAAGTTGCAAGGAATTTGCATTTTTGCCCTTAAACTTTGGCCTAATTGCAAATCAGTCCCCGGACAAGCGATTTAATTCAATTTAAATACTAAATAATTTAAGAATATTATAATTTAATTCTAAACTCTAAATATTCTCAAATTAAATATTATCGGATTAAAATTAAATAATTTCGGATTTTATCGCATTTTAGTCCTTGAACGTCTCAATATTTGCAAATTAGTCCTTGCTCGGATTTCATACTCAAATTAAATCCTTGATATTTATAATCTTGGAATTCACATCTTAAATTCCTTAAATATCAATTCAAATATTTTTAAATCTTTTAATTTAAGAATTTCGGATATTAAAATCTTAAAATCCAAAAATCCTCAAATTAAATATTTTCAACCCGAAATTAAATTTCTAATTTCTTACCTTCTTCAAATTAATATTTTCTCATCTTCGGAATTTAAATCTCAAATTCCGTAATTAATAACTTAATATTTTCGGGCCTTATAATTCCTCCCCTCTAAGGAATGATTCCGTCCTCGAAATTGCATGCGATCTTACTGCGGATTCTCGTAAGCTGTATAGCTGAATGAAGTAATACTTACTTCAATTCTCTAAGATTTAGATATCTATTCTGATATCTTATCTTCTATAGTATCTTATTCTTCTTTCTGATCGCTTCTGCAATCATATCTATTCTCATTAACATATAATCACTGAGTCAACTTATCTCGCAGTTGCTTTTTCTCGTGATCTAACTCTGCATCAGTTAGTCTGCCTTGCTTACAATCTTATCGGCTTCTGTTTTATCTGAGTTGAATGCACATACATATTCTAGCTGATATTCTTCAGTCGATGCGTTTGAGTATGAATCAATAAGCTAGATCAAATACTCACAGGGATCAATTATTATTTCACTTCTGAAATCTCTTTCTGAACCTAATGATGCTCGGGAATGAACTTCTTTTCTGATGATTCTGATCAGGCTTCAAAATCTATATCTGTTGCTCATTTGCTAACTTTATCTATGCTGCTCTGTTCTTATTATGTTCAATCACTCTTCACATTCTCTAACTTTTCTTGACTCATATCTAGTCTGATAGCTGATACTTCTGAAATATCGTTTCAATATAAAGACAATTCTGTTTTTCTTATCAATCAATCATCAAAATATTGTCTCTATATCTATCAGATAGTTGTCATAGGAATTATGGTAATCAAGTGACACATAATCAATCAACTAGTACCAAATCTAGTACTATAGTTCTGAGCATATCCTTGGAAATCTGGAGAATCACATATGATATTCCACTAATCAGAGGATGGTATAATGAAATCTCATATAACCAAACACTCAGAACATCTGACAATCAGTGCCACAATCTAGAAAATAAATCTACAGTCTCTATCTTGACAATAGATTTCAATAATTCCTGTAATCTGATCATCTTGCTAAATTCATAACCAGTATCTCTTTATGTTTGTATCATGTCTAATACAACATATTCTTGAATCTGTCGAAATCTACTACAATCTAAATCGCAAAATCATGACGATTTGAGTAGATTCGAACTCAAATCTTTCGAAAAGTTGATCTTCTTTCAACTCTTATGTAACTAATCTGTTACAGAAACCACTTGGGTTCTTCTTTTCTACTTCTTTCACTGGAATTTTTATATTGTTAATGTCAATTTTGTCGTATCTGCTTTCATTTCTTTCACCAATACTAATTTCCAAGTAATGACTACATGTAAGTCATACATGTTTAGACAACTGAATGGATATTAAATATGTTGTCATATGCCTTTTTCAGATTCTGATATTCCATATCTAGAATATCTGGCATACTCAAACGATTATTCACCGCAAAATTCATCTGTTCTGCTCTGTTGTCTTGTCTCATATCTTAATCTAGCATTCTCAATCAATATTTTATTGCTTGATCTAATATCGATGTTGCTTTTATCTTTCCAAACCAATCGAGTTTAGCTTAGATTGCAACAATTCTGATTGTTTGAGTATTTGTCTCGAAACTCAAGCGCAAAAATACAAAATTACAAATCTGTACACAATTGATCAAGCAGTCATCTAATTTTTTCTTTCTATTCCCAATTATTGGCAACTTATGCAATCAACCCATAAATCTTGCTTCTATTTGAAATCAGAATATCTATCAGTTACGCCAAAAACTTCAACATATACTGAATATACACATCAAATAATCAATAATTCTCAAATTTCAAATCAAAGGAACTCGCTCAAGTCAAGGTCATCCAAAATCAAATATTCTGAATGACAAAATCTGCACAGTGAAAACAACTCACTTGCATATCAAAACTTAAAGCGAGTAAATCAAATCAGACTCTAGCAAAGGAATAAGAGTCAATCAAAATCGATCGAGGTCGAATACAAAAACCTCAGAATCGATAGCAAGAAATTCAAGAATTCGTGATTTCTATGATGTAGTAGCTTCAGGTAAATTGAAGAGAAAGCTCGACTGTAACTGATTTTTCTTATTCTCTATTGACTTGAGTTTAGCTATTAATTATCTTATGACAATGGTCGAATATTATCTTTTAGACTTAACTTGTTGTCATAGAATTAATAATCACTTCGGTACTAGAATAATTCTTTACTAATCAATATTCTGCTATTTTTGGAATTCTTCAGCTCAAGTAGTGCTCTTTTATACGAGTTGTCATGAGATTTTCGTACTAGACACCACTCTATATAGAACTGCATTCATATCGTAGAAAGGTCGGAATATGTCATTGAACTATTTCTGTACATTCTAACCACTGACATATCTGTCAATTCTAGGTTAATTCTATACTAGTTCAGTATATCGACTAGAATTCTTCCGACATTATTCTACGGTCATCGTGATATAACCAGTACCAAAATAACAAAATCTAATTTTTGAAACTCATATCATAACTTTCTAATCATTTCTATTGCTTAATCAATGCACGGATTCAATCAGATGTTAACTGGTACTCAGTTATTGCATTAATATCTATAATGCATGCTAGCTTAATACCCAAGTCGTATATTATCACATTCAATCTTATTTTCTCAAATCCGTCTTTATCTGTTATGTCTAATCTACCAAATATTTTCCATCTACTCAAAGGCAAAGACTCAGCACATACAATTAATAAAGGCTCAACAGATAAAGATTATCTCATAAAAAATCATTGATCTATAAATGCATGCTATGCAATCAAGATATAAGCAGATTCAGTCAATTACTCAATTACATGCAATCTCATTATTTGGTGCAACTTGAGCCTCATTTTCTGTACTTGCTTATTGCCTATGAAATTATCTGTCATTCAAATTTTCTCTTGATCTGAGTTAAGGGAGCTATGTTTATATTTCTTCATCTGCTGGCGTTTAGGCTAAATCGATCTTTGATGTTGTTGTCACTATCTCTTACTTCATAGCTATACTACTATGGAATCTGTAATGAAGGTGATGATCATAGTTTTTCGCAATTACAGAGGCGTGAATAAAATTCTACTCTGCCTCATATAGTTGATTCATAGTTTCTTTGTTCTGTCATTGGATTCCATGAACTCATTCAAGTGGCTATGCTTCTGTGTGGCAAATTTTGCTTTTCTATCTTTTCTACTACTTACAGAAAGAAACAATTCTGTTTACTTACCTGCCAATTCCATGTCAATACGTCTGCTCTTCCATAAGTCCTTCTGTAAAATTCACCAACTTCTTGCTAAGCCATGGAGTTGATATAAAATCAGGCGGGTTATATGTTCATCTGAATATTCTTCACTTGAACCAGCTTTTCAACTCAACCCCTTTCTAGACATAGCATATTCTGTATCTTTCTGAGTTGGTGATTAATAGCTTTGGAGTTGTTCAACTAACATACTCCTTAGTGCAATCATCATATCGATCGGCTCAAAAACTCACCTCAACACTGTTCTGTTCTGTCTGTGGTTCTGTTCTGTCTGAGGTTCTCATGCTATCTGCACAATCTGTCTTATTCGATAACAGAAGCAATATATATTGCAGAGATTATAAAATACAATTTCAGTGTAACATACATATAATCTCATGCTTCTGAATAGAACACATACTTGAAAATTCTCATGCTTTTCAAATAATACATGCTTACAACGAATTCACTTATTCTGATGAATTCAATAAATTATGCCTACATATCATCATATAAGCATGTAATTCTCATATCAGTGAAGCAAGCAGTGTTCAATCAATATATAATGTTCGCATACAATTTCTCAATTCAAGTAAAGCATAATCATGCAATACTATAAATGCATGCGACTCAATCTATCCCGCTCAACTTCTATCTTAGTCCAAGACTTTATGCTCTGATACCACCTGTTGTGGGGACCTCGGGTGCTAATATTTTATTAGGGCAATTAACAATTAATCATTAAACATGATTGGATCAAACTTGAATCAAAAGAATCAAAGACTGAATTTTTTTTTTTTACACAAGTTGCATCGCGCGCGTGCGAGAGAGGGTACTCGCCCGCGCGTGAGCCATTAATTCAGCGCCTCGCTGAGTGCTCGCGCGCGCACGGGATGAGGCCTCGCGTGCGCGCAAGTATCTTATCCAGCGAAATTTCAAAGCAGAGTTCACCCGGACCCTTGCACGGACCTTGACACGGGGTCCGTGCCCTGTACTGAAAAATCACAACTTACTCTGTTCAAGTCTGAAAAATGATACACAATATCAAATAAACTTTTCAACATAACTCTACATAATGGACATGCAATTACATAATAATCTCAGTCTTTACAATTCATCAAACCTTGAATATAAACTAGGATTCCGAAAATTGAAAACATGTACAAGATTCTTTGTATTCTAACATGTTTAACAAATTCATTTCATACATGTCATCTGCTTAAAAACCCGAGTCACCACTTCTAATATTTCAATCTCATGCTATCCACGCCATGTCTGACTTGATCATACCACAACCTGATGCAATGCACACATACAAATAAAGCAACAGCCGGATAACTCTGGTGAGAATATAATTCTCAGTATGAAAGACATGCATATAAAACCTTCAAGCATATAAAATCTATATGCCATAATAATCTTAAATCATCAAAACATGTAACAACATGTAATCATAGAAACATACTTCATTCTTAAATTCTGAAAGCATGGTTATTCAGCTAAAGCAATATCATAACAAGCATATCAACACATTCATATCTAGAATGACATATAACAACATGCTATCATTTATAACTGCATATTCTAAACCATAGAAATATCTATGTTAATGCATAAATGCAATGCATGTTTCAACGAATAGACTATCAAATCTGATACCAATAAATCTTAGTTCTTGGGATCCCGGGGAAATAAAATCTTTAACCGACCACCAACTTACCCAATCGAGGTGGCGTTAAATATCTCAAATCCCCTGACTTTGGTGCAACTATAGTGAGTCTTCTAGCTCTGTAAGTAAATCTACATTTCGTGTCACTCAACTACATCCCTCCAAACGTCATATGCACTCTAGGCCAATCAGCCCTCTGTGCTTTGTAAGGTAGGGTTCAAGATGAATGCAACATCGTCTGTATGCATTAATACTCTAAAACATCTTGAACACTTAAATCACTTAATCAAACCAAGTAATAACAAACAGCAATTCATATGAACGCATATAAACAATTACATATGTGATTTTAGAAAAACTCGAAAACCACCACGTTCTCAAGTTGTTCTACCTGGCAAAAATAATGTCGAATCATACCTTTCGATCTCGAGTTTTAGATGCTCCAATTCTGGAAAAATAACATCAAAGAACTTCTATCAAAATCTGCTCAAATCATTACAATCATTCAAGGCAAACTAGCTTCAAACCTTCTTGCATCTTTCTTGGTTCAAAGGCTAACTTCTCGAGCTCGTCGATTCGAATTCGATCTTTTGCAATTCAAATCTAAAATGCATTGATTTTCAATTCAATATCAGCTCCCAATATCACTAAAATCTCATCAAATCTGAAACAACTACAAGACTTGATTGTTCAATCAAAATCAAAACTGACGGCGTAACGGTTCGAATTCGGAAATCCCAAAGGCATTAACATCAATAATATCATCATATTAGCAATATAACATCAATAATTCAGCAGCCTAGCCACGTGAATATCAGCCCCTAAAATTCAGATTTCTGAAAAATCTTTCAAAAATCGAAACATGTTCAAAGACGATCTTTTCTCGATTCGTCTTAGATATGCTATCGTCGTATATACGAGAACATGATTATACAATCAAATCTTCAGTCTAACAACATAATAAAATTCAAACATGGTATAACTTCTTAAAACTTACGTCAAAGCGTAGCACTCGGAGCTGTGATCACAAATATATGCTCAATCAGAAATTCTACCGGGTGGATCAATTTTTAACGGAGCTTGAAAGGTCAAAAATGAACTTGGAACCCTTCTTTACCTTTCTCTCGTTTGTTGTCTGAACATTCTGATCCCTTTTACACGTTTTTATGGCCAAGTTGCAAGGAATTTGCATTTCTGCCCCTAAACTTTGGCCTAATTACAAATCAGTCCTCGGACAAGCGATTTATTCAATTTCAATTCTAAATAATTTAAGAATATTATAATTTAATTCTAAACTCTACATATTCTTAAATTAAATATTTTTGAATTAAAATTAAATAATTTCGGACTTTATCGCATTTTAGTCCTTGAACGTCTCAATATTTGTAAATTAGTCCTTGCTCGAATTTTATACTCAAATTAAATCCTTGATATTTATAATCTTGGAATTCACATCTTAAATTCCATAAATATCAATTCAAATATTTTTAAATATTTTAATTTAAGAATTTCGGATATTAAAATTTTAAAATCCTCAAATTAAATATTTTCAACCCGAAATTAAATTTCTAATTTCTTACCTTCTTCAAATTAATATTTTCTCAACTTCGGAATTTAAATCTCAAATCCCGTAATTAATAACTTAATATTTTCGGGTCTTACACATATGGTGGATAGATTTTGGTGCTATCATCAGTGTGTCTATGCAGGGTTATTATTATTGCTAAAGTTCAAATAATGATGAAAGATTCATTGGTGTACAATGGAAAAACAGTTAAATTTGAAATAATTGAAAATTTTAGATTATTGTTCAGGTCTGAGTTTTATTTGAATGTGAATGAAACATTTATTGTACCGAATTTCAGTCGAAATAATTTTTATTTTTACTTTGGGCAAATTCGGTTTCTCTTGCTCATTTGAAAATGAAAATTTAGGTTGGTTCATGATTCAAAATTGGTTGGCTCTGGTTTTTCATCTCGTTACAATAATCCTTCTTCGGTTGATACAATTGTTTCATTTAATGAGTCCCTGCAATTAAATTTAAAATTCTCAAAGATAAAATTCTAGTAAATGAGAATTAAGTTACGTCGTGACATAAGATATTATGTTATATCTCCGGATGGAGAATAAAAAAACTTATGTATGACGAAATTCTCAATCCTTTAAATTTAACATATTTTGATATTTATGTTAAATGTATAAATGGAAAACAAACAAATTAAAGGAGATTTGAAGTCAACAAGAATTTGGACGTCTTTGAACTTATAAATATGGATATTTGGGGGTCTTCCATTTGATTTTTTGGAATGACCAACAATAATTTATAGCGTTCATAGATAATTATTTTATATATGACTTCATATATCTCAATTATGGAGAAAATACTAATGACTGCAGCATATATCCTTAACAAAGTTTGATTAAAGTGATTCTTAAAGATCTAAGGGGCAAAAGTTTTATGGTGCCATAATTAATTTGATTCTCAGTTAGGAAAATGCTTGGTTTTTGAGTATGTCGAGTTTGTGGGGGAAGATAAAGTTTAAAAATTGTCTTTAAGGAAGAATACTTTAATATTCTCACAGGTGTTATTGACATTGATCAAAATTATATTTTGACTTTGTTTAAAACACAATACGGTAAGACAATTTAAAAAAATCTCTCATTCAAGAAATATTCTGAAAGAACAAACTCTTATATCTCAATAACCTCGTCATTATGGAATTCCACTCGAGAGAGAAGAAGTGTAATCTTGGGTAATTTGATTGTACTTCTCCAAGAGAATAACGTCGACATTGGAATGAGAGAAATTGATTTTATCAATTTTTGTCATGTTATGTAAATTCTAATTCTCAAAGTGGATTTTTGCCAATAATAAGGAGATAAAATCTCTGAAAGACAAAGATATTTGGGATATCGTCTCATTATCTAAAGTGTGACATTCATTGGTTCTAAATAGATATTTAAAACCATGAGTATTCAAAAGGTAATGTGAGAGATATAAGATTTATTTTGTCATTCATAGATTTTACACAGTAAGGACATCAATAGTAAAGAGTCTTTCTGTTTGGTTTCTTTGAATGACTCTTCAGGATTATAATGGCATAGTATTGAATTTTTTAATCAATAAATGATATTTTTACATTTCATCATGTGATCATCTCGTTTGGTTTTGAGATAAATTTGGTCAATGATTGTATATATCATAAGGTATGTGGGAGTAAATATTTTTATGATTTTGTATGTGATGATAGCTTACTCGCTAACAACGATATAGATATGTTGCATGACACTATGAGATTTCTAGCTAAGAATTTTGAGATGAAAGATCTTGGTGATGCATATTTTGTATTGGGTATCCAGATAATTGGGATCGCTCTCGATGTATTCTTGGATTATCACAGAAAAGGTATATCGAGAATGTGATGCCCGGGGCTGAAGAGGCAGGGAGTGATCGCCGGTGCCAAGAGGTTGCACGGACAATGAGCGGCTCCTGATAAGCTTCTAGGCGGAGGGAGACATGAATGAACCGATCCCGTGCCGGAATGAGAGGGATTCTGAGACTGTGTAGGTATGGGACTACATGGTTGAGGAGGGTTTAAAAGATTTCATATGTACTATTCATATCAAGAAGGTGCATCTTCTTTTCGGAAAATCATCACATAAGAACTTCAAAGTTAAGCGTGCTTGACTTGGGCCAATTATAGGATGGGTGACCTCCTGGGAAGTTTTCCAGGGTGCGTGTGAGTGAGGACATAAGCACGCTGAAAAGACCCGTCTTGATACAGTGGGGCGTTACAAATGGTATCAGAGCCGACCTCTCTTAGTACGGTATGGTTCGGGGACGAACCAAGCGGAAGCTGGTGGGCATGTGACGCCCGGGGCTGAAGAGGCAGGGAGTGATCGCCGGTGCCAAGAGGTTGCACGGATAAGGAGCGGCTCCTGATAGGCTTCTAGCCGGAGGGAGACATGAATGAACCGATCCCGTGCCAAAATGAGAGGGATTCTGAGACTGTGTAGGTATGGGACTACATGGTTGAGGAGGGCTTAAAAGATTTTATATGTACTATTCATATCAAGAAGGTGTATCTTTTTTTCGGAAACTCATCACATAAGAACTCCAAAGTTAAGCGTGCTTGACTTGGGCCGATTATAGGATGGGTGACCCCCTGGGAAGTATTCCAGGGTGCGTGTGAGTGAGGACATAAGCACGCTGAAAAGACCCGTCTTGATACAGTGGGACGTTATAAATAGTATCAGAGCCGACCTCTCTTAGTACGGTATGGTTCGGGGACGAACCAAGCGGAAGCTGGTGGACAAGTGACGCCCGGGGCTGAAGAGGCAGGGAGTGATCGCCGGTGCCAAGAGGTTGCACGGACAATGAGCGGCTCCTGGTAGGCTTCTAGGCAGAGGGAGACATGAATGAACCGATCTCGTGCCGGAATGAGAGGAATTCTGAGACTGTGTAGGTATGGGACTACATGGTTGAGGAGGGCTTAAAAGATTTCATATGTACTATTCATATCAAGAGGGCTTAAAAGATTTCATATGTACTATTCATATCAAGAATGTGCATCTTTTTTTCGGAAGCTCATCACATAAGAACTCCAAAGTTAAGCGTGCTTGACTTGTGGCAATTATAGGATGGGTGACCCCCTGAGAAGTTTTTCAGGGTGCGTGTGAGTGAGGACATAAGCGCGCTGAAAAGACCCGTCTTGATACAGTGGGGCATTACAGAGAAAGTTTTAAAGCAATATGTATAAACCTTAGCAATACATTAGATTCCTACTGCTAAGTCATAAAGAATCTTTTGTATTTATTTTTTTTAAATCATTATTAGGGCCGTGTTCTTCTCTCCATCTACAGTCCACTTAGCCGCAGCTTTCTGTTTCCAAAAATATTCTTCCATAGCAAGACCAAGAGCCAAAATAGCTTTAGCCAAATAAAGAGCCTCTTTTTTATCATCAGGTTGAATCACATCAAACTCCAACTCCGCTTGAGCAGCTATCAAATCCAGGGCCTTTAATTTATCATGAATATTACCAAAAACATCCCTATTCCACCACTTAAGATGATTTTTAAGTCTCTTGAGTTTATAAATTAAACGACCGAGACCTCTTCCCTCGCAAGGAATATTCCAATTCAATCGCACAGTTTGTAAAAATCCCGAATGAAGACACCACATGTTCTGAAAACGAAAATCTCCAATAGGTTTAGGAAGGAAAGGAGCAGAAATAAGTAAGGGGCAATGATCTGAGGAACCCCTATGCAGATGATCCACTTTGAAAGAATTAAAAAAATCAGCCCAGTTAGAGGAAATCAAAACCCGATCTAGCCTTTTCCAGATCCTCATGGTGGTCCAAGTGAACCTTGAACCAAGAAAGCCCGCATCAGATAATCCTGCATTAGTAATAAACTCCATAAACTCATACATACCTCCGGGTTGATTAACTACTCCAAGAGAATGTTGGAACACTGTCGTTCTCCGGATCGAAAAAAAAGAAAGTGATACCCGGTGCAGCGGAAGTTTTAAATTTTATATGGAATGATTCCATATGAGTATCAAATTCCTACGATTAAAATTGATAATATATAAAATTTAAACAATATAAATTTTACCTTAAAATCTCGAAGCGAGATTATGGACACCAACAGATTAAACTGCTCTTGTTGTATATCCCAGGAACTGATGAACGAACAATTCTTCAATCAGGTCCACGAACAGAAATTTAATCCCTCTGATAGACTGCACTAGAAAGTCTATCAGAAGTTTCTACGAAGAAAAATAACAGATTTGATCTGTTAAACCAGACTGCAAATTCGATATTCACAGGCTGGAATTTTCGAACAGAGAGAGGAGAGGGGGCGGCCACACCTAGAGAGAACAACTAGGGTTTTCGAAAATTTTGTGACCTCTGTTGTATAATTTCTGTACTGCAATAACTTATTTATAATGTGGGCTGCTAACAGCTTAGGGCCCATTAGTCATAAGTTCAAGCCTAACAAGCAAATCCCGCATGTTCAGAAATTAATATAAAATTCATCGTGACTCAGATTGATAAACCAATTCCACCAATGTGCACAGAAACCATTTCTGCATCTTTTAAAGTCAAGATAAATTTTCTGAATCCGGATTCAGTGGTTTCCAAAAATGTCCATCACTATGTCATTTTAGGAAATCTTACTCCCTCTACTTTTAAATAAGAAGTCCCACTTCTTTATTCACTAAATTTAACTCTTTAAATTTAATTATCTCAACGGGGATTAGAAATCCATTACTTGTGTGACCCTCAATGGTTCAGGGATACAGCTAGCCGTGGGCTCACAACTCCTTGTGACTCGGAACAACAATTTCCGACTTGCCCATCGAATCATGGTAAGAGCACCTAGCAACATCGCCCCATGATTTCCTAGGTATCACTGATAGTGCCTGCAAGAACCAATAGATTTTGGTTAGCGTACAGTACGGTCCCTTCATCCATATATCCCGATTGAATCAACAACCATTGGTAAATCGAGAGTCGTTCGAGATTCGATAACTATGAAATACATCTTGAAGATCAAATAGTGACATCGCATGTGCTACTAGGAAACCAAGTAACCTAAAACACATCATGTACTATGGCCAGAGATTCGTCACACTAATATCTCCTCAGATTGCATAGGATATCCACACTCGCAAGTATGTGGTGAATCCTTGACAACAAAGCATCGACTCCTATATGTGTCGTAACTGTAACCAATCCCGACACCTGATGACCCCAATAGAGTCGGTAAACGAGTCAAAGTAAAGTATTAGCATATAGAGTCTCAATGATATTTCAAGTAGTAAGGACTAATGTTGTACAACCAAAACCGCGGACTTTATCCACTCGATAAGTGAT
Organism: Henckelia pumila; assembly: GCF_033568475.1. Lineage (NCBI taxonomy): Eukaryota > Viridiplantae > Streptophyta > Magnoliopsida > Lamiales > Gesneriaceae > Henckelia > Henckelia pumila. The sequence continues at coordinate 123,541,791 of NC_133120.1, read as the reverse complement.
AACCACTTGGAAAGTCCGGATAGGGTAGTTCAATCATTCATCATATGAATATCCATTTGCATGCTTTGAACATCTCTATGTTCCATACCAATGAAACGTGGTACTCGGCATCGCAAACGCTAGTCTCAATCTCGAACGATCCTTATCCTTATTAACGGACGGCTCAATTGACTAGGAACTGTTTAGAATATACAGTGACTTTAAGATGTGTTTCATGATAGCCATCCCCATGTGCTACCATATCTTACATACACTATAGTATATTCAAGGTCTTCATCTAAACATCTTATAGTATGTCACAACATAATAATATGATAAAATATAAAGTAAATGCCATTATAAAAGTGTAAATTATATTAAACAAAATATTGTTTATACATAGAGTCATAAAAGCCCTTAGCCACAAGTTGGCTCACCGGGCACCCACTCTTTCAATCTCCCACTTTCCCTAAAGCCAACTAGTGATACTACGTAGTCCCATTGCTTCGCGATGTTGTCAAATAATGGTCCTGGCAAGGGCTTAGTAAGTGGATCAGCGATATTGTCTGCAGAGGCCACTCTCTCGACAGTGATGTCTCCTCTTTCCACGATCTCCCGGATGATGTGGTATTTCCTCAGTACGTGTTTGGATCTTTGATGAGACCTTGGTTCCTTTGCCTGAGCAACGGCACCGTGTTGTCACAGTACACCGGGACTGGACCAACAGCTTTAGGAATAACGCCCAACTCTTGGACGAAATTCCTCATCCAAACGGCCTCTTTAGCAACAGCTGATGCCGCAATGTATTCTTCCTCAGTGGTGGAATCCGCTGTGGTGTCCTGCTTGGAACTCTTCCAAGAGACAGCACCCCCATTGAGCATGAACACAAATCCAGAGGTTGACTTCGAGTCATCCACGTCACTTTGGAAGCTAGAGTCGGTATAGCCTTTCAATTTCAGTTCTCTTCCTCCATAAACCATGAATACATTCTTAGTTCTTCTCATGTACTTAAGAATATCCTTCACGACTTTCCAATGCATTTGACCAGGATTGGCTATATATCTGCTCGTGACACTTAGAGCAAATGCCACATCCGGTCTGGTAGATATCATCCCATACATGATACTCCCTATGGCTGACGCATATGGTATGTGTGTCATTTTCTCTATCTCTTCGTCAGTCTTGGGACACATAGACTTGGATAGAGAGACTCCATGACACATAGGTAGATGTCCTCTCTTGGACTCATCCATTGAAAACCTTTTCAATATAGTGTCGATGTAGGTAGCTTGAGTAAGTCCTATCATTCTCTTAGATCTATCTCTATAGATCTGTATCCCTAAAATATAGGACGCCTCACCCAAATCCTTCATCGAGAATCTACCTGATAACCATATCTTTGTTGACTGCAACATCCCTACATCATTCCCAATGAGTAAGATGTCATCAACATAAAGTACTAAGAATTTCACAGCATCCTTAACTACTTTCTTGTATACGCACGGTTCCTTCGGGTTCTTGATGAAACCAAAATCCTTTATTGTTTCATCAAATTTCTGGTTCCAACTTCTTGATGCTTGTTTGAGACCATAGATCGATCTCTGAAGCTTGCATACCTTATGCTCGCTTCCCATGGATGTGAATCCCTCGGGCTGCATCATATAGATTTCTTCCTTAATGTTTCCATTAAGAAATGCAGTCTTCACATCCATTTGTCATATCTCATAGTCATACCATGCTGCTATGGCAATAAGAATTCTTATGGACTTGAACATTGCGACTGGTGAAAAAGTTTCATCATAGTCAACTCCTTGTCTTTGAGTATAACCTTTTGCCACCAATCGTGCCTTGTAGGTCAGTACCTTTCCATCAGGCCCAAGTTTTCTCTTATAGATCCATTTACACCCTATTGGAACAATTCCATCGGGAGGATCTACTAAAGTCCAAACTTGGTTTGTATGCATCAAATCTATTTCCGACTGCATAGCTTCAAGCCATAAATTCGAATTTGCATCAGAAATTGCTTCCTTGAAGTTTCTTGGATCACATCCAATGTCGGGTTCACTTTGATCCCCTTCAAGAAGAAAACCATATCTAATAGGAGGCCTAGAAGTCCTCTCGGATCTTCTAGTAATAGGCGTGTCAATCAATGGTTCCTGAGGCGTAGGATCATTATTTTGTATCTCGGGTTCTTCTCGAATTTCTTCAAGTTCCATCATCTTGCCTTTCTTATCCAATAAGAACTCCTTCTCCAAGAAGGTGGCATTCCTTGAAACAAACACTTTTGTTTCAGTAGGATGATAAAAATAATATCCGATTGAATTCTTCGGATACCCTAAAAAATAACATAAGGTGGATCGACTATCCAACTTATCTCCCACTGTCTGTTTCACGTAAGCAGGACATCCCCAAATCCTCAAGTACGAATACTTAGGAGCTTTGTCATTCCATAACTCGTATGGTGTTTTGTTCACTGCTTTAGTGTGGACGTTGTTCAACAACAATACCGTCGTTTCAAGAGCATAGCCCCAAAACGAAGGTGGGAGCTCAGTGAAGCTCATCATAGATCGAACCATGTCCAACAAAGTTCGATTACGACGCTCCGAAACACCATTAAGCTGAGGTGTCATAGGAGGAGTCCACTGAGAGAGAATCCCATTCTCTTTTAGATAGCTCAAAAACTCGGTACTCAAGTATTCTCCACCTCGATCCGATCAAAGTGCTTTAATCCTCTTACCTAGTTTGTTTTCTACTTCAGCCTTGAATTATTTGAACTTTTCAAATGATTCAGACTTATATTTCATCAAATATAAGTACACATACCTAGAATAATCATCAGTAAAGGTAATGAAGTAGGTGTGACCAAATTTTGTACCAATACTAAATGATCCGCAAACATCCGTATGGATCAAATCCAATAGATTTTGACTACGCTCAGGTTTTCCTTTGAAAGGAGATTTAGTCATTTTTCCTTTCAGACAGGACTCACAAGTAGGTAGAGAGTTAATATCAGACATATCAAACATGCCCTCTCCCACTAGCTTGTTCATCCTCCTTGAGGAAATATGACCTAGCCTAGCATGCCAAAGGTTTGCCGGGTTTTGACTATCGATTTTCCTTTTGTTTGTTGTTACCGATTTATCAACATAATTTATTGGAACGTCTTTTAATTTTAAGTTATATAGATCGTTTTCAAGTTGTCCATTTCCAATCAAACATTCATTCTTGTAAATATTGCAAATCTCATTCACAAAATTGCAAGAAAAACCATCTCTATCAAGCATAGAAACAGAAATAATGTTTTCAATCAAGTCTGGAACAAATAAAACATCTCTCAAAAGTAACTTAAAATCGTTCTGCAAAATTAAATAAACGTCTCCCACAGCTTTGGCTTCAACTCTAGAACCATTTCCGAGCCTCAGCTGGGTCTCACCCATTCTAAGCTTGCGACTTCTTGTCATGACCTGCAAATCATTGCAAATGTGAGATCCACATCCGGTATCCAATACCCAAGAAGTAGTATTAAGTGAAACATTTATTTCAATATAAAACATACCCTTCGCAGTTCGCAACTGCTCTAGATATTCCTTGCAGTTACGTTTCCAATGACCGGGTTTCTTGCAGTGATGGCAAACATCCTTGGACTTTTCCATGTTTGAAGCCTTTGTCTTGTTCTTCTTCTCGGGTCCGGTTTTCTTGGATGGGGCAGAACGTTTCTTACCCTTTGTACTTGGCCCCTTCTTAGCAGAAGAAGAGGAGCCCACCAAGAGAACCGGTTTATCCTTCTTTAAAGTGGCTTCATAAGTTACAAGAATATTGACCATCTCTTCAAGGGAGGCCTCTATCTTGTTCATATTGAAATTCACCACAAAACCGTCAAATGATGAAGGAAGAGAGAGAAGTAATAAGTCCACATTGAGTTCATGCTCCAATACCAATTCAAGCGTTACCAACTTCTGAATGAGCCAAATCACGCGTACCCCATGATCACGGACCGAAGTCCCTTCACGCATACGACATGTCATTAACTCTTTTACAGTAGCGAACCTTTCAGCTCTCGATTGAGCTCCAAAAAGTTCCTTGAGTTGTACGTGAATGTCAGCGGCATTCACGGTATCCTCAAATCGCCTCTGGAGTTCATCAGACATCGAAACTTGCATATAGCATTTGGCCTTGATATCATGGTCCCACCATTTATCAAGTTTGGCCAACTCTTCCGGACTTATATCAGCTGGTGCTTCCTTCGGAGGAGATTTTTCTAACACGTAGAACATCTTCTCCGAGGTCAAGACAATCTTCAACTTACGGAACCATTCCGTATAGTTTGCGCTAGTCAGTTTGTTTTGTTCGAGAATAGAGAATAGTGGATTGCGCGAATTCATCTTAATAAAATACTGAAAAGAAACAGACAATAATCAGTGATTGTTTAATTAATTTACTAAGACATAAAATAGGCGAAATTTATTTTATGAATCTCACTCCCACTATTTTAACGATTTTACTACCCTCTAGTGAAAACGAGAAACATTTTCTTTAGTGGAAACATGGAGTCCAATTGACAAACTATAGTTCCGAATAATATCAGCCAACCATAATTTTCAAAAGGTAGAGCCCAATTGCTTCCAAAGCAACCTCCATGTTTTTTTTTTTACCTCATGTCCAATAAGGGCCCAATAATATGACGTCGTTTATTGTGACATGTCAAGATGACCCATCAATATTAAGTTGTGATGGACGGTCGCCATGTGGATCCCCAATAATATGAGCCAATCCCATGGGAGTTTCATCCAACTTACAACATGTGTCGATCCAATGTACAGCTTTCCGACGAACGGGCCCCCCCCAATAATATGAGCCGGACCGTATCCGCGGGTAGCATCTCATACATTGATCGTTGATGGAAGGTAGGAACATTTAAACAATATTTAAATTTCCTTTATTTATCTTGATATCAATTTTAAATCATATTTAAAATGAGGGATTTTAATTTAGAAAATTTGTCTCATCATTTAAAATTTGTATGCTTGCGGGATTCATACAATTTAGTCTAAACATGCATACAACGATAATATCATATATTATATTTTAGGATGATCGATTCCATTACTAATCGACCCGTGGTTGCCAATCACGAGTCTAAGTCCAATCCTAGGTGATATGCAAGTATGCAATGCAATCCTATTACATTGTGCTTCCAATTTACATTTTTTCAGTCTTTATCATTGCTTGCTGGTCCTACCTCCATCTTCAAAATCTCCCACTATTTCTAGTAAATTTACAATAAATTACTATGACAAATAAAGGGATATATTATAGGGGTGGGAACGGGCCATAAACCAGGACCACTTTTATTACAAATGATAAAATCAAATTTGGGCCATAACCAGACCCATTAATAAAACTCAACAATCAATAATAAAACCAAATGTAAACAACCTAACATACACCTATAATATTGGTCATGGCAATCGATCATCCTTATCCAATAATATTTAATTCCAAATTAATTTAATTGGATAACATGCAGTGGCAATAAATTTAAATAGATAAAATCATATTTCACATATAAAATCTTATTTTATATACAAAATCATATTTTATCTAGTTTATCCCTAAAATCATATTTTAAATATAAAATCCAATTTTATACATAAAATCATATTTTATTATCAATTGTACCAAAATTATTAATTAAATATTTAATTTATTGGATTAAATTTATAAATTTCCAAAATTCAAAATTTATCCAAAAATTAATTTTCTTAAAATTTTGGGCTCAAACAATTTTGACTCATTGCCTCATGGACTAATCCAAACAATTTTCAATTGGTCTAAAACTTATAATTTCTAAAATTATAAAAGAATAAAAAAAATTTAAATTTAATTTTTGGGGCTGCCCGGGACAATCCCGGGCAGCCCGCCCTTCCCTGCTAGGCTGGGCCATAGCCCAGCCGAGCGCTGGGCTACTGGGCTGCCACCTGCGGCCCAGTTGCACGCTGGGCTAGGGCAACATTTTCCCTAGCCCAGCTGCTGGGCCACTGGGCCGCCACCTGCGGCCCAGTTGCGCGCTAGGCTAGGGCAACATTTGCCCTGGCCCAGCCGCCAGGCTGCTGGGCCGCCTTACGCGGCCCAGCTGGATGATGGGCTAGGGCAACTGTTGCCCTAGCCCAGCAGGGCGCAGCCTTTGCTGCGCGCCGGCCGGCGGGCGGCGGCTGCCCGCTGCCCTTCCGGGCAGCCGGCAGCCCCACCCCAAAAATAAAAAAAAAAAATTTATTTATTATTTGAAAATTGAGGCATGGTACAATTTTGATAAAATTTTAATCGTATGATCCGAGAGCAACCTGGCTCTGATACCACTGTTGGAACACTGTCGTTCTTCGGATCGAAAAAAAAGAAAGTGATACCCGGTGCAGCGGAAGTTTTAAATTTTATATGGAACGATTCCATATGAGTATCAAATTCCTACGATTAAAATTGATAATATATAAAATTTAAACAATATAAATTTTACCTTAAAATCTCGAAGCGAGATTATGGACACCAACAGATTAAACTGCTCTTGTTGTATATCCCAGGAACTGATGAACGAACAATTCTTCAATCAGGTCCACGAACAGAAATTTAATCCCTCTTATAGACTGCACTAGAAAGTCTATCAGAAGTTTCTACGAAGAGAAATAACAGATTTGATCTGTTAAACCAGACTGCAAATACGAAATTCATAGGCTGGAATTTTCGAACAGAGAGAGGAGAGGGGGCGGCCACACCTAGAGAGAACAACTAGGGTTTTCGAAAATTTTGTGACCTCTGTTGTATAATTTCTGTACTGCAATAACTTATTTATAATGTGGGCTGCTAACAGCTTAGGGCCCATTAGTCATAAGTTCAAGCCTGACAAGCAAAGCCCGCATGTTCAGAAATTAATATAAAATTCATCGTGACTCAGATTGATAAACCAATTCCACCAATGTGCACAGAAATCATTTCTGCATCTTTTAAAGTCAAGATAAATTTTCTGAATCCAAATTGAGTGGTTTCCAAAAATGTCCATCACTATGTCATTTTAGAAAATCTTACTCCCTCTACTTTTAAATAAAAAGTCCCACTTCTTTATTCACTAAATTTAACTCTTTAAATTTAATTATCTCAACGGGAATTATAAATCCATTACTTGTGTGACCCTCAATGGTTCAGGGATACAGCTAGCCGTGGGCTCACAACTCCTTGTGACTCGGAACAACAATTTCCGACTTTCCCATCAAATCATGGTAAGAGCGCCTAGCAACATCGCCCCATGATTCCCTAGGTATCACTGATAGTGCCTGCAAGAACCAATAGATTTTGGTTAGCATACAGTACGGTCCCTTCATCCATATATCCCGATCGAATCAACAACCATTGGTAAATCGAGAGTCGTTCGAGATTCGATAACTATGCAATACATCTTGAAGATCAAATAGTGACATCGCATGTGCTACTAGAAAACCAAGTAACCTAAAACGCATCATGTACTCTGGCCAGAGATTCGTCACACTAATATCTCCTCAGATTGCATAGGATATCCACACTCGCAAGTATGTGGTGAATCCTTGACAACAAAGCATCGACTCCTATATGTGTCGTAACTGTACCCAATCCCGACACCTGATGACCCCAATAGAGTCGGTAAACGAGTCAAAGTAAAGTACTAGCATATAGAGTCTCAATGATATTTCAAGTAGTAAGGACTAATGTTGTACAACCAAAACCGCGGACTTTATCTACTCGATAAGTGATAACCACTTGGAAAGTCCGGATAGGGTAGTTCAATCATTCATCATATGAATATCCATTTGCATGCTTTGAACATCTCTATGTTCCATACCAATGAAACGTGGTACTCGGCATCGCAAATGCTAGTCTCAATCTCGAGCGATCCTTATCCTTATTAACGGACGGCTCAATTGACTAGGAACTGTTTAGAATATACAGTGACTTTAAGATGTGTTTCATGATAGCCATCCCCATGTGCTACCATATCTTACATACACTATAGTATATTCAAGGTCTTCATCTAAACATCTTATAGTATGTCACAACATAATAATATGATAAAAGATAAAGTAAATGCCATTATAAAAGTGTAAATTATATTAAACAAAAGATTGTTTATACATAGAGTCATAAAAGCCCTTAGACACAAGTTGGCTCACCGGGCACCCACTCTTTCAGAGAATGCTCCAAATGATCCGCAATAATGTTAAAATCTCCTCCAACTATCCAAGGGCAACCATGAGTGGGCTTGCAGTCCAAAAGACCCTCGCACAACAATCTACGACCACTTCTATCACACTTAGCATAAACAATAGACAAATAAATATCAGTGGGGAAAAGAGCAGATGATATTTTCAAGGGTAAAAACTGTTCGTGATCTACACACACGGCCACCGAGACTTCCATAGAGTGATAAAACCAAATCTTGCTGGTAGTAAATATTTTTATGATTTTAAAAAAAATTTAAATTTTAGAATTTCAAAAATTAACAAAAATTAGGAAACTCTAACCCATCTCCTTCCTCAAATCCTTGCCGTCGCCGCCATTCCTCCGACTAATTCCGATCGGCCAGAGACAGCACACATGGAGGCGACCACCATGGTACCGTCACATTTCCCGATTGTCGCTTTATCGGGTGGAAAATTGGCCCCGATTTTTTCGAAGCTCATTTCGGACGATTATGCGACATTTCTGGCGATGAGTTGATGCTTTGTGAGGCGCCTGGTCATGGGCTCCTCATCGATTTCCGTCGGAAACGGCCTGTAGATCGGCCGATTTGCTCGATTTCCGGCGGCCCCTGAAACCCTAGCCGAAAATTCGAATTTTTTCCTTTGTTTTTTTGTTTTTTTTTTAACGAAAAAAAAAATCTGGACTGAAAAATTCGAAATTGATTCAAAAAAACCATAGTTTGTTTTCGATTAAACCAAATCGAATATAAAACTGTATCTCAATGATTTAAACACGAGTGTCTCTGATACCACTTGTTAGGAAAAATCAATATAAACTTAAATCCAAAATAATCATGCTAAATCATCAAGAATAAAACCATAAACTGAAGCGGAAACGTACCTTAATTCATAACAATTGATACTGATGTAGATCTGCATGGTTTGGCCTTCCAGATCAACACGATTTTCCTTGAGAGTTCCTTCAATTCTCTCACGTTCTCTAACTATCGATGAGAATATAATAGAATGACATCAACATCGTGTGATCTGGGGACCATAACCCTTATTTATATTTTGGGATTCTATTTAAGCTCATCAATCAAATAGAAAAACCCACTAGTATCTACACATTAAAGGTCACATCCTATTAGATACATTAAAGCCCAAATAAACCGAAACTTTATTTAAATCACTTTTATGGGCTAACTTTATTTGACAGTCCATAATACATAATTATTTACATATAATTCTAACGTTGGATTTATGATCCAAAAATTTATATTCGGAATACCTCTCGATTGATACTCCAATTTTCAAATCGGAGTCCATGAGATTCAGCTTCTGATCTTCAAAGTTGGATAGTTTGATTTCGTTTACGAGTCGGGCAATCTCATCCGGATCCATGTAAGAGAAACCAGCAGAGATATATGAACGCTCAGATCAAGCGACGTCGAACCTACAAACGTACGTAGAGATGGCTCTCACGAGGATTCCGTACAAAGCCTATATAGGAGATATTAAATTAAAGGTACTGTTATTGATATACTAGTAACTCACGATTTTGGTCACGCGGTGGATATTTAATTTATCCGTAGTTTATAGTGTATTTGTTATCTAATTTCATTTTAATTTGATGTAGGTGCATATAGAACAGGAAACAATACGTGAAAGCACGAAGGAATATCATGAAATTAGGCTAAGGGTAAAATATTAATGGTGGAGTGACTAAATAAAATTAAAATTGTCACCATTACACTAGATCGATCGGGAATAAATTTCCCTTGTGTGCATCTAAAACGATTAAAACAAGGACCTACTAACATATCAATAAATGCAATGATTATAATCGGATAAAAAAAATCATAACATGAGGGATATTTTTGTACGAAATAAATAAAAGGGATTGATCTGATAAATTCGTAAACTACAAGGACTTAATTGAGTATTATTCTTCTTCTTAAATTTAAGGGCAAATTGCATATATCACCCATGTGAAATCTCGGAAGTTAGTAAATCTCAGGTTTGTTGATAAGCGCCTAGAAAAGTTTTTTGAGCTAGTAACATGACCTGATGATTCCGAATCTGTAGCATACGCACCTTCCTGCTATGTTTTTTTACTTCACGCTCAATATGGTGTGAATATCCAAGTTTTTTTCCATAAAAAATGTCTAAAATACTCTCAAAGTACTATTAAATTATTGTTATATCTCAAAAAAAAGGTCTAAAATACCCTTGCGCGCTAAACTAATAATAAGATAAAATAATCCTATATAATTTTCATAGTTATTTAATTAAAAATTGTTTATTTTATTTAATTAAATATATAAATATATAACAAATTAATATAATTATTTATTTAAGTAGGGACAATTTTGTCAATCTTATTTTTGAATTGACTAAATTCTGAGTTGGGATGCGTCAAAAACTTTTACAAGAGGTTATCAACAAACTCGAGATTTCATGAGGGTGATATACGCAATTTACCGTAAATTTAAAAACACATTAAGAATTAATGAGAATATAATAATACAATTTTCAAAGCATCCGATTTTTGGGTAAAAAAACATAAATATTTTTGAAAATCTTACTTGGTTCATGTTCAAGAAACTTATTATCATTTTTTTTATATTAATTATTTAGATTTGATTGATTGCCCATCCAATGTTTTCCATTAATGTTTGTAGGGTCTAACAAAAGAAAAATTGTATTTGTTGAAAATTTACCTAAAAAGGGAATTTGCGAAATCAAGTTTTAAAAGTTTAATCAATTAATCAATAGTTTAGGTGTCACAATTTTATAGTATACATGTCTTTTCTATAGAAACAGAGATATATAGTTCTTTATTATTATAATAATAATAATAATAATAAGTCATATTCTCAAGTAAATGCTCAAGTCCAGAATAATAAGTGGATTTTTTTTAAAATATATATATAGTAGGTCTCTTGTGAAACGATATCATATATAATATTTTATATGTGAGTCTGGTCAATTCTGTTAATATTTATAATTAAAATCAATAATTTTGGTATATATTTTTTATGGATGACCCAGATAAAAAACTCGTCTATCAAAATTGACCTGTGAGCCGTCTTGTCTCACAAGATCACATAAGCGGATTCTCACATAAATGTACAACGTAGGTGATCACCATATCAAAACTTTACATACACACATATATATTAGTTTTGACTCTGGGAAACCTATCGTAGACACCTACATGAGCAACGACTGATGTGACATTCACCTATTGGATATACAATATGCAACATGAACTGGTGCCACAATGATCTCCAAGAGATCAAAACTTTATGTATACTAGCACACAAACGTACGCGTTGCGTGCATTATATATTCCAATATTTTAATTGAAAATGTAAAAAAAAAAAATAGCGAAAGTGAAAAATGGAAATTTTGTAAAATTTGTTAATTAAAAAATGAAAACAAAAAAATTGTGGAATGAAAAATGAAAATTTTGTAAATGGATATCCGTAAAAATTGAAAAAACAAAAAGATGTGGAAGTGGTATTTTTGTAATTATATGGTCATCAAATGTTAAAAGTAAAGGGGTTGGTCAATGGTCATACCAACATATCAACTCCTTAACACATATCAACTCCTTAACTTTAATAAAATAAAAGAGAAAATAGAAGAGATATATATGTATATATATGTATGTGTGTGTGTCTGTCTGTCACTGGTGAAATTTATTAGAGCCTGATAATCACACAATGAATCCAATAGGAGGAAATGAAATATTTGAGATTATTAACTTTAAAAAAAATATGTCAAGAATTATTCTCGGAATTTCAATAATATTTTCTTAGCATCAATGAGCGGGTCCACCAAAGGTCCACAAGTCATTTATAATGATTTTCATTAAGAAATTAATTAAATTAAATTAAATATTATAAATATAATTCAAGTTTGAGATTCGTCCACATACCGCGTATGTTGTGTCAAATAAATAATTTAAATTAATAACTCAAGATAATATTACTTGTGGACTGTGGTCTAATCATCTACCGTAATTGTTGATTAGGAACCGACCACAAGTATAAAATCGAAATAAATGTTCCACGATTATTGATTGGCGATTGAAAATATGACTATTCAAATTTAATCATAAATTTTCTTTCTAATATATGCTATTTTTTTTGTCGGTTACTTGTTTTTATTTAAACCAAGGTGTGAAGTTTTAAAAATGTTTCAAATATCATCTTTAGTTATAACAAATTTCTCTCTCAGCTAAAAAATAAATATGAATTGTTTACTTTCTACAAATCTTAAAGAAAAATTACCCAAAATTTTAAAACCAATACACTCTCTCATAACACAACGATTATCTATCATAATACGTAGCGACGTAAGTTAGCAAGCTATTAGATTAAGCATCAAGATTTATTCAACGTGCTTCTAAAAGTTATTGACTGCAACTTCTCTGTAAAAACGAAAAAAAATATACTTTTTTTAAGGAAATAATTTTTTTTTATTGTAGTCGAAATATTTCCCTTTTTTTTTTGTTGTCCCTTTTCAGGAATTCTTACTCCATTCTCTAAACTCTGCTCAAATCCTAGGGTATTTTGTAGATGTATCAAAAAAGGGATTTGGATCTCCTATTGTGGGGCATCCCCACAGTAGGGGAGCCGTGGGGGTTACCCCCACAATCCAATTTTCATTTTTTTTTTTTGTTTTTTTAATATATATTTTGATTCTTTAATTTTTTTTTAATTATTGGAGTTTTTTATTTTTTATTTTTTGCTAAAATTTTTGAGGTTTTTATTTTTCTCTTTTGGAAATACGTATTTATTACATTCTAATTCTTTTTTAAAAAAAAATCTCCTTGTTTTTATCTTGTCAAATTTCTTATATCATTTTTTTTCTTCTTATAATTTATATTTCAATACTACATAATAATGCACCAACTAATTATTATTAATATGGAAACACAAATAAATAATTTATATGTTGTGTGCTTTCATTTCAACTAAAATCGAAAAAAATACAATTGATTAATAATGTGTATTAGATAAGAAGAGTGTTATTTACACTCCAAAAAGTGTTAATAACACTCCACTTTATATCATTAATCATTTTTTAGACAAATTTATCCTTCCATATACTTTTCTTAAATTATGAAATCTTGATTATCTAAAAAACATCTAAATATAAAGTCTTTCTACATTAAATTTTATTTTAAAAATCAAATAAAAATTTAATATTTTAAGAAATTGCCATATTTTTTATAACATAAAATAAAATATATTTTATTATATATAAAAAATATATAAAATTGCAAAAAAAAAAAAATTATACCGATGGACATAAAATTTTGGTTACTTTTTTATTCAAGATATATAAAAGTACCAAACTTTTGCTAATCTAACATGACAATAAAAAATATATTTTTACATTATATTTTAAATCATAGAATAACGTTTTTATTAAAAAAAATAAATTTATTAATTTTTATAATTTGTCAATTAAATTATATATTTAACATGTTTAAATATATAAAATATCGATTGTTTTTCCATCCATATAAAAATTTTTCAAGTTCAAAGTTCAAACAACTTTTTAGAATTAATTGTTTATTGCACAAATTTTAATTCCAATTCCAATAATCAAAATAGACAAGCTGAATATTTAAAATGTGTACACAGTACAATATAAATAATATTTTAAAAAATGATATATTTGACATATTTAAGTTAAATTAAAAAAAAAAAGAAAAAAATGTTTAAAAAATCGAATGACCTATATCAATTTACCAATGACAATATAAAATTCAATTGGTCAAACTAACTACTGAAATTAAATAAAATTTATATGGCATATGATCAAATTTATCTTTGTTAAAAATATAATTAATTAAAAATTAAAATAATTATGATACATTAATTTTTTTAGAAAAAAGTTATTCTAAGATTTTAAATAGTATAATTTAGATATATCTTGTTTATTATCATGTTAGATTAGAAAATTTTTGGAAGATCAAAATTTATACATCTCATACTTTTATATATCTTGAATAAAAAAAATTATCCAATATTTTATGTACCTCGGTATAATTTTTTTGTTATTTTATATTTTATTTTTATATAATAAAAAATATTTATTTATAAACTATAAAAAATATGGCAATTTTTTAAAATATTAAATGTTATTGTTTTAAAATAAAATTTTAGTCGTTAATATAAAAATGTTTTATATTTTTTTTTTTTTGTTAGATAATCAAGATTTCATAATTTATGAAAAGTATATGTAATTTAAGGAAAGTATATGTATGGGCAAATTTGTCTAACAATTGATTATATGAGGTGGAGTGTTATTAATACTTTTTGGAGTGTAAATAACACTCCCCATTAGATAAATATTTATTGAAATTAATGATTTAAACAAAATTAGGGGTGAGTAATATACCAGTTAACCGAATAAACCGACCGAACCGAAAATTTGGTTCGGTTAATTCAAAAATTCAGTTTTATTTTAAAAAAATTTCGATTAATTCGGTTCGATTTTTTATTTCCATAAAGAATTTCGATTAACCGAATTAACGAAATTATAAATATTTTGATTTTTTTATATGGTATTTGTTAATGTTTATATATTTAATTTTTTATTATATTTTTATTTTTTCAAGAATAATGTGTTTTTTTATCATAAAAAACTCATATTAAATTATTAGTTTTCATAATTTTTATTTTTAAATAGTTTAAAAAATTAATTGGTTAATGCGGTTACCGACCGAACTATGAAGAAATACAAAGAAACATGAAACAAATATTTTGATATAAAGAAATATGAAACAAATCCAAAAAAATGAAGGAAAAAAAAAAGAAGAGTTAAAATATATTTTTAAAAAAAAAAGAACAAAAAAATTGAAAATTGGTTTGTGGGGTTAAACGTTGTCGTTTACCCCCACAACATCCCCTATAGTGGGGATGCCCACAGTAGGGGATCCAAATCCTCAAAAAAGGTTAGGCTCGTTGGGTTGACTCGTCCTGCTGTATAAAATAAGTGGATTAGATTGACAATTTTTCAACCCACCAACTCACGAGCCGGTCCGCCTAGTGGTTAGTTATGTCGGGTTGTTGTAGGTCGGCTCACCCCAACCCTTTAAATTACACGTAAACTCACCGGATTGGGTTGTCAATAAAAATTTCACGTAAACTCCTTGAGGCTTCTATCACTTCTTGCATTCCTCTTCTCTGGTATTACTTGTGGGTTTTTGCTTTTTCTAGCTATTTTTCGTTAAGAGATGACAATTCAGAAATTTTTGGAGGTTGTTTGCTTCATATTTTTTGATGATTAATTTGCTCACTTTTCGATGCATTTTTGGCTCATTTTAAACTGAAATCATGTAGTAGCCCGTAGCCAAAATCAATGATTAAGGGATTAATCAATGCTAATTAAATATATTGGGTACCGGATGGATCGGAAGCTCCGATGCAGGATCGGAAGCTCCGATGCAGGATCGAAAGCTCCGATGGTATTACGTCAGGCATGACATGTGGCAGGATCAGAAGCTCCGATCAGGATCGGAAGCTCCGATCACCCCTATCCGAAGTCAACCAGTGATATTTTGACACGTGGCAGATAACGATGTTCGGAAGCTTCGATGGCAGGATCGGACGTTCCGATCGAGGATCGGAGGTTCCGATCGTGGTCTATAAATAGAAGGCCGAGGCTTCATTTTGATTTGCCAATTCCGAGAATTCCCTCTCCTTTTAGACGTTTTCGAGTTGTTCTAGTCTTCTTAGGCTTGGCCCGGAGGTCGGCGAGGCATTTGGGAGTCTTAGCGGAGTTGTGCCCAAATTCTGGAGGCATCGACATCAAAGGGCTAACGACGGACGAAGGTATAGCTTTTGCTTTCTAAAAATATTTAGGAGTATGCAATAGCTTAGTTAAGGCTTTTAGAGCACTTTAATGATAGTAGTATCATTTGGCAGTGTAGAGCAGACTATAGGCGTGGAACTAGAGTTGGTAGAGCTTGCACTGATTTGAGGTACGAAAGTACTGTTCGAGATATCCTGACTGAGTATGCATGTATTATGTGACTGCATGGTTTATATGTCATTGATTTATGCTGCATTCATTTGCATACTGAGCTATCTCCTTCGAGATGTCTATTAGTAGGGTTGTACCCTATCCTGTTAGTGGATGGACTTTCATGGCTTTGGGTCCGGTAAATCCACTGGTATTATGGTATGGGAGCCACCTCCTGAAGCGACGGCACAACGTGCTACATACCAGGGCCCGGTCTGTCTTTGTATCTGATCCTTGACCTCGAGTTATAGGGAGTTCACTTTGCATGCATGTATACTCATACTCTCGTACTGAGCGTTTTATGCTCACGTCTCGTACTCTGTGTTTTTGTACACCCTATTCCATGGAGAAGGTTTGCGATTGGATGAGGCGGGTGGATCCAAGAGGGGCTAGGCAGTGGTTGGCCAGCTGGAGCTTTGCCTAGGTTTTATTCTGTTGTTATTGGATTGATACAACTATTCGATTTGGTTGTATTATATTTGGGTATTTACAGATTCCTTTACTTGGGATTGTATAATGTCTATGGTTTCCGCAGCTTAATTCTGATTACTGTTTTGATTAAGTTAATTGCATGCCTAAGTTTTGTTTAGTAGGTGATCCGAGTAAGGGTCACTACATTTATGGTATCAGAGCTTAGTACGCTTTCATCCGGAAGGGAGTGAGAGCTGGTTTTTCTATGGTAAGGGAGCGCGACCCCCGATGCCACTGGTATCTGCTTTGAGAGCCTATCGAGCTCTAGAGTCTGGCGGGGAAGGTTACCTTATCTATGCAGTTGATTTGTCCGCTGAGAGCGTTGGGATAGAGAGCATTCCGGTCGTGGATGAATTTTCAGATGTATTTCCTGATGAGATTCCGGGTTTTCCTCCTGTTAGGGAAGTTGAGTTTGGCATAGAGTTGATGCCGGGTACTTCGCCTATTTCTCGAGCACCGTATCGTCTGGCTCCGTCAGAGATGCGTGAGTTGAAGAATCAGCTACAGGATCTTTTGGACAAGGGGTACATTCGTCCTAGTGTATCTCCTTGGGGAGCTCCTGTTCTTTTTGTAAAGAAGAAGGATGGGTCTATGCGGCTATGCATTGACTATCGTCAGTTGAACCGAGTTACTGTGAAGAACAAGTATCCTTTGCCTCGTATTGATGACTTGTTTGATCAGCTGCAGGGCACTTCAGTTTACTCCAAGATTGACTTAAGATCTGGGTATCATCAGTTGAGAGTTCGAGATCAGGACGTAGCCAAGACTGCATTCCGTACTCGCTATGGGTATTACGAGTTTCTAGTGATGCCTTTTGGTTTGACTAATGCGCCGGCTATATTCATGGACCTGATGAACCGTGTCTTCAGGGAGTATTTGGACAAGTTTGTCGTGGTCTTCATTGACGACATCTTGGTGTATTCGCGTAATATGAAAGAGCATGTTTCTCACTTGCGGTTGGTACTGCAGACTCTTCGAGATGAGCAGTTATACGCCAAGCTGAGCAAGTGTGAGTTCTGGATGGATCGAGTGGTCTTTCTTGGCCATATCATATCCAGGGAGGGGATTTCTGTTGATCCAAGCAAGATTGAGGCGGTGCTTAATTGGTCGCGACCGACGACGGTTGCTGAGATCCATAGCTTTCTGGGTCTAGCAGGATATTATTGTCGCTTCATTCTGAACTTCTCTCAGTTAGCTCGACCGTTAACGCAACTTACCCGCAAGGGTGTTGATTTCGAGTGGTCCTTCGAGTGTGAGGAGAATTTCTGTGAGATTCGACGGCGGTTGACTTCTGCGCCAGTGTTGGCATTACCGACAGGATCTGGAGGGTATGTGGTGTACACTGATGCTTCTCTTCAGGGGTTAGGTTGTGTCCTGACTCAGAATGTGCATGTGATCGCATACGCTTCTAGACAGCTGAAACTTCACGAGGACAACTATCCAGTCCATGATTTGGAGTTAGCAGCCATTGTGTTCGCTTTGAAGATCTGGCGTCATTATCTTTATGGCGAGAAATTTGAGATCTTCACCGACCATAAGAGTCTCAAGTATTTGTTCACTCAGGCGGAGTTGAACATGAGGCAGAGACTTTGGATGGACTTGCTTAAGGACTATGATTGCGAGATTAAGTACCATCCGGGAGCTGCTAATCTCACCGCTGATGCATTGAGTCGCAAGGTGAGACTATTCGCACTTCAGACTTGTTCGATATCTAGTGCGATCAGTGACTATTGTACTTCAAGATATACTTTCAAGCATAAGAAAGGTATGCAGAGTATCCAGATGTTTGCGATATTATCTGAGCCAGCTTTGTATTCGCGGATTCGAGATGCTCAGATGTCTGATTCGAAGACCCAGCGTTTAGCTCGTCTAGCTAACGAGGGTAGCTCGTCTGAATTTCATTATCAGTCAGATGGCTTTCTGTGTTTGTCTGGTAGGCTTGTGATTCCGCAGGATGTAGAGTTACGAGAGGAGATTTTGTCTCAGGCGCATCGCACTAAGTTGAGTATTCGTCCTGGGAGCAACAAGATGTACAAGGATCTACGTACTCGTTTCTGGTGGAAGGGAATGAAATGTAGTGTTTATCAGTTTGTTTCGAGATGTTTGGTATGTCAACAAGTCAAGGCAGAGCACCGACGACCTGGAGGTTTGCTTCACAGTCTGCCTATTCCTGAATGGAAATGGGAGTTTATCACGATGGACTTTGTGACCCATTTGCCGGTATCCCCGAGGAACTGTGATGCTATCTGGGTTGTGGTGGACCGACTCACCAAGTCAGCGCATTTCATTGCCTATAGCCGGGAGTACAATGTGGATCGTATGGCACGGTTGTATATTCAGGAGATCGTTCGACTTCATGGAGTGCCTATGAGCATTGTCAGCGATCGAGACCCCAGGTTTACTTCTAGGTTCTGGGGGATTGTTCAGCGTGCGATGGGCACTACTCTCAGCTTGAGTACTGCCTATCATCCGGAGACAGACGGTCAGTCAGAGCGCACTATCCGTACTTTGGAGGATATGCTTCGAGCATGCACTATAGATTTTGGTTCAGCCTGGCAGGATCATTTGCCTTTGATTGAGTTCGCGTACAACAACAGCTACAATACTAGTATTGGGATGACACCTTTTGAGGCATTGTACGGGCGATGTTGTCGTACTCCACTCTTCTGGGAAGAAGTGGGGGAGAGACAGGCTGAGGGACCGGAGTTTATCCAGCAGGCGGTAGACATTGTTGATCAGATCAAGAAACAGATTAAGACTGCACAGGATCGTCAGGCCAGCTATGCTAACACCAAGCGTAGGCCTTTGCAGTTCGATGTCGGGGAGAAAGTGTTTCTGAGAGTGCCACCTTTTCGCAAAATTCTCAGATTTGGCCTTAAGGGCAAGTTGTCTCCCAGGTTTATCGGTCTGTTTGATATCTTGGAGAGCATTGGAGATTTGGCTTATCGAATAGCTTTGTCACTGCATCTTTACAGTATTCACGACGTGTTTCACGTATCTCTGTTGCGACGGTATCTGGCGGATGAGTCTCATATTCTGCAGTGGTCTGAGGTTCAGTGAGCAAGGATTTGACCTATGTTGAGAAACATATTCGTATCCTGGATCATAAGGATAAGGTTTTGCGGAACAAAGTCATTCCTCTGGTTTTAGTTCAGTGGCAGCGCCGAGGCACTGAGGAAGCTACTTGGGAACTCGAAGACTGGATGCGCACAGAATATCCTGAGTTGTTTTGATTTCATTTTCGAGTTGTATTCAGTTGTAAATGTTTGATTAGAATAAAGAATGTTTCTGATTTCTGTCTTACATTCGGTACTTAAGATCTGATTTCGAGGATGAAATATCTTAAGTGGGGGAGAATGTAATAGCCCGTAACCAAAATCAATGATTAAGGGATTAATCAATGCTAATTAAATAGATTGGGTACCAGATGGATCGAAAGCTCCGATGCAGGATCGGACATTTCGATCGAGATCGGAAGCTCCGATGGTATTATGTCAGGCATGACGTGTGGCAGGATCGGAAGCTCCGATCACCCCTATCCGAAGTCAACCAGTGATATTTTGACACGTGGCAGATAACGATGTTCGGAAGCTCCGATGGCAGGATCAGAGGTTCCGATCGTGGTCTATAAATAGAAGGCTGATGCTTCATTTTGATATGCCAATTCCGAGAATTCCCTCTCCTTTTAGACGTTTTCGAGTTGTTCTAGTCTTCTTAGGCTTGGCCCGGAGGTCGGTGAGGCATTTGGGAGTCTTAGCGGAGTTGTGCCCAAGTTCTGGAGGCATCGAAATCAAAGGGCTAACGACGGACGAAGGTATAGCTTTTGCTTCCTAAAAATATTTAGGAGTATGCAATAACTTAGTTAAGGCTTTTAGAGAACTTTAATGATAGTAGTATCATTTGGCAGTATAGAGCAGACTATAGGCGTGGACCTAGAGTTGGTAGAGCTTGTACTGATTTGAGGTACGAAAGTATTGTTCGAGATATCCTGACTGAGTATGCATGTATTATGTGACTGCATGGTTTATATGTCATTGATTTATGCTGCATTCATTTGCATAGTGAGCTATCTCCTTCGAGATGTCTATTAGTAGGGTTGTACCCTATCCTGTTAGTGGATGGACTTCCATGGCTTTGGGTCCGGTAAATCCACTGGCATTATGGTATGGGAGCCACCTCCTGAAGCAACGGCATAGCGTGCTACATACCAGGGCCCGGTCTGTCTTTGTATCTGATCCTTGACCTCGAGTTATAGGGAGTTCACTTTGCATGCATGTATACTCATACTCTCGTACTGAGCGTTTTATGTTCACGTCTCGTACTCTGTGTTTCTGGACACCCTATTTCATGGGGCAGGTTTGCGATTGGACGAGACGGGTGGATCCAAGAGGGGCTAGGCAGTGGTTGGCCAGCTGGAGCTTCGCCTAGGTTTTATTCTGTTGTTATTGGATTGATACAACTATTCGATTTGGTTGTATTATATTTGAGTATTTACAGATTCCTGTACTTGGGATTGTATAATGTCTATGGTTTCCGCAGCTTAATTCTGATTACTGTTTTGATTAAGTTAATTGCATGCCTAAGTTCTGTTTAGTAGGTGATCCGAGTAAGGGTCACTACAAATCATCCTATGTGTGACTGAATGCAGATTTCATATATCAAGATTGAAACAATCCAAAAGTCTAATTGATCAGCCGACATTCTTGATGGATTTTAGTTTAGATTTTGAATTCAAGCCTGAGATTGGTATGATATTTGATAGCCTAGATGAGGCTTGGAAGTTTTGGATTGACTATGGTGGAAAAACTGGATTTGGAGTTAGAAAGCATTTTTTTAACAAGAATAAGAATGGCGTAATAACTTCATACAAATATGTTTGTTGCAAGGAAGGTGTTCGTAAGGAAGACAAAAGAAATTCTTTGACACTTAATCCTCGGTTTCACACTCGAACAAATTGTAAAGTAAGAATGGGTGTCAAACACGTGGAGAATAAGTATGAGGTTTATGAGTTTATTGAAGAGCATAATCACTCACTCCATCTTCTAGAGACAACTCACATGTTAGCTTTTCAACGTAAAGTTACAAAAGTTCAGGCCTATTAGATTGATTTGGAAGAGAATGTTGGGCTTAAAAAAAATCAACTTTTCAGTTGTCAAGTATACATATAGGAGGACGAGATGGTCTAGGTTATACCATTTTGGATGCTAAAAACTATATTCGATCCAAAATACAGAGAAGTATGGTATATGGGGAAGTAGGTTGTCTAATGCGATATTTTTAACAACAGTTATAAAAAAATCCATCATTTTACCATGCTAATCAGATGGATTTGGAAGAGCAGATAACTAATGTTTTTTGGGCCGATGCAAGAATGTTAATCGACTATGAATACTTTGGAGATGTTGTGTCATTGGATACCACATATTGTACGAATCGTGCACACCATCCACTTGTTATATTCTCATGTTTCAATCATCATAGAGGAACAGTGATTTTTGATGCAACACTTTTGTATGATGAAACTGCAACATCATTTAGTTGGTTGTTTGAAACTTTTTTAGAGGCACACAAGCAAAAAAAGCCTATAACTATCTTTACCGATCAGGATCAAGCTATGGCAAAGGCCTTGCACGAAGTGATGCTTGAGATATTCCATGGATTTTGCACATGGCACTTAATGCAAAACGACATCAAGCATTTGGAAAATTTGATGAAGGATGGTTCTCATTTTTTAACTGATTTTAAGATGTGCATGTATGGTATTGATGATGAGATTGAATTTGAAGCATCATGGAGTGTTTTACTAGAACAATATAATGTTCATGAAAACACATGACTACAATCTACTTACAATATAAAGGATAAATGAGCAGCTTGTTATATGAAGAATGTTTTTACTCTTGGTATGAGGAACATACAACTTAGTGAGAGCGTCAATTCTGATATAAAGAGTTGTATTAAGCCCATAGACATAATGCAATTTTTCAAGCACTTTGAAAGGGTCTTGGAGGACAAAAGGTCCAATGAGCTGAGGTGTGAATTTGAGGCACGACAATAATTATCGAGATTAAAACTAGAGAGTTCTCCTATGTTGCATCAACTTTCTGAGATTTATACCCCTACTGTGTTTCATTTATTTCAAATGGAGTTTTTTTTTGTTCGCAGCTGCTTACATTAAATATAGAAATGAAACTCAACCATTATTTGAATATTTTGTCGGGTTAATCGATGAGGATGAAGAATGGAGGGTGACATTTAATCCTAATACCAAGATGATTTCGTGTAGTTGTCAAAAATTTGAGATGACTGGATTATTTTAATGGACCGGGTGCGTCTCTCTGCCTCTGGCCTATCTGGCTTCGGCTCTGGGGGCCCGCGACCATACTCATGATCTTCTCCCCACCTGGCAAGAGGAGTTTTTGCCCTCCCCAGGGATAGAATCTTGCACCTCCAGGGTTAAGTTGAATTTTCATATATGCCTGGTGGTGCAAGGTCAAACCCTGGGGAGGGCAAAAACTCTCATTTCCAAGTGGAGAGAAGATCATGAAGTATGGGTCTGGGCCGCCCATGAGGAGGCCGATGGGCCAAAACAGGAGTGAGGGTCCAGTCCATTACAATTATTGTGTTGTCATGCTGTGAAAGTGCATGATGTGATGGACGTAAAAAAAAACATTCCAGAGCATTATATCTTGAATAGGTGGACGAGAAAAGCTAGGAGTGGAGTAGTACATGATTATATGGGCAATGAAGTCGATGAAGATCCTAAGCTACAAAGTACAGAACGATATAGGAAACTTTGTATGATGCTCGTAAGACTAGCAACCGAAGCATATGTCCATCCATCAACTTTTTCTTTGGAGCATATTTCAAAGTTGTTCTTTCTTCAAACCAAATATGTTTACACATGACAAATAAAAGGACTATATATCGTATGGTTGTATGAAATTTGATTCAGAGGACATTCCATGCAGACATATGTTAATCTTTTTGTATCAACCAAGTGTTTGAATTATCTAGTAGGTACTCAAATGATAGACACGAGATGTAAAATATGGAGCAACATATGCTATGAGTGAGGAAAATATCAACGATTATTCATAAAGGTTTTTAATGTCAAGATACTCGATGTTATCTATAAAGTTTCAATAATAATTGATGATGCATCTTTGACTGATTAAAGACAAAATTCATGGAACAAAAATTCAGCAAAATTTAAAAAATAACATTAGTATAACATACAACCATGACCGTCAAAGGAAGTAAACCATGATTGTGACCCTTGGTATTATCGATCCTTCTGAAGTAAGAACAAAATGATATAGAAAGAGATTGAAATCATCAAAAGAGAAGTCCACCTCAAAGATCGGGATCGTGGATACCGGCGTCGAAACGTGTCACATGATAACATAAATGTCCCAATCTAAATGATGGGTATGTGTCGATTATTTTTACGAACCAATTAATTTGAATGAACATGTATTGTTTTTACATGAAAATTAATTTCATTAAATTTTGTAATTATAACGATGTGTTGTGTACGATTTATCATATCAACCGTAGATAATCATCATAACAATGATGACAACACAGATGAAGATTTTGCATCTATATGTAAAATGTTACGTTACCTACCAAGTGGTAGGAAGCTAAGGGTGCCAGCCCAGGTGGAAAAAGTAACACAAAAATGATCGACGCATATCTATCATGCAAATTTGAACAAATGCATTTGTCATGTGACACACATCAATGCCCGCATCCACGACATATCCTTTGAGGTTGACTTCTCCGTTGATGACTTTTATCTCTTTCCATATCCTTTTGTTCTTACTTCAGAAGGATCAATAATACCAAGACTACATCCATGATTTTCTTCCTTTGATTGTCATTGTTGAATATTTTACCATTCATTTCTTTAATTTTGCGGAGATATAATCGAATTGTTCGTCCAATCATTTTCTCACTCATCGGTCAAAGATTAGTCATCAATTACTATTGAAGTTTTATAAAATAACCTCGAGTGTATTGATATCACAAACCTTTTTGGATCATCGTTGATTATTTTTCTCACTTAACATATGTTGTTTCATCCTTTGCATCCTGCGTTCATCATATGAGTATAGACTTATCAAGAAATTCAAACAATTGATTGATACGAAAAAAGACTAATATATGTCTATATAGAATGCCTTTGAAATCAAATATAGACAATTAAGCGATATATAGTCCCTTTGTTTGTCATGTGTGAGTACCCTTATCATGTGTGAGTACCCTTGGTTTGTAAGAAAAACAACTTTTGGAAATTCATTATAATATAGACCACTAATTTAACTGACATAGAGATTTATTGCACATAATAATCATGACCTCACTCATTTCAGTTTGAAACTCCAATTATTTATTTTATATGTACACATTAACCATTTGAGTTTTCATTTGCCACTTTGACTTGATATTAGGATACTCATTAATATCAATATGATTAACAACTAACTCATTGTACCTTTGATATATGAATACCCTATTGAAACGAGTGATAAAATCCATCAGAGTTCTTATTTGAAGCATATCTTTTGAAAAATAAATGTGAATTTTCATATCTCCATTTACTTGGCATTCCAACAAAAAATAAGTGGTTAAAATATGTTGGCAACAACTTGTGTTGCATTTTCATACATCAATGACATCCAAACATTTTGCTCCAATTTAGCACACTTGATTAGGGGTGGGTTTTCGGTACGGTATGAAAAAAATTCATACCGATACCAATACCGAAAATCTGAAATTTTGGTATGAAAAAATTTCATATTTATACCGTACAGATACCGAAAAAAATTTCGGTATATCAAAAAAATGTCTATATATCGAAAAAAATTCAGTATGGTATCCCGATAATTCGATATTTTGGTACGATATCTCAGCCCTGCACTTGATAACATCTTCCCAAAACGTCTCAAATTCATCAGGTATTGCAGAATTTGCAATGACATTCTTTTTGTTTCGTTAGTAGTCACGAAAGAGTCACAAGATTTACTTTATCTGGGAATTTGTTCAGTATGTGCCACAAGCAATATCGACACACTATTTAATGAAAAAACTATGTGATTACTCTCGTCATAGCTAGATAATGATCAGTGGTGATCATGTTTGGTGCACCTTTAGGCATAGCTTGTATGAACCAGTTAAGCATCCAAACAAAAGACTTAGATTTCTCGTCACTTAGAAAGTCACTACCAAACAGTTGTCTGATGATAATGTTTAATTCCTACAAGTGGTGCAAAGATCATCTCATTTGTTGGTTTTATACGTCGTATCAAATAAAACTGTATCACTAAATGCATTGTATGTCCTTCTTGATATAGAATCCACCCAAAAAAACACATATTAAATTTATTATCTAAATACGTCTCAGTATCGAAGAAAAATTTGATTTTTTTCTCTTTCTTAAACGCAAAGAACTCAATCAATGATTTTAAATAGATATCCTTTTGTTCATCCCTTAATTCTTTCTCAAAGCATCTACTATTTCTTTTGTGCAACCTATATGCTCAGACCTTCTATACTATATCTCCAGTAACTGCATTTGTTAATAAATTGACACATTGACTTGTAAAAACTATTGAGTCAATGCTTTCTTTAATGTCAAAACATTACGATGTGACCGTAAGCAAATGCACTTTTGAAGAAGTCGAAAATGGATGATTATGACTTCCAATTTAGCCACTGACAACCCAATTAAGTCCAGTTTCTTTTTTTTTTTTTTTTGACAACTAAAATTCTTGACTTACAACTAGTTTAACTTCGCCATGAGCTCTTTCCTTTTTTGGTTGATCCCCTTTTGCCTGCTTATTCCATTGGTTTTCAACTGTATGTCCTTTAAAGCTTACAAATTATTTTCAGACAACTTAATTATCCTCTTATGTTTCTTGCTATTACTTATTCTAGCTTTAAATCCGACTTCTACTGAATATTGGTTATAGAATGAAAATGCATCATTTACCGATGCGAATTACATCCCAATTATTTGCTTTCGATCATCGCCAACTTGGAGATTGCATAAATGATCATCGCCGTTATTTTCTCCACCGTCGGCAAAACTATCAGGTTAATACGAAATGAATGAAGAGTATTTATCAAGTGTTCTGTCACTAAATTTTTTAGAAAACCAGCAAACTTTTGTTTTCCAGTATTCACCTCTATGGGTAAGTATCGGGTGGGGTACCCGAAAATTGAATAGTGATTTTACTATCCGAACTCGACCCGATGAAAATCAGTGTCCGAAGTTTGGATATCTGAAAAGGTCGAGTAGTGTCGGATGCCCAAAATTTCAACCTTAATTATGATGTTGATTGATGGGGAAGGAGTTGTCCTCGGTTTCTTGGTCTTTTGACTCTTCCTTCGCCAATCAAAATACCATTCAGAAACTTGAATGCCCCGAAGAGAAGGACCATCTTTCTGAAATCATTCATTCTTTTGCTTGTATAAATTCAATTCAATTTAGAATCCAAGGTGCAAAATATTGGAAGAAATCTTCATTTCATTTTCATGTATCCAATGAATGCACAGAGGGAGGAAAAATTCGAGAAGAAAAACACAGATTACCCTTCCAAAAATTCGAATTTAAGATGTTGATGGTTCAAAATCAACATAATTTTCTCGTATTTATGAAGTTTAACCAAGATTAATTTGCGCTGATAATTTGAGAGTAGAATCCATTTTGTAAATTGGAGACTTTTTAAAAAACGGTTGGGTCGGGTAGGGTACCCGATACCCTACACTAAACGCCCACCCCTCATCAAAATATATCAGCCAATACAAATTAAAATTTTATTTCAACTTACTATTTTTATGTACCCAAACTTGACCACACCTGTTTTCTGCTCTATTATTTTTTATATATTCAATGAAGCTGGAAAAAGATTATTCCCCAGTAAGTAAGAACATTCTTCAATTTTCATCCAACTTTTTATTCTATATACTTTCAAATAAATTATTTCACTATGTTATTGATTTTTCAAACCACCTATGACTTGTGAAATCTATTAACCAGTGGACAAATACAATTTATGCACTCAACAGAAGAAGAGATTACAGACAAGCAAGACTTACTAAATGTATACATAATTTCAGTAAACGATTCATATAATTGGAAAAAGGAAAGCAAATTAAGTGTAAGAAATTATCCATACTTGGAAGAAGAAAGCGAACAACGGCAGAGAGAGCACACGTGTGTGACTATGGCGGCGTGGAGGGACAAAATACCCTAAGATTTGAGAAGAGTTGAGAGAATGGAGGGTGTGTCATGACTCATGAGCTTCCATTCATTGCACCAATATGAAAAAGTTTAAAGTCCAAAGCATAATTCTGCTATATATAATATTAATATTTTATAGGAGAGTAACACTCTTGTGAGACGGTCTCGTTCGTGAGATGGGTCAACTCTACCCATATTTAGAATAATAAGTAATACTTTTGACATAAATTGTAATACTTTTTAATGGATAACCCATACAAGATACCCGTCTCATAAAAATGACCCTTGAGACCGTCTCATAGGAGTTTTTGCCTTTATAGGATTCATTGTTATCTTATCTTTTTATTTAAGTTTTAATTCATTAAATCATTCCAAAGTTAGAGTAATCTTTTATTTATGTTAGGATATGATTTTCTCTATTTCAATCATTGTACTCTATTTAACAGAGTGTGATTTCATTAATAAAATAATTAGAAAATTATTCAAAATATTGTGTCACGCGCCTTTAAACCAAGAGATCGTTAGATTCTCTTTAACGAACGTCATTTACATCATGAAATGAAATATTATCGGTCCTTAGATCGCCTCATAATTATATCAAAATCATGGCACCATGACAGGGTGTCAGAACGGGGAGAAACGAGACGTGCTGGAGGATTCTCTCCCAAATTTATTAATTATCTATTTTTTTTAAAAAAAACCACGCGGCTGCCACGTGGGCAGAAGTTCACAACATTTTTCTATACATAAATATAGACCTCCATTATATACTTTCAGAAAAATAAAAACTCTCAAAGAAATATCACAAAAACATTTCTGAGATGTTCTCATAAGTCAATTTTTATGAAACAAATCTCTTGCTTAATCCAACTTATAAAAAAAATACATATGAATCGAGTCGATCTGTCTCACAACTAAAAATTCGCGAAATCGTTTCACATGAATCATGCTTCAAAAATATTTAAAACCTTATCTAGATCTAATCCACTTCTCTTTGTCATCAAACATATGAAATCCTACGATATGTTAAATCACTCTCAATTAAATTCTTAAAATATTTTAAACCACTTTCGATTGAATTCTTTAGATTATCTTCTACAAAGGTTGGCTGATCGTTTTCTAAATACACAAATTAAATTCTCAGAAGTAATACATATTCTCCAAGAATGGAAGAACTTGTGTTAAAATACATGTATAGACTTGACGCAACGACCAGGTACACAAGAACTTAATTACGGGTATCTACATGATCAAGTATTCGAGTACAAGAACTGGAAAATTAAACTCTTCATCAGTATGTGTAGGTTGAAAGGGGAAGAACAAGAGAAATACCAAAAAGTAGCAGAATTCAATCTTTCCGAGGAATACCGAGCCTCTCACGAAAATCGCCCTCCATGAGAGGGATGCCTTCACGCAACTTGATCTTCGGCTCCCAGCCAAGTAACTGATTTGCCTTCGTTATGTCTGGCTTTCTCTGCCGAGGATCATCTGGTGTATTCTCCACGGTTATGATTTTCACTTCAGGATTTATCATCTGCAATATGTGTTAGTTTCAGAAACATGTAAACTGGCTTGGCTTGTCCAGAATTAACGCCAAAAAATTACGTCGAAAATATTTAAGCAAGATAGAGATTTGTCCTAGATTCGAAGTTACCTCTTTCACAGTCTCGGCGAGCTCAAGCATAGTAAATTCACCTGAACGCGTAAATTCAGTTAGTACTTCTAATTGAATTGGGAGTGGTGTTTTTAAGTACCGGAATCCTTGTGCAACAATGACTATTGATGTAAACCTGGATTGCCAATGTTGATCGGCCCGGTATTATCTCCTTCCATTAACCGAATAAGCCCATCAACCTTCACAAAAAAGATACATACTAAGACCGCATTCGAATAATCCAAAAAGCAATTACCACTGAATCAGCAAAACAAGGAGAGATTCTAGTTTACCATATCAGAGACGTAACAAAAGCTTCTCGTCTGTGTTCCGGGCAACTGAACAGTCAAAGATTCATTACTGGAAAAAGTTACACGAATATCAAATAATTAGCAAGTATACTTGGCAGTTCGTTGATGAAGAATAGTCGTCTTTACTTATCTTTTTCAATCTTCAAATGTTTTGGAGAAAAAAGAAGTATGGAGTAAGGTTACCGTATTGCTTGAGCTATGAAATTACTGACAACCCGACCATCGTCAATATTCATACGGGGTCCATATGTGTTGAAGATTCTTGCAATCCTTATTTCTGTGTAAATTTGAAGTTTCAATTTGATTATACTGACTCAAGACGTTGAAGGTCAAGCATACAGTCATATACAGCGGAGAGAGGAAAATACCAATTCCATGCTGCCTATGATAATCAAACATCAAAGTTTCTGCAACCCTTTTTCCCTCATCATAACAACTCCTAACTCCTGCAATGGCAAACGGTAAATGGTACTTACTATATGGTGCCTCGAGAAGCATGTAAGCATTCTTACTAAAATAATAATACCAATAGGATTAACATTGCCCCAGTAATCCTCAGTCTGGGGATGCACAAGCGGATCGCCATAAACTTCAGATGTTGACGTCAACAAAATCCTAAGGGGAGGGTGAATAAACTGAATTAACAGATCAATAATAAGTAACACCAAAGAAACATGGATGAGTTGTCGAACCTCGCTCCTACTCGTTTGGCGAGTCCTAACATGTTGAGTGTACCGATAACATTAGTCTTTATTGTCTGTTGAGCATCATCAGATGGGAAAACAAAGAAAATCAATAACAAATTCCACATTTTTCTCAGTTCTTATAAATGGTGATGTACCAAATTTGGTTGATAAATTTATTCTAGTTTGATTTTATTATTCCAAGGAGAAAGTTTAATGCGTTTAATACAGCAGCACTGGAGCCAGAAATTTTGTGTAGGGTGAAACTCGAAAAATTTAGAAAAGGTAAAATCTCTGGACACATGATACAACGCATGCATAGGTCCGATTTGGCTCCGCCATGAGTCTAAAATAGAACAAGAGTATCCATGTGAGTGCAACTAACCTTCACAGGATTGTATTTGTAAAAAATTGGGGAGGCAGGGCAAGCAAGATGGTATATTTGATCGACTTCAACTAACAATGGCTCTGTCACATCTGCAAAGAAAAAGAAAAGCGAATAAAAAACAGTTATCACGTCATTCTGCTCATTCACACTGAACTCTATAGCATCCGAAGCAGGAAATAAGATAACTGATGAACCAAAAGAATTCCCACCATGCCGAATCAGCTCAAATCGCGGGTGACCAATCCATTGCTTTAAGTTGTCCTTAGAGCCAGTGAAGTAGTTATCCATGACAATCACCTGAATTAAAGAAGCACAACTCGGGTAAAGTGTGTGCATTTAGGAAATGATCTTCGTCAAGGAGAGTCTAAAGACTAAACTATCTGGTTCTTACCTCATTCTTCTCATTTTCCATTAGCTTGTCAACCAAATGAGAGCCAATGAATCCAGCTCCACCAGTAACCAAAATTCTCATATTTGCCTGTCATTAACACGTTCATTGAGAGTGTGTTGCATATCTAGTAACATTGACAAATCATAGCCAAACATGCAAAATTCGCGGTAGAGAATGGCCGAACCAAGCGGTCGTGAAAATTTCTAATGCCCAAATAACTGTCAAACATAAAGCCCTTTATTTTTCTCTTCCTTGGCAGTAACACTTTTGGACAAGAATATGTAACACATAGGAGCTAAAATCCTGAAAAATAGTGTAGCAGCCAAAACAACGCAAAACATTTTTATTCAACTTATGCTCCCTGCGGAAGTTTGATCTACATATAAAATCTATTTTTCATCAGTTTTCAGTTATTCTTGTTTGAAACCCTAGTAGAACAATTCAAGAAAGCACCAGGAAAAAGGAAAGTAATTCATGGTTTCCTGGAAATGGAATAAACTCATCTATTTTATCAAGCAATCATTTACCATACCTGAAAAAATTTAGCTTTTCTCAAGGGCGAAGGCTCGGGAGGAGGTTTGGTGGTTCCGTTGTTTTCTCCATGAGATACTTGCTGGGCCATTGCTAAGATCCTTGCTCGAACAGCTAAAATTTGATGCCAATTAAACAAAATAACAATCAATTCCAAGCCGACCCCACATACCGATAACAAATTACAAATTAAGCAAGCATGATTATCAGGTACAACTGTTTGTTCAATGAAATCTAGACTGAAATGCATCATCAATCAAATGTTAATCAATAACACAAACCTTAATGGCAATTCGAAATGGCATAATGAAAAAGACAATTGGTTAGCGGAAAGCAAACCCAATTCCATTATCTTTTTTAAATTGCAATGCCACAAAAAATTTGGATATTATACGTAAAAAGACAGGAGCTTTGAATCAAATCTTTTTGAAACTATCAAACCAGATCCATTAATCATACGAAGAACCCTTCTTCCTCATCATCGAAACACTAAAAAACAAATCTTTGAGGTAAAATAAGATCAAATCAACTCCAAATCCTATCACACAACGAAACTGATAAGAAAACCCACAATAAATCTTCTACAATACTGATGAGAGTCAACCCATCGATCGATCATCGTATCATAAAACCCAGAATTTTAAAATGTAGTTTTTTAAATACACACACAGAGATATATATAAGATCCATTCAATTTAAAAACATACGATCATTTTCAGGAACATACGCAGAACGGCAGATGAATTACAGGATCGAGTCTCCCACTCCAATGCCCACGATTTAAAATTAATGAACCCAGAAAATAAAATAAAAACGAAAACAAAAACAGAAACAAGAAATTTAGAAGAAAGACATGATGCGGATCAATATTTCCATCTCCACAGAGCTTACCAGCAAAATAAACAGTGGATGTGAAAGATCTTTAAGATTACGCAAGAAAAAGTTCCATGAACGTGTAATAAATAGGCAGGAGAAATGGATACCGCTGCGGGGTTCCGTTCGAACTATACTGTTGAAAATGGAAATGAATTTCTTAGTTACAGCAAATTTTCGTGCTCCGTATAATTATTTACATATTTATACTTCTATATACTATTATATAAAAAATGTGCCTATTATAATAACTACCTTGAGGACACCAAATTTATTTATTTCAAAATTACTCTTTTCTACTCAATATTTCAATAAAAACTTCCCACTAACTCCATGATTTGCTTTTAAAAAAACATTTTTCTTCTACACACACAAAGTGTGTGCATTTTTTACTAGTTTAGATTATGTTTGTCTTAGTTTATAAGCCATTTGTTTGATAAAAATAATTTGGTTAAAACGATCAAAATAGTTCTTTTTTAAAAAGTTGAGAATCTTATTTTAAAATTTTACTTCTACAAAATAGTCTTTTATATTATCATAAATCTCTGCCATGTACTCTACTTATAAAATATTAAATATTTTTTTAAAAATAAAATTTTCAAAAAATATAAAATTTTCTAAATTAAAATATGAAATATTTTTATTTGTATAGGTTTCATACTTATGATAAAATTTTAAAACAATTTTTAAATAAAATTCATAATATTATACATTTTGTGATAATTTTGACAATAAAAAGATTGTATAATTCCAAACACGTCAACATCTTTAATTGGCTTAAAATAAGTTCATCCAAATACTTTAATAATTTATTTTTAAAATAAGTCGTAACAGCTTATAAGCTCCTAAACCAGATTATAAACTCTTAGAGTGGAGTGACCCAAACCAAAATCACTAATTAACGAAAGCTTAAAGCATGCAAATCAACTTAAAAGCGGTAATCAGAAAATTCAACGAAAACTTAATTAAAACAACTAAAATCTACTGGCAGAATACAACCGATCCGACGGCTAGATCTCCGGATATAAATTTTTCAAAATCGCTGCTCGTTGGAAAAAAGTCGTGCTCGATCCTGCGAACTTGTGCGCCCTAGCGCGCCTACAAGAAATGAAAGGCAGTAAGTTGGAGTTTTTTTGCGCGCTCGATCCGCCCAACTCGTCAGATCGAGCGCGCGAGACGTGAATTTCGGAAATTAGAATTTAATTAGGAAACTTTCTTGGGAAGGACTCTAGTCTTTAAATACATCATATAACTCAAAAATTACTATCTTTTGATCAATTCTGAAGATCTTTGGACGGCAGAAAGCTTGAAGAACTCTCTTGGCGGCTAGGTTTCTTCTTTTTTCTTAGATTTAATTTTCTTTCATGAATTTTTTTAGGAAATTCATGAATATTGTTGGCTAAGTTTTAGTACTTGGTTGAGGAAGACGAACCCTTGAGTTATTTTATTTGTGAGATTCAGTTTTCTATTGTTTAATTTCAAATTGTGTATCAAGAGTTGTTTTTTCGTAGATGTGAGATGAATATTCCTTTATTAGATGCTATCAAACAAGTACCTCGATATGCTAAATTTTTGAAAGAGTTGTGTACTGTAAAGAGAAAACAAAAACTCAAGGGGTGTCAGAAAGTTGAATTAGGAGAGCAGGTTTCTGCTGTGATTCAAATAAAGGTACCTACAAAATGCAAGGATTCAGGTATGTTTTCTGTTCCTTGTAAGATAGGAGATATTCAGCTTGATACGGCTATGCTAGATTTAGGAGCATCGATTAATGTCATGCCATATTCTGTATATGCTTCCTTAAAACTAGGGCCCTTGCTTGAAACTGAAATTGTTGTCCAGATGGCTGATAGATCTACTATTTATCCTAAGGGTCTATTAGAAGATGTTCTTGTGCAAATTAACAATTTGGTCTTTCCTGCTGATTTCTATGTGCTTGATATGAAAAATAATGATTTGAATAGTCCTATTTTGTTAGGAAGACCATTTTTTAAAACTTCAAAGTCTATCATAGATGTTAACAATGGCACTCTCACTATGGAGTTTGATACGGATGTTGTTAAGTTTCATATTTTTGATACCCTGCAAATTCCTGATTGTGAAAGTGTTGTTAATAATTTTAATATCATTAATCACTTGTCGCAAGAACACAAGAATGTTGTGAATGAGGATAAAGTTAAGGAGGTTATTGCAAGACCTATTGAGAATTTTACTGCTGAAAGTTTTCGTTCTGATCTGCAGGTACCCAGGAAATCAAAACAGAGGAAGAAAAGACCAAAAATTACTGCAAAACTGCGCAAGTGGGTGAAGGTGGTTAGAAAAACTAGATATGAACCACCATGAGCAAAAGAAGCATACAGTCGGGCCGACGACTGTAAACAGAGGCGCTGATTGGGAGGCAACCCAAGGGGAGTATTTCTTTTCTTTCTTAGTTTTATTTATTTTTGTTTTGCATTTTTGCTTACATTGGGGATAATGTAAGATTTTAAGTATGGAAGAGATGACTTAGCCAGTCATTGAGAGAATTTAGCCGTTTTTATGAGAAAAAAAATAAAAATTTAGAGCTCGTAGTTTGTGATGAATTTGACTGTTGAAATTCACTAGTCCATGATGATATCTAATTGATGACATGCATGCTTTTGAAAATAGATGATTTGCTAACCTTGGAATACTTTGATATCCAATGCAAATTAGACTTTGATATGGTTCTTGAATATTCTTTAGCACGCATGAGTCATGGCTTGTGAATTGTATATGACATAGTGAAGGTCGTGTGAGCCTTGTGATAGTCTTAGAAATTCGCTAGCCTATCAACCTCCCTTTTGAGCTTAATCAAAAAAAGAAAAAGAAAAAAAAAGTAAAGAAAGGAGTTAGTAAGGTGAGGGGAGGCATTGGAAGAGGATTGAATTCTAGTCCTATAAATCCCAAGAGCTAAATTTGGAGGAGACTGTATGGAGTTGAGGATAATCGGGTGCAATTACTCGGACAAGTGAAAAGACTATAAAATTTCTCAATGGTTTAATTTGATTTGTTGGTGTGCAATTTGAGCTATTGTGGGATTTTACATTGAATGGATCTGTGAAGTGTGCATGACACTTGCTAATGACCATACACACACACACACGTTCGGGGCTATATCTGTAGTTGAAATGTCTGGATATTGAACTTGTTCCGTTGTTAGAATTTTAACGTCTTTCTTGATCATGCACTGAGTTTATTCCTGAGGTACAAATGTGAAGATCGTGGTTATTTTTGTTATGGATTATGAGTTCGAACTTATTCTTGGTTTTGTGTTGCTACATGACAAGCAAGGATTAAGTAGGGGGAATTTGATGTGATGGTATTTTCCTATATTTGATTGAGTTAATTTGTGATGATTAGGTGTATTTTTATTGATTAAATTCATGTTATAGTTCCTAATCATGGTATGTGATTTGATATAGGAAAAGAAAAGAAATGGAGCTAAAGATGAAAGGAAAGAGCCAGATAAGAGAAGAATTACAAAGCAGCAATGATCAGAAAATCATATTTAATTTTAAAGAAGTCCAAATCCGATCTCCACCGTTCAGAATAAAGTTCAAGATTTTTGAAGCATCTTTCCAAATTTCAGCTCAATCCGACGGCTAGATCTCTGGATATGAATTTTTCAAAATCGCTGCTCGCTGGAAAAAAGTCATGCTCGATCCTGCGAACTCGTACCCCCCAGCGCCTACAAGAAAGTGCAAGGCAGTAAGTTGGAGTTTTTTTGCGCGATCGATCCGCCCAACTCGTCAGATCAAGGGCGCGAGACGTGAATTTCGGGAATTAGAATTTAATTAGGAAACTTTCTTGAGAAGGACTCTAGTCTTTAAATACATCATATAACTCAAAAATTATTATCTTTTGATCAATTCTGAAGATCTTTGGACGGCAGAAAGCTTGAAGAACTCTCTTGGCGGCTAGGTTTCTTCTCTTTTCTTAGATTTAATTTTCTTTCATGAATTTTTCTAGGAAATTCATGAATATTGTTGGCTAAGTTTTAGTACTTGGTTGAGAAAGATGAACCCTTGAGTTATTTTATTTGTGAGATTCAGTTTTCTATTGTTTAATTCCAAATTGCGTAGCAAGAGTTGTTTTGGATTTATTTTCATGCTTGTATGTGAGATTTTAGGATTGATCACCTTAGGATTTTGCTATACAATCTATTGCTAAATTAGAATTCAAATCCGTAATTGTTTGAATCATCTGATTTTTGAAGCAACTGCGTTTAATATTTTCTGTTGTTGAATTTGTTAAATCATAGGAACAACAATTGACTAGATTAAATACATTCGTTGGTGCATGTGTTGTCTAGATTCATCAGTTTTACTCATTTGAATGCTACCATGGATTTAAATCTAATCGCTGGTATTGGGTTAATTTATGGGGTAAGGGTTAACTTAAAACGCTGGAGTCTAGTTAACTAAAAGTAAGGTGAAACAGGAATTAAATTTCCAATGATGAATATTCAATGTGAATTAATTATTTTTAGGGAATCGATGATCGAATGAATAATTTCAATGATGTAGTCGACCGATACCAAGTCTCGTTAGTTTATTGATCTTTCTTATTTTAATTATTGCATAGTAGTTAATAAAATCCAAAAATTTCCTTTTATTATTTTCATTATTTTAAGAACACTATTTAAATTTCACTTTCCTCGTAGGAACGATCCCTACTCACGCTACTGCATATTTTGTTATCTGATTTGAGTTGGTAATTTGGGCGTGATACGACTTAGCGCTACCATCGCATCAGAAGGTGACTCTCATACCATAAAACTGTGGACTATCCGGATCCAAAATCATGGCATCCATCCACAAGATAACATGGGGCTGAGCGACCCCTCTACTGGTAGTATCAATGAAACACAGGCTCAACGTGCCAATGCATGCAGCATAATATCCGTGACATAACAAATGCACATATAATTGATGTCACATAAAACATGCAATCATAGAAAATGCATACTCAACCAAGGTATCTCGGATAGTACGTCCGTACCTCAAAGTAGCCAACTTAGCGATACAAGTCCTCTAACAAACAATCATCGTATCATTATTTATCCTCTAAAAGTCTTAACTAGACTAATAGATAGTCACTTAGACTAATCTGAGTCTAGTAGTATACATGCGTCTGTCGATAGCCCACTTATGACGATAGCTCCACAACTTGGGCACAACTCCGGCAGCGCTTTGTCGCCTATTGGCCCTCGAGAAGAACACCTAAAAGACCCTAAAACCGAGCTAGAACCAGAAGGGAAGAAATAAGAATGAGCAAGAAATGAAAAGCTCTCCAGGTCTATTCATAAACGGAGGTCGGAACTTCTGATCTCACGATTGGAGCTTCCGATCTCACTTCGGAGCTTATGATCGTTCTTCCGATCGTTCTCCTTCAACCACGTGTCTCCGATTTGACGACTCGGCTGTCGACAATAGTTCGGAACTATCGATCCTAGTTCGGAGCTTCCGAACTCCCTCTTGTCCAATCACCCATGTCATGTCCGACTGTCACATGATCGAAATTACCGATCTCACATTCGGAGCTTTCAAACTGTTCGTAGCTTCCGATCAGCAATGCTAGTTTCCGAACACGTTCGGAAATTCCGATCCTCCTCAGTAACTTTCGATCTGTCCTAAATATTCAAAGCCTTAGAATCTATTTTTAATCTTTCTGAATCCGCTTATCAATTCTTTAAGCTCAAATTAGCATCCTTCAATCATGCTTAAGCAATAGATTAGCTCAATTAGGAGTCGGGCTACTACATAGAGCTTATAAGGTATTTTTAATTAGCTTAGCCAAACGCATTCTTAATTAGATTGGTAATTATGATAAATACGACGACATGATATCTATAAAGATTTGTGTTCTATTAATTTATTTTATAAAAATATATAAATTTTTGTAAGAATATCTCATGGATTAATTTTACGAGACTGATCTCTTATTCAATCCAATCATTAAAAAAATTATGATTTATGTCAAATTTCTTAATTTTCCTTCTATATATCAATCGAATCAACTCGTCTAACGAATAAATATTTGTTATCGTGAGATGGTCTCACATAAGGGTGATTGCTTATCATACATTCTCGTTACTCATGTGTCGTTATAGAGTGCTCTCAACACGATATTATAAACCAATGGAGAAAAAAAATAAATGTCATTATGTCGATGCTCTTGAAGAAGCACAAAATATTATTTCTCATAGGTTAATTTGTGAGAAAAATCTCTCATTCGACAAATCCATGATAAATTATTATTTTTTTATGTTAAATGAATTACTTTCATTCTATATATGGATCGGGTTAACCCGTCTCACGAATAAATATTCACGAGACGATCTTGCAAGAGGGTGACTGATTATTGTTTCTTATACATCATCGCTATTAATGCTTCTTTTTCTTTTGAACTTTAAAACATGTTATCTACGCGATGTTATAACTCGTTGGGGATCGTGTGTGTGTGTGTGTGTGTGTGTGTGTAAAAGGGGGGTGAATACACATTTTTAAAATATTTTGAGCTACAATAACTCGTTCTTGAATTTTATATGTGAAAATATAATTAAATTTTATTTTTATTATGATAATGCTAAAAGTATGTGTATTTTTTATCGTTGTTACATTTGTCACGATTTACATATAGCTTGTATGTATTTCAATATGATCCATTTGTACTAAAAACAATTATATATTTTTTTACTGAAATCATTTTTTTAAATCTTTACTAGGGATGTAAACGAACCGAATGGTTCGCGAGCTATTCGAAGTTCGGCTCGAAAAAAAGCTCGTTTGAGCTCGTTTGTTAAGCTTATCGAGTCGAGCCAGAGCTTGATTTCGAGCTCGAAAATTTTCACGGCCTGAGCTTAAACTTAAAGATGTTCGGCTCGTAATCTCACGAACATGTTTGTTAATAGGCTCGGAAACTTGAGCTCGGGTTCGGCTCGTTTAGGAGGCTCGCTAGCTCGGGATCGGGCTCGTTTAGGAGGCTCGCAAGCTCGGGTTCGGGCTCGGCTCGTTTAGGAGGCCCGTGAATATGTTCATTTAATTTATATGGCTCGCAAGCCCAAATTCGATTTCTTTATCTAGTTTGAGTTTGATTCTTACATATTTTCTGAATATGTTATATGACTTGTGAGAAAGCTCATGCTCGGCTCATATGTTGGTGGAAAAATAAAAAAGATCAATACTAATGCAAATGACATGATTGAAACACAATAATTTGTTGAAAGAAATATGAATTTACAACTTATAGGACGTAGCCATAATTTGCATTTTTTATTTTAACTTGAAAATCATTGTCTTAAAGTGCTCTTAAAACATAATAAATAAAATATTTATATGTGCAATATTACTAATGAATGAAAATTCAATCAATAAATTTCTAAAAAACTGAAATAACAATTTTATTGAAAATATCTTAAATGAATTAGAACAATATATGATAATAGATTAATGATATTCAAAATTTTAGTTAAAAGAAGTTATGAAATTATCTAAATTAAATTTTTTGAATTAAAACTTGTTAACTCAATATATTTATATGCACAATATTTTAATTAAATTATAGAATATCATTAAATAAAATATTTCATATACTAGCGGATCGTGTCACATGTAATGCTTAAATCTCGTTAAAAAAATAAGAGTGTAGTGGGTTTTTAAAAATATTTTAAAATAAATGTAATTTTTTTTATAATTTAAAAGAAATATATATTATAATAATTAAGTCACACAATAAATTTTTATATACTTGTGGACGAAGAATAGACATTGCTGATTTTTTTCAAGGGTAAGTGCTCGAAACTTGGGTTTAGCATTTTTAGTTGGGAGCTTCAGATTTTATTTGAAAGGTATAAAGAGAACCAAAGCTTGCATTTTGAGTTATTAATTATTTTATTGTGTGATGAAATATTTGGAATGATGAATACAACTGTGTACTATACAGCAGAGAAGATTGCACATTGAACTTGTACAGCTTGGAAACAGTCGAAGGTTTGTAGCTGAAATTTTCATCTACAATTTGATCGGTAATAAATTCGGAGATTTCAAGATATATCATGACTTAAGCAGTTAGTAATGATATTGTAAATTCATAAAGATCGAAAACTTTGATGAATGAAATTTGTGGATTTTTTCGAAATTGGGCTGGGTTGAAGGTTGAAGTTTTAGATCATGGTGAAGTTATAAATCAAGTTATAGTCAATTTTATCGAGAAATTATAATCGAAAAAATCAAACTTGAGCTCCAATGTATGTCTGACGAGCCTGAAAACGAGCTCGCTTATTTAAGAGCTCGCTTATGAGCTTGAAAACGAGCTCGCTAACAAGCCTACTTAACGAGCTCCCTTATGAGCCTGAAAACGAGCTCGCTTAACGAGCTCGGAAACGAACTCGCTAATGAGCTTGCTTAACGAGCCCGAAAATGAGCTCGCTAACGAGTTCAGAAACGAGCTTGCTTAACGAGCTCGCTAACGAGCCTTGAAATGAACTCACTAACGAGCCTGCTTAACAAGATCGCTTAATGAGCTTGAAAACGAGCCGAACTCGAGCCAGACTCGTTTAAAATGATAAACAAGCCGAGCTTGAGCCTTTATATATACTAATCGAGCTGAGCCCAAGAATTATGATAAAAGCTCGAACCGAGATCGAGTCGAGCCCGAGCCCAAACCCTTATATATATCAAATGAGCTGAGCCCGAACCTGATACTGTTCGCATCGGCTCAGCTCATTTACATTCCTAATCTTTACTAGTATCTTTTCAAGACTAAAATCACTGCAAATAATACTATAGGACCGAGCGCTTGTCGGTTTACCAAACTCAAATCTTTTAAAACGCACAACAACCCAAGCGTCATGGTTCGTAGGGACAATTATTGAACTCCAACAATATATCTCCCAATAATTGCACTCTTTGCAATCAATGAGAATTGAACCCATGATCTTTGCTCTAATACCAATTATAGGACCCAGAGCTTGTCACTTTACCAAATGTTATAGCTGTTGGTAATGGTTAAACTCAAATCTTTTAAACTGCACATCAGCTCAAACTTCATGGTTCGATCGCTCAACAACAGAGACAATCATTGCACTCCAACAAATACTCGTAATAACTAAAAATAAGAATGATTCACTTAAAAGATTCAACAATAATTTATTATAAAAAAATAGATGATAGAAACATTTTATACTCGTACCCCTTAGCAAACCTTTGAGGTAAAATAAGATCAAATCAACTCCAAATCCTATCACAGAACGAAACTGATAAGAAAACCCACAATATTGGTTTTTGACTTTTAATAACTTTTGTGGAGTTTAAAAGTCTAGAGGTATTCAATCTAAACTTTTATATACTCCATAAAAATTTAGTGGTATTCAGTGTGAGTTTTAAAAAGTCATTTGGTATTCAAACTTGACTTTTAAAAACTCTACAAAAGTTTAGAGGTATTCAAAATGTCAATAAAATTTTAAAGGTTTCATGGAATTCTATTAAGTATAATAATTAAAGCCTAAAATACAACAATAAAATGCCAATAATTATCTTTATTTCAACCTAAAGATTTGAATGGATCAGACATTTTAATTCAAACTCACACACTTTTTTATTTCTATTAAAATGGACTCTATAATAATACTAGTCTAGTACATACTAGTTCTATAAAAAAATAATATATAAATACAAAAATATTTTTCTATTTTTAAAATAAAATAATTTTTTTATCATTCATAATTTTTTGAATTTTAATTAAAAAAACTCACGAGAAATCATGTTTATTAATTTTTTAATAAAAACTTATTTTACTAAACAACAAAAATTTATAATATTTTATTAATCATAAATTGAAAATAACAACAATTATTTTTTATGAGTAATTCATTATATAAAATTTGATGTTTTAATTATTTTATATAATTTTTTTAATATGTAGCTTAATTTTATTATAACTCAAAATTTACGATACTGTTTTTATTTACTTTAAAATACATATAATAATAATAATAATAATAATATATTATATAAATAAAGATACTATATAAAATTATATATTCAAATTTTTTAGAGTTATTAATTTCTTAATTGAAATAAATTTAATACTAATCATCGATTTTTGTAAATCAAATCTATAAGTAAAAATATTTACATTGAAAGATAAAAATATTTTAAAGAAATATAATTATTTAAAGAAATATAAATAAAAGTTATTGGCACTCGATTAATAATTCTAAGAAATAAATAAAAATCACAATCTTGAATTCATAGAGTTCTAGAAAAAGTTTACAAATGTCAATAAAAGTCATGAAAAATAAGTCTGCAAGATTCTGTGAAAATCTTTAAAAGTTTATGAAATTCTATAAAAGTCTGTAGAAATCTATCAACTCCACAAAAATTTGTCATTTAAAAAAAATCAGTAAATCTCTAAATACACCAAATCTTCTACAATACAGATGAAATGAGAGTCAATCCTTTAAAAAACGTCTGTAAATCTCTGCAACAAATATACCAAATCTTCTACAATACTGATGAAATGAGCGTATCATAAAACCCAGAATTTTTAATATATATATAGAGTTTCTTTTAAGTGCCCACCTATCATGCCCACCACCATGCTCACCAATGATGTGACACTATTTTATTGGATGTGATAAATTGTAGGTCCAATAGAATAGTGTCACATCATTGGTGGGCATGGTAGTCATGCCCACTACCATGCCCACCAATGATGTGCCAGGCATGGTAGTCATGCCCACTACCATGCCCACCAATGATGTGCCACTATTCTATTGGACCTATAATTTATCACATCTTTATCACATCCAATAGAATAGTGTCACATCATTGGTGGGCATGGAAATGGGCATGATAGGTGGGCACTTGAAAGAAACTCTATATATATATATATATCATATCCATTCAATTTACCGAATCAATACATTAAAAATACGATCATTTTCAGGAACATATGTGACGTGTGCATACAAATTAAATTTTTTTGTTTAATAATTTTTGTGTAAGAACATATATTATCTTATTCAGATAAGATACTTATAAATTAGATACTATTTTATTGAGATAGTTTGAATTTTGAGATATAATAGAGAGAAATTGGAGAAAATTGGAAAAAGACTAATAGATGTATGAAAATTACTGATAAAATTACATTTTAGATAACAAATATTATGAAAGATAACACTGTAAAAAAAAAACTTTGTTGTCACATAGACACACAAAAATTAGTTAGTATGAGGTGGTCAAATTTAATATATTAGTATAAATATTATAGATAATTCTCCGCTTGTTATTATTCACTTGAATTTAGGACTATTAATGACACTAATAGCATATAGCTAAATCCAAATAATATTTTTATTTTCTTCATTGTGTTTCTCTTTTTCCCATCATTATTTTTACTTTAGTACACAACATTTGGACAATAATAAATTTCACAATGTAAAAACTTTACACTCTTTCTTTTATAATGCAAGAAAAAAATAGACATATAGATAGATTTATATATCATTAAAATATTTATTCATTAACACATGCTTTCTCTTAAACCGAAATTAAAACTTGCAAAGGGAGTTCTCTTTAAAAAAAAAAACCAAAACCAAAACCAAAACCAAATAATCCAAATACTGTAAGGTAAGGACAATATTATGTAGTATTTGTCCAAATTATATTAACATCGTACCTATATGAATGGATAAAAA
The DNA here is from genome assembly GCF_033568475.1 of Henckelia pumila. Lineage (NCBI taxonomy): Eukaryota > Viridiplantae > Streptophyta > Magnoliopsida > Lamiales > Gesneriaceae > Henckelia > Henckelia pumila. Next base: position 123,497,287 of record NC_133120.1, on the reverse strand, counting down.
ATCTAGAAGATCACGATGGAAAAAATAACGTACTTGATATGCTAAAATAGTGATAAATATATATTCTCTTAAACCAAAATTAAAACTTGCAAAAAGGGAGTTTATCTTTAAAATAATAATAATAATAATAATAATATCCAAATACTGTATAAGGACAATATTCTCTAGTATATAATTGAAAAGAAAAGGATTAAAAAAAAAAAAAGCAAAACACATAGCAAACCAAAAATAAGGGGCTAAAAAGCCACATAACAAAAGAATTGTGTCCCATCGATCTTTCCATGGAGAAGAACATTGTGCCCCGAAAGCATTAACCTGATAAAAGGCTAATACTTTCTTGAAATTTGAAGCCTCTTGCGGAAATCGTCCTCCATCAAACGAATGCCGTCGCGCAACTTGATCTTTGGTTCCCATCCCAACTCCGCCTTCGCCTTGCTTATATCAGGTTTGCGTTGGCGCGGATCATCAGGCGTGTTCTCCACGGTTACCATCTTAACTTGTGGATTGATCAGCTGCAGCACACCAACAATTAGTTGTATATACTATCATATAACTTTCATAAAGGCTTGTTAATTAGATGCACATTACTGCTAAGAGCACACAATATCAAAGGCTTTAATTTGAAAATGTAATCAGGACTTAGATTTCATGTTGTTACCTCTTTCACGGTCTCAGCAAGCTCGAGCATCGTGAATTCACCTGCCCAACAAAATCATGGTTGGATTGCGTGAAGGATATGATAAACGGTTGTCTATGCTACACAGCGAGTTGATGTTCAAATGAACATCTAACACTCCAGGTGTAACATAGACACAGACGATATGATAACAAGGGAAGACTCTACAAAGTTGTCTGAAAATCAAGAAAATATGTCAAACCTGGATTGCCGATGTTAATCGGACCGGTGTTGTCTCCTTCCATGAGTCGCATCAGACCATCAACCTTCAAGAAAAAAGTACATAATCAGCTTGTAAGAGATGTCACAAAGCACTTCTAAATGAAACAAACACGAAAAATACGATGCCACGCCCTCTTATACCATATCAGAAACATAACAAAAGCTCCTCGTTTGAGTTCCAGGCAACTGAACTGTCAAATCTTCATCACTGCGAGTTCAAAAAGGCGAAACAAGAAAATGTTATCCTCATATATACAGAACAGGGTGGTGGATCATGGATGGAATTTGGGACCAAGATTCGTCTTTTTCGAGAGAAGATCAGTACCGTATTGCTTGAGCTATGAAGTTACTCACAACCCGACCATCATCGATGTTCATCCGAGGTCCATACGTGTTGAAAATCCTTGCAATCCGTATTTCTGTAAAAACAGATAGATCATTATTTCATACATGTTCGGATTGTACGTCATGTTGTCTTAATCTGAGACAAAAGTGAGTTTGTTACCGATTCCATGTTGCCTATGATAATCAAACATCAAGGTTTCAGCCACTCTTTTCCCCTCATCGTAACAACTCCTGACTCCTGCAAAGCCATGTGAAACAACAAATACACATTCAAGAATCATGAAAAACAAAATCAATCCCACGAAAAAAGATCGAAATATAATCATTGGTCCAGTAACTGATACCTATAGTGTTCACATTGCCCCAGTAAGTCTCTGTCTGAGGATGCTCGAGCGGATCTCCGTAGACCTCTGATGTTGATGTCAGCAAGATCCTAGATACATAGCACATGTTAGAAAAACAGATGATTTACCAAGAAACAAAATGGAAAACCACAAGGAAAATTGAATGAGCTTCAGAACCTTGCTCCCACACGCTTGGCAAGTCCCAACATGTTCATCGTCCCAATAACGTTCGTTTTTATAGTCTGTCGAGCAAGAAAAGAAAGAAAATCAACACGTAAACATAGCGTTTACTCGACATTATCAATTACAAAGATGAAATCATCAGTAAAAGATGAGTTTCAGTTTAAAGACTGACCTTCACAGGATTGTATTTGTAGAAAATTGGGGAAGCAGGACAAGCAAGATGGTATATACGATCAACTTCAACAAGTAAAGGCTCGGTGACATCTGCAGTTAGAAAGATTCGCTAGTTAAAAACCCAGATCGAAGTAAACAACACATTATATATGTGAAACAAATTCGCGGTTGTTCGAACATATGAGCCAACCAACAGCACAGAGTACTAACCATGTCGAATAAGCTCAAATCGTGGATGACCAATCCAATGTCTCAGATTGTCCTTAGAGCCCGTGAAGTAGTTGTCCGCAACGATCACCTAAAAAGAACAAAAGCCACGACACACATGAACATCATGGAATCTGTGTTTGAACAGGTTCTGACTGCTGGTGCTGAAACAAGTTGTAAAGTCGCCATACCTCGTTGTTTTCGTTTTCCATAAGCTTATCGACCAAGTGAGAGCCAATGAATCCAGCGCCACCAGTGACCAAAATTCTCATGTTTGCCTGATATCAAGATTCATGTACCAGGTATGGATCAAGTGACTTGAAACAAAACATTAGCAGAAGAAAATAATGTCTTTTAAGCTCGTTAGTTCCGGGAGATCCAGAACAACACGCTGACCATCAGGCATTACTGGTTTTGAAACACATGATACAGCAAGAAAATCTTAACGATCAATGTACAAATATCCTTCATAGATTTTCATGGAATTTTGTCCAAAATGTGTTAGACTAAGCCTATAAAGGGAAAATATCCAAATCAAATATAAGTAAAAAGCATGCTGTTTTAACAAGCAGCATTGTTAGACCTTAAAGAATTTGGCTCTCCTCAGCGGTGAAGGCTCCGGTGGTGACTTCTTGGTAACATGGTTTCCTCCGTTCAACGCTTGATTTGCCATTTCCGGGATCTCCTTTTTAGCTTCTGAATTCTGAATTACTCTGTCAAAATAAACATAACAGGCGCACACAAAAGATCAGGAATGAATTCTGTCATGGGGTGTTCAATATGATTACCCCACCAAATAAGGCTGGCGGAATGCTCATTAAGCAAAACTTTGCCAAAACATATGGATCAAAGAATTAAGAGAAAATTAACTTCTCGAAAAGTAACAAATATCAACATCTTCATATGATTCCAATGTAACAGAAACTTTAAGAAAAAAGGAAACCTTATCGTTGTACTCTCAAAACCTGATCAGATCTTTACAACATATTTGTCAGCAATCATAGAAGAGAAAATAAATCTAAAATTCCATACAGATTCATCGTACCAGGCACAGAAACAAACAGATCTCAAACATCCAAAATAAGAGACGAAATCTCTCACAAACAAGCTACCACGACAATTATCACAACTGCTGCTTATCTTTCAATCCAACGCAAAATCTTTATTATCAACAAATACTAATTTTTCAAGAATTCCCCGTTGGGAAATCATAACAACGTACATAAAACGGCGTGAAACTAAAAGGGTTGCAGATACTTGTCATGTATATATGTACTACATTCAAATCCCACCTTCTAGATATGTAGAACTACACAAAATATGCAAGTGAAGAGGACAAAAATAACTTGATCGAACAGTAAAAAATAATGCTCACAGCTTTTGTTATTGGAGAAACAGAGAAGAATCGTGAAGATTACTGGAGATACAAGAAGACATGGAGATATTGATGTTTCATCGTACCTTAAAAGTTTTGTCTGCTCAAAATCCTGGGACAGTTGGAGTTGTGACAGAGACTTGAATACCCGTACGCCCTATTTATAAGAAAAAAAAAAAAGAAAAATCGTCATGTTATTATTATATTGTGTTTATTAATATTAATACACCGATTTTTTTGGTACCCAAAAAAAATCGGATTTGAGATTGTTATTGTCACGGAATCTCTTACACAGTAGACTTCAACTAGACTTCAATTTGAAGATCGGATGAAGATAATAGATTCTATGTATCCATGTTGAGCTGTACGTGTTTTTATTTTTTTTATTTTTCCTCCAAACAAATATTAATTTTTTTATAGAGTTTTAATATCGATTTAATGATAGTTATGAATTATGATAAAATCAATACGATCAGGGTCCTCCTAAAGTTTGAATATAAATTCTTTTATTTATTTATTTATTTATAATCTTTTTAAGGAAAATTCTTTTATTTAACAACTGATATCACCCTCCCCTATGAGTCAACATTATTTCGATTAAATCGAATTAACCGACGAACCGAATGAATTCGAAAATTCAGTTCGGTTAATTCGGAAATTCGGTTTCAGTGTTAGAAAATTTCGATTAAATCGGTTAATTCGGTTCGGTTTTCAGTTTTCGGTTTTTTTCAAAAAAAATTCGGTTAATCGAATTATAAATAATTAAATTTTGAATTTTTTATTGGGCTTTACATATAATTTATAATATTTTTAATGTGTTTATATTTAATATTGTACTTAATTTTTGTTTTTTTAAATTTTTTTAAGCTTAATGTGTTTTATTATGATAAAAATATCATATTTCAATAATTAATTTTATAAAATTTAGTATTTTTGAACAATAGATCACTTGACATCTATTAAATATGTTTCACTCAATGCAAATAACTGCATCACTGTCTGTGCCCCTTAATTCAAATAATTTTGATGATTTTTCAATTGAAAAAAATAGGTGAATCGAATGTTTATCAATGATTAATTGTATTTTGTTTATCCATGGTGTTTAGGGGACGAAATCATCTGCTACACTTGATGTTACAAACCGTGCTACACTTTGCTAAAAAAAACTATGTGTGCACAAATTAATAAAAATTAAATGCATTAAACACCATAGATGAATAAAATACAATTAATCATTGATAAAACATTCGATTCACCTATTTTTTCAATTAAAAAATCATTAATATAAGACGGTTTCACAAGTCAATTTAGTAAAACGATTTTTTTATGACGAAATTGATGAAAAATATTATTTTTTATTGCAAATACGAGTCGTGTCAACTCATTTCACATATAAAACGTGAGATCGTATTACAAAAGTTTTTTTACTAAAAAATTAATGCAGAAGATTTTTCATTATTTGGGGGGGTAAAAACCGTTTCAAGCTTATCATTAAATGCATAAAAATTAGTTTTATAATGGAGAAGAAGTGGCAAAAAGAGGTTTTATAAGTATTTTTGATAGAATAAAAATAAGAAATTGTTTTAAGTCCCCAATTTTTTTCAAGGTTCTTGCCTCTTGGGCCGCCACGGTTGGGAAGTGGCAGAAACTATCGTAAAAACCCTTCTCTTCCGCCGCCCTCCGCCGCCATAACCACCGGTATAAGAGAGATGAGAAATAATATTAATGTTGATACCATTCACCGCTTCTTAAATCACAGAGCTTTCAAGAAATTTTACACGCGTAATCTTCCAACGCCTGCGAACAAAATAGCTGCTGGCCTTTATCGTTCCTTTTCCACCTTCGAAACTCCAAGGATTTCTCTTAAACCCATTACCCATTTCCATTCTTTGGCTTCCTTTCGATATTTTTCTTCCGTCGAGGAGGAAACCAGCCCAACCTCAGTTGGCGGTAAGCTCGTTATTTGATCCTTGTAGCTTGTATTCGAATGTTCTGATTTTGTTCGCCATATGTTTGACATTTTGACTGTGATAGTGCTGCTATTTCCAAGATTTTGGTTTCCTAGTAAATCACTATATTACCTCGACTTTATTATGAGTGGACTTATGGCATGCAATGTTTTAGTTTTTGAGTGAATGAACAAAGGATTTGGCTTTTGTTCTCTTTGAGAGTGAGTCATTGAGAGGGAAGTGAATGTTATAGTGTAGTTTTCATTCGACTGCTGAAAATCATTGGTTTTTTGAACTTTTCAGCAGATTAAAAAATTGTTTATGATGCTTTAAATTAAATAAAATTTCGATTATCCTCTAATCTTGGACCATCTTTCAGCATTTTCACCCTAATATTTCCTTTTCTACATTTCACATTTTAATGGTACTTTTGCTCTGGTCGGTTTATGATTGTGTGAAGCTTTAGAGGATTCTAGTGGAGAGGTGGAACCAATTGACTTATGGGAAGAAGAGGATGAAGCTGAGCCCAAAGTATTGTTTTTTTTTTTTTTCGAAATTACATATTTCACTATTCACGTCAATTATTAGTTGATCAATGATCTTATTATCTCGAAGTTTAGGTTGGCGATGGCGGTGATGGTGGCGGAGTAATGCTGGAAAATTGCCCTTGGGGTGAAAGAGTTCTAACTATAGCCCATAGTGTTCTAGAGCAGTTAGGTGAAGATATGGAGCTCTATGCATTCAAAACCTCTCCTCGAGGGTACATTTATGTGAGACTGGACAAACTTTCACATGAGTAAGGCTTTTGTCCAGCACAAGCTTTATGTTTTTTGTCCCCCACTTGATTATACGAGCGTACTTTGGTACTCGTTTCACGTTTTCGTTTAATAATTTGGCTGGTTGGCATAAGTTGTTGTGGCGGATTTTGATCATGATGTTCGCGCAAGAAACTTTGTTAGTTGTTTGGACAACCTCTGTTTCCCATTTTGATTTTCAGAGGATAAGTTGATTCGTTTGAGTTCATTTTCTACTGTTGTCTGCCTAATCAGGTATGGGTGCCCTGGCATGGATGAGATTGAATCGTTCAGTCGTGACTACAAGAAAAAATTGGATGAAGCAGGTGTGACAGGAGAGATACCCGACGATTTGGCCCTTGAAGTAACACCGTCCCCTCCATTCTTTTCAGAATTGCAATATGCAGCTGAATCTTGTCGAGTTTTCTGCTGATTCATCTTTCTTTACTTCTGAAGGTGTCGAGTCCTGGCGCAGAGCGGCTCCTTAAAGTACCTGATGACTTGTCCAGGTTCAGAGATATGCCAATGGTGGTCAGCTACGTTGAAAATTCAGATGCCAGCTGCCCGGAAAAGAGTGGTGTATACTTTCTCGACTCCATAGAAGCCGAATCGGGATGCTGCATATGGAAGTTGGCCGATGTAAAGGAAAATAGAGAACCTTCTGCAAAGGGGAGACCATTGAGCCGTAAGCAGAAAGAATGGCGACTAAAGCAACCGTATCACGCAATCAAACAAGTAACTCTCTACGTTTCTCACTAGCAGGCGCAGGCTCCTCGTCATAACCCTTTACAAACGGAGTGAAGGTTCTCATCTCAAACCCGAACCGCGATTGAAGTGCAGTCCAAGTGAAGCTGTAGCACCACTCCTCCCCGAGTCATCACATTTTTTCTTTTGTCACGTGTACAGAACTATCTGTTGGCGATTCGTCGTCATGAAATGGAAACGAGATGAGATAGTTCCATTGTCTCAGTGTGTGTAGTGTGGAGAGAATGGTGCAGAGGCGGATCAAGTGTAAAATATGTGGAATACTGTGGCAATCAGATTATATTAGCATGCACTTTTTTTTATATTTTTTATATATAAAATTTGTTTTGGTCCACAAGCACTCCCTCTTTCACGACGCAAACTTGTGCCGGAGAATGTGTCGGGAATACCTGCATAAATTACATGACCTCGCAATCACCAAAAAAATCCAAGTCAATATATTATTAACTGCGGGATCGACAATGAATTTGATATGGCCATACGGTGGTGGTTGGTGTCACCTGCAATGCAAATGAACACCCCTAACATCACACAAAAGAAAATCTGCCCAAATAACCCTCTATCCAATCTTTTTCCTCCAAAAACCACCCTATTTCCCTCGGGCCCAAATGCTCAAACTAACCATTACGAAACTCCCAATATCATTTCCTACACAAATGTTCATCAAGGTCAAAGTTTTTCATTGTGTATTCTCAATTTTGTCTTTGGTTTGTGCACACTTGATAAATTATGTAAGGATATTTTTGTAAAATCAATTATTATGATAAGGTCAAAATTAACAAAATGTGTGCATATTAAATAAAGTTTCACTTTCAAAAAGATTGAAATAACAAAAGATTTTTTTATTTTCTTGTAGATAAAGTGATATTTATCCAGTTTCAACTCCAAAATACTTTCGTTTTTATTTGTTTGTAAATGTAATTAACAGGTTTTTTCAACAAAAAAATCTTATATATTTTTAGGGGAGTCAATTAGTCGGGTTGACGAAAATAATTTTAAAAAATTTCTCAACCCGAACCTGAACCAACCCGAAAATACCCAACCCAAGCCCGAACCCGACTAACCCGACTAACCCGATCAACTCGAACCAATCCGATTTTATTTATTATTTTTTAATAAAATAATTAAATAAATATTCAAAACACATAATAATTAAAATATTGTTTTTTTTGTCATAAATATACTTTAATTTTTCTACAACTAAAATTTTAAATTTCAATTATAATAATAATAGTAATATTTAATATAATCACATAATAACAAATCTAAGATTATATATAATTTAAATTTGAAATTTTAGTTGTAGAAAATTTAAAGTATATTTATGACAAAAAAATAAAAAATTATTTTAAAAAATAAAAATTGTACAAAATAAACATTAAATGACGTAAATCTATTATATCAATATACAATAATTTTTTTTCAAACATACAACGTATAAAAATATGGTAATTTTTTTAAATTTTATATAAAAATAATAATAATAATTAAAAGTTTAGGGTCATATCGGGTCAACCCGGGTTGACCCAAACCCAACCCGAATCCGATTAATTTTTTCGGGTTAGCTTTCGGGTCAACTCGATTCGACCCGAACCCAAAAACCCGCAATCCTAACCTGATATTTTTTGGGTCGACTCGTGTCGGATTGACGGGTTGGGTTGAGTTTTGACATTTCTGTGTATTTTAATTTGTGTAATGATCTATTTAACTAAATAATTATATAATGAGTTCATAAATATATCAAAATATCATATTTGTAAACATTATTAAATCTATATTAATTAAATTACACATCGGTGTTTAAATAAATAAATTCAAGTGGAGTCAAGTTTTAATCTAAAATAATAAAGAAAAAACACACCGACACACATATATCATATATGTAAAAGTTAAAATTAAAAAAATTAGCTATTTTTTCTCCTCGTAAAAGCTAAAAATTATAACAATTATTTTATGAGATGATCTTGCAATTAACGAAGAAATATTTTAAAAGTGCTGGAGATGGATAAACCAGTTATAACTTTCTGTAACTTAAAAGTACATGTTTGAAGGTAAATTTTTTAATTTTTTATAATAAATCTTTACAAAAATTATTTATTAGCATTACTTACTACTTCTTCTTATGACTAATAATATGAAATGTTCAGCTCAAAACAACAACGTTCGCAAAATTTGTGTAAAAACCTATTGAGATGTAAACATTGAAATTTAAAATTTTAACTATTTTTTCCTCATCATAAATGTTAAAAAATATAACAATTATTTATAGGATGATCTTTCAATTAACGAAACTATTTTTCTTCCTCATAAAAGATAAAAACTATGGCAATTATTTATGAGATGATACTACAATTAACGAATTAATATTTTTACAAGAGTTGGAGATTGATAAACCGGTTATGACTTTCTGTAACTTAAAAATAATGAAGGTAAATTTTTTAAATTTTTGTAAATAAATCTTTACAAAATTTTTTTTTAGTTGGAAACTTGTAAGACTTTATTAAAGAGTATCACGGGTTACAAGTCGCTCCAACTACAAATAAAAATTCCCACACATCCACAAAAAGGGTATTGGTGAAGAATGAACAAATTTTTCTAAAGAGTGGGCTACTTCTTCATTAGTTGTCCTCCTAGCGTGGGAAAAAAAGATACTATTAAAACTAGAGCATAGAGCCTCTATCTCTAAAGCATATGAACCAGCGTAACTTACATCACTAAAGGCTCCGTAACTGCTTGTACTGCCAAAAGTGAATCTGAATTCTATGAAATCCTCTTGAGCAAGCAACTTTGAGACCTTCCCGGATAGCAAATAATTCCCCAAGTATTATAGCATCCGACATTGGTAAAGTTTTGCCAAATGCCGCCAACATCTCAGTACAGATATCTTCATTTTTTTTTTAACAAAACTATAATATTTTTTAGAATCGATAAGGAGTGTTTAGAGAGAAAAGAGGGGAAAAGGTGAATGAACACTCTTATTTTTTGTTTGGCAAGGGCCTGGTACTGATGTTAACAGCAATGCAGACGAATCTCATGCACTAAGAAATAGCAGTAGTCTACTGAAATAGTGCGGAAAATAGACTATTAAGTTTGTTGAAGCTGAAAGATGAAATAGAGAAATCCAAGCAGATTTTTTTCTGGAAGTTCGAATGATAAAACCTTCTACGTCTCCCCTTCTTTTGTTTTCATAAGGTATCACTAGAAGATCTGATAAGTACACAAACTTGTACAAACCCAATTCAGTAGAACTTATCTCTGCCTACTATAACTCTTAGAACTCACGTAAACAAAATACAGCACACGAATGACTTCTGAAAGAAGACTTTCTCTCAGAATATTACAACACTTTCACTCTTAAAGAATTTTACAACAAATAGCAGTAGGCACAAATATGATCTGAGAATCTAATAGATCGATTTGATTGTGCAAGAGTGTTTTCGATTATTTTGTAGGAGACTTGAAGATAGATAGATAGATATTTGATAGCGGATGTTTAAGACTCTCATTTAATATACCTGTATCAAAAGGTAGACTTTCACTACAAGAAAAAAGTCTAACGATCTACTTAGCTTATCATATCTTTCATAGGAATGACCAATATATGCGCAATAAATTTTTCGATACGATGTATTAAATGTGATGTACTAAATATTAGAACGGCTAATAAATAAGGTGCCTACTGAAGATATAGTACTCCTAATATCTCATATTACAGTATACTGATATTATCTTATGTGGTTGTTGATTTCATCTGAGATTGATTATACTTTCCTTTACTACTGTTATTGTCCACTGATTTTGTCTGCTGATTTTAGATCAGTTATGTCTATTGGCTGTCATCATCAAAACTTAAATTACTTAACAATATTAATATTATTTCCTTTAATTATTTACGTCTATAAATATATATATATATATATATATGTATATATATATATATATGTCAATCAATCTACTATGGGCTAGGCAATAACTTCGAAAAAAAAATTTAGAAGAATTATGGATGCATGACATGTCTCAAATCAAATTAAAACTTTATCATGAAAAAAATTACCTTGATGAAAATTCTCAATCATATTAATAATCTAGAAAAAGTACAATATTATTTATTATTTCAATTTATTTTTATCGTTTCACGAGCAAAAATTTGAATATTTTATCATTTGAGTAAATATTTTATAAATACATTTATAGAACATGAGATAGGAAATTACAAAATTCGGATTTAATTTGATTTAATGTATATTAATTATTAAAAAATATATAATGAATTATATTGCTTCAAGGCATATATACATAAGATAATAAAAAAAAATAAGGCAAATCAATGACATGAAGCATGTCATAATTGCTCAAGATCAATCAACAAACAATGGAAAACTCGAGGTGTAATAACTGGATGAGCTTCGATATTAATATTGTGTCAAGTTAACTGCATTTAAACATTATATTTATAAGTTTACATGATTCATTGAACTATCTTAAACTGTTAATGTAAATATAGAAAAACGATGACAATAAATTATGACACTGAAATTGCAACATTTACATAGTTCAAATACGTTGCAAATGTTTTTATTCGTTGCAGTGTTGAACATTATATCGATTCGATCCATGATCAAGATATATCTATAAAAAAATTTCTTACAAATACTACATAAGGATTAGCAATTATTAATAAAATATATTTTATATATAGGACGACAACACTTCGATATACAATAATATTAGATACACCAAATAAAGAATATATGTATTTACTCTCATAATAGACAAAATTGTTGAAATAAAAGATGGAATGCTAACATTTGTAATTAAAGACATTCAAAATTCAATCAAAAAATTTCAGAAGCGAGAGCATTGTAAGTTAAAAGAGATCAGTAGATTTCAAAAAATAAGAAATTAAGAAGAAAAGACGATGTCAAACAAATACATTGATCGTTAACGATATTGACATACAAGTAATAGAAGACAATGACATACCAGAATGCAGTTGGGAATGATGAAATTATTGTTAGTTTTGAAAGTAGATATTTTTAGTATAAAAAGAGACCGTCTAAAAAAATAATAAAATATAACGATACGAAAATGCAAATGATTGATGAAGATAGCATAACAAGAATTTTTATTAAATGTGATAATATTGATTCTTTCATAGAGATAAAAAACGCATGGTATGAAAAAAATCGTGAAAGAGAGAAAAATCCAAAATATAAAAGAAAAAAATATTTGACGCAATAATTTAAATTAATGTTTAGAATGCATAATCTATATCAATTTTTTTTTCCATAAACCATAGCTACAAAATAAGTAATCAACATATAAAATAAAAAAATTACAAAATAAATATTTAATTTAATTTAATTTGATTAACGTACATCACTTATTAACAAATAAATAATAAATCATATTGCTTCAAGACATACATACATGAGATAGAAAATAAAACAAATTCATGGTACGAAGCATGCATGTCATAATTTCTCAGGATATTTAATCAACAAAACAATGAAAATCCGAGCTGTAATAATTACATAAGTTTCAATATCAATATTGTGTCAAGGTAAAACTACATTAAACACTATATTTATAAATTTACATAAGTTATTGATAATGTCTTATTCTAAACTGTTAATGTAGATATAGAATAATGATGACCATAATGATACAAACATTGAAACTGCAAGTGTTTCATTGATTGAAAATGTTGCAAATATTTTTATTAGATGCAATGTTTAAGATTATATATATTGATTTCATCATTAAGACATGTAATAGTTTTTTTCTTTCAAAGAATATATATTATTACCATGAAAATCATTAATTAACTGCATGTTAATATCTTTTTATCTCAACTAATTTAATTTACAAGGCTTATCGACAACAAAAGGTGTTTCCATGTGCATCGCACGTGATTTTTACTAGTTCAAACTAAATACATCAACAAAATAATTAAATAAAAATTCCAAACACATAATTATAATATTTTGATTTAAACACATATTAACAAACTATCGCCAATATATGATTTAAATTTCAAAATCTAATTGTAAAAATTTAAAGAAAACTTACTACATAAAATAACCAATTGTTTAAAAAAATCAAAATTTTACAAAATAAATATTAGAGAAAATTACAATTTTAGTCCTGTTTTTTGTTTTAATCCGATAACTTTTCAAAGTTTGGTCTCAGTACAATAACTAGGATTTTTTTTAAAGATTTTGGTCATTTTTTTTTTATCGAAAGTCACTAAATTAATCAAATTTTAATTATTTGGCACCTACAATGTATTTAAAAATAACTAGAAAAAGCGCACGTGTATTGCACATGGGGAAACACATGTGATTGAGTAATTAAAATTCAAAACAAAAATAAAACAAAAACTCTAGTAAGACAATCTCACTAGCCAACTTTGTGAAATTGATTTCTTATTTAGATCACCTATGAAAAATTATTAATTTTAATGTCAAAAGTATTATTTTTATTTTTAAATATGAGCAAGATTGAGCGGTCTAAAGGATAAAGATCCGTGAGACCGTCTCACAAGAGACCTACTATAAAATTAATTAACTCAACAAAAGATAACAACAATAATATTAAATTTCTACATTTCATGTTTGGTGTCACACCTCAGGCTCAGGCTCGCGCTTGCACGACTGCACAATGAACCCCTATAGCAACTACTTCGTATTCATCCTCGCTTTACGAAAATGATTAACCCAAGTTGATATAGAAGTGCATTGTAGCTCATTTAAACTCATTTTAAAGCTTTTATTTTCTCATGTGGGACAGGGGTCTCGTAATCACCTTTCCTTCAGAACGCGACGTCCTCGCGGCGTAACCGATCCACCAACACCGGGAATCTAGAGGTGGCTCCTATAGGTTTAAAAGGTGGCTCCCACGCACGAAGCACTTTACCCCATATAGCAATTATTTCCCATGGTTTCTGCAGGTGACCGGCTCCGGTACCATTTTTCACGCGTCGGGCATAGGCCTGCGCTTGCGCGACTGTACAATGGACCCCTATAGCAACTATTTCTTATTCGTCCTCGCTTTAATGAAAATTATTAACTCAAATTGCTATAGAAGTCCATTGTAGTCCATTTCAAACTCATTTTAAAGTTTTCATTTTTGCCATGTGGGACAGGGGTTTCACATTTGGTCTACCTTAAATCGTACTTCCTCAAAATTTTATAACTCTTAATTAGTTCTGGCTTTTTGGTTATTCTTGGTTTCATTATTGTAATTGTAGTCATCTTGAGAGGTTTTCGTCTAGTCTCCTCTCTTGCATGTATTTATGTTTTCTTCATCAATAAATGGGTAGGGGTTTGTCTAACCCATCGCCACAACAGACGGCTTTTGAAAAAAAAAACACAATTCATGTTAATTACTCATATTAACCAATTTAGATAAAAACATGTTTTTTTAAATAAAATTAAAAGATTTGAAATACTAAATTCTTACAAATATCTATTTAATCGTACCATTTTATTTTGTCATATTCTTATCGTAATGATCTTTTATCATGTTTTATTAAAGTAATTTATAAATGTAAATCAGAAGAAAACATTTGTTGGAAAAAATGATTACAAATTAGAAAATTAGAAACTATAAAAAAAATCATGTCAAAACAATATTTTATTGTGTTTTATTTACATAATTTATAAATAAAAATCACAAAAATATTGGTTGAAAAAAATTTTAATTTAAACACATAAGTTAACATAGAATTGAGATTCTCATACCTAAGTGCATGCAACAGAGTTTTCTGAGTTATTCATCTAATATTTGAGTGTTTCTAGCCATATTATCGAGGGATAACAAGGAACAGTGTGCGACTGAGGTTGTAACAAAACTGTGCTCAGTTGTAGGGCTCTCGACTTCTAAGGATTAAAGACAGATGAAAGATAGTCTCGAATACTTAATAGTTATTGAGAGTATCTATTGGATGAATAGAGATTTTTAGATTAAAAAAATAGTGTTATAATGTTCACTTTTCTTTAGGCTGAGACTTTATAGACTCTGTACTACTAAACCAACTTTTTAGAGATACGTAAGTATTGACTGAGATATCTGTGAGATGATGGATGATTATCCTGTAATGTATGTATGAATATGTGCTGATCACGTTGAGCCTCTAACATAACTTGAGATAGTAAGTTGAGTAGGATTTCTCAGCTCTTGTTTCTTTATAACCGTGTGACATCTACTAGATCCATAGAACATCAGGTGTGGTACTTATCTAGGACAGTGTATGTCGAAGAGCACGCCCAATATTTGTGGCACCCAATGGATTTCGGAACACCGACTTCATACTGGGGTTCTTACAATCTAAGCATGAGTTCCAATTTTTAAATCTTGATTAACCAAATGAGTCCTTGCATGTAAACATGTGTCCTCATACATTGCGTACTTGGAAATTTTACTCACGTTCTTGATTCTATCATGGAGACCACATTCGATGATGCAACTTACAAGTGGGTCAGGCAGAATGTGAATCAATATTCAGTCAATTACCATGACCTAAGAGTATAGGACACCACTGGTTTTAGTTTAAGAATATTTATATTCTTTTATTGTAATTTGATTGTATTATATAATTAATTTTCAAGTTTTCTGTTATGTTCAATTATTTATATGTGAATAATTTAATTAAATTAATTACATGTTTATTGAATTTTATTAGTGGATTTTAGACATGAAGAACATATGTTAGAGTAATTAGAATTTAAAAAAAAATTAAGAGAACAACTCATGTAAGACAACCTCATAAGTCAATTTTATGAGATATATTTCTTATTTAAGTCACATATAAAAAATTATTGATTTTTATGTCAAAAATATTATTTTTATTTGTAAATTAATATGAAAATGTTTGACTCGTTTTAAGGATAAAGATCTGTGAGACCGCCTCACAAAATACCTACTCAAAAATTAATTAACTTAATGGAAGATAATGAAAATATATAGCATTAAATTTCAAAATTCATGTTAATTACTCATATGTAAATAATTTGAAAAAACAATTTTTTTAAAAAAATTAAAACATTGAAATACACAATTTTTTTTCTCATATTTGATTTTATCGCATCATTTTCTTTTTTCATATTCTTATCGCAATGATTTATTACCATGTTTTATTAAAATAATTTATAAATATAATCTACAAGAAAACGTTGGTCGGAAAAAATTATTACAAATTATAAAATTAAAAACTCTAAAAAAATATATCAAAATGATATTTTATTTTGTTTTATTTAAGTAATTTATAAATAAAATCCTAAAAATGTTATTTTCAAAAAAATTTGATTTAAACACATAAGTTCAAATAGACATGAGATTCTTCCTAAGTGTACCAGAGTTTTCCAAGTCATTAAGTTTATATTTAAGTGTTTATAACCATATTATCGAGGGCTAGCAAAGAGCAGTGTGCTACCGAGTTTGTAGCAAAATTGTGCTCAGTTCGATTAAATTAATTTTTAAAATTAAACTAAAAAATTATGGGTGCAAAAAAAATTTATTTGAAAACTTAAATTTTAGCTAACAACCACAACTATAGAGATAAAAAAAAAAAAGAATATAAATGCATGAAAAAAAAAACAAATAGTTCACAATAATTTTTATCATGTTTTATAAGAGTATTGTATAAACATAAAACATATAAACTAAAAAAATAAATATTTATAAATTAACAATAGAACTTGCATATTTATATATTATAATAATTAATATTTGAAAACATGCGTTTTAGCAAACAACAAGTACTAAAGAGATAAGAAATAATGATTCAAATGGAAAAATAAATAGCTTAAATTTTTTTTTTTCATCATGTTTTATGCAAGTGATGTTTAAACATAAACTATATAACTTAAATTCATTAGAAAGTAATAAACAAAAAAAAAAGCTCGTAGTAATTTTTTCACCATGTTTTATGCAAGTAATGCATGAACATAAACCATATAAATTAAATTAATTAGAAAGACATAAAGAACTCATTAATTAAAGTCTTTAAACAAACAAGTGGATGTTCGTAAATTCATAATAAAACTTGCATATTTATATATAAAAATAAAAATTAAAATTTGAAATCATAAGTTTTAGCTAACAACCACAACTAATTAAAGAGATAAGAAATGAGAGTTCAGATGGGAAAAAAATAGCTCACAATAATTTTTTTAATAATGTTTTATGTAAGTAATATTTAAATATAAAACCATAGAATTAAATTTATTAAAATTAATAAAAAAAACTCATTAATTAGAATCATTAAACACACAAGGACAACAATGTAAATTCACAATGAAACCTTTTAGAGTCATTAAACACACAAAGATAACAACGTAAATTCACAATGAAACCTACATATTTACCTACATATTTATAAATAATATAATATAATATAAATGTAAATATAAATAATATATATAAAATAAAATAATATAAAATAAAATAAAATAAAATAATAAAATAAAATAATAAAATAATAGATAATAGATAATAGATAATAGATTATTTATGTGAAAAATTAAAATTAAAACTAGAACAAATGCTTGGCATCCTTAACCTTATTTCCACACCCCTGGATCTCCCTGCTCAGATTTCGGTCCACACTCCCATGTCCCAGCTGATATTCAGACTAATCTTGTTTAGTTTTTGGCTGAAATTTTTCCGACTATGGAGATTAAATCCGTGACATAGAGAAGATATACAGACGCCGGCGCCTCTCCTTGTTCCGGCAAGCCTCTTGTTTTTAAAGTATTGCATTATTTATTTAAGTGGTATGAATGAGGTGAAAAAATTATGGGTGGTTTGTTCTGCTTTTATGGATTTATAGAAAGACTGAATTACTTGCATTCTTGTTTGGGTTTTTGTTTGCCTTCATTTTTCATTTTGAATGATACAAAATTTGTGATGGGGCTGCTGAATTAGTAGATTATATGTTACTTGCAGCGAACCGGTGCTTCTTGAAATGAATATTTTCAAGAAGTTGATGTTGGGAAACTGTGGAGTCAGAGCTGCTGAGAAAACATCTAAAGGTGATGTCTTTACGCTTTTTGAAGCTATATTTTTCCTTATATAATCAAGTGCGGCTCAACCAATGTGGTGTTTTTGAAGGTATTACATAAGTTATACAAAGGGTAAGCTACTGTTTGTAAGTGTATCAAAACAAGTTTGTGTTGTTTCAACATAAGTAACATTTGTAGTTCACCAGTCTGCGATTTGGTGCTCGGTTTGTTATTCGGATTGGTCAGTTGGTCTTGATTGTATGTTTGGTTTAGTTTGTTGACAAGTTTTAGTCTCCTTTGCAGCAACTAGCTCGCGTCTTTCTCGTTTCTTTCATGATAGTTCAGTGGAAGTTCACTCGGAGGAACATGAAGTTGTAATTGCTTTAGGAAGTAATGTGGGTGATAGACTTCATAATTTTGATGAAGCCTTGCAACGGATGAGGAAATCAGGTATACATATCACAAGACATGGTTGCTTATACGAGACGAAACCTGCTTATGTGACGGATCAGCCTCACTTTCTCAATTCCGCTGTTAGAGGAATGACAAAACTCGAGCCGCATAAACTGTTAGGAATTCTGAAGGAAATAGAAAGGGACATGGGCCGTGTTAATGGAATTAGATATGGTCCACGACCAATTGACTTAGATATATTATTTTACGGGAACCGGAGGGTAAACACTGATACTCTTACTATTCCACATGAAAGAATTTGGGAGAGACCTTTTGTGATGGGTCCATTAATTGACCTTTTGGGATCAGATGTAGATAATGATATTAGTAAATCGTGGGATTTGTTTTCAGGTAGTCCTGGTGGTCTTTTTGCCGCGTGGGAGAAACTAGGTGGTGAGTCGCTCATAGGAAATGATGGGATAAAAAGGGTGTTACCTATAGCAAGTAAGTTGTGGAACTGGTCATCAAGAACCTCTATCATGGGTATTCTTAACGTGACTCCTGATAGTTTTAGTGATGGGGGGAGGTTTTTATCAGAAGCATCATTCATTTCTCAAGTTCGTTTATTGCTTTCAGAAGGGGCAGATATCATTGATTTAGGTGCACAATCAACACGACCAATGGCAACTAAGCTATCCCCCGAGCAAGAACTCGATAGACTGATGCCTTTCTTGGAAATCATCAAGAACTTGCCGGAGATGGAAGGAAAGCTCATTTCTGTCGACACCTTTTATTCACAGGTTGCTGCGGAATCTGTGAGCCTGGGCGCTCACCTTATTAATGATGTATCAGGAGGAAATTTAGACTCAAGCATGCATAAAGTCGTTGCAGCACTCAAAGTCCCATATATTTTAATGCACATGAGAGGCGACCCATCTACTATGCAGAATCAGGAGAACTTGAAATATGACAACGTTTGTGCAGAAGTTGCATCTGAGTTATACACACGTGCCAGAGATGCCGAGTTATCTGGTATCCCAGCTTGGAGGATGATTATAGATCCTGGGATCGGATTCTCAAAAGACACAGGACAAAATCTTGATATTCTTAATGGCTTGCCAACAATTCGATCTGAGATTTCTCGGCGGAGCTCGTCATTGTCTCGTGCTCCTATGTTGATAGGGCCTTCGAGGAAGAGATTCTTAGGTGAAATATGTGCTCGACCCGAAGCATCGCAAAGAGATTCAGCAACTGTTGCGGCCGTCACTGCTGGGATTCTGAATGGTGCAAATATCGTGAGAGTACACAATGTTGGAGATAACTGTGATGCTGTCATGCTCTGTGATGCAATGCTGCATAGAAGAAAATCTCCATGAAATCATTTGATCATTTGTTTGGTCTCTTCAAACCTCACAGCTCCAATTGGTTGTGTGTTGAGGCGGTAATGCGGGTTGAGAAACGCCTCACAATCGACTTTGGTGCAATCCAAAATCGGATACCTCACCACTATTTGATTTATTGAATCATTGGATTCCTCATGGGGTGTCTGATGGAAGAAAGATGGTTGTTTTTGTTTCTTTTGGACACTCCAGCAAGTCTTGATATGTTACAGATTTCACCTTTGATAAACTGTAAATTTGAGGAAATACATATTTTGTCTGATAATCATTGGCCTAATCTATTTGGATTTTGAGCAACAGTGCACCAGATCATATTAAACAAATTGGATAGCACCCTATGTACATTCTGATACAAAAATTTATTTTTTATTTTTTATTAAAAAAAATCATGTGAACTTGGCAAATTGTCAATTTCATAAAATTATGAAAAAATAAAAGGGCAATTTGCTCAAAAATCCCCAAATGCAAACATGTTTTGCTTTGAGCTCCCTAGTCATAAAATGTGGTACAACATCATACATCATGTGGTACAAAACCTTATAAGATGTGGTACAAATTAACAAAAATTGTGGTACAAAAAAGTAGCTAGGAAGTGCAGAGTAAAACATGTTTGCATTGTGGATTTTTCAACAATTTACCAAAAATAAAATTATTAAGTTTAATTTTCAACTTTATAGGCCGGAGTATGAGTTGGAACACCAGACTGGAAAGTGATCCAACAAAGAACATGTGTGCAAACATAGCATATCTATCATTGAAGAAAATATTCAACACATAAGGCATGCCTCTGCCCATTCGTATGGCAACCCACTAGCTTAAGTAATCAGAGCAAACAGGTGCAATCATGTGCCAACTTCATACAACTACGCATGCTAAATCAATGAAACTCATTCATTAAAAAATAACCTTTTTCTGAAAAAAAATATAATACAAAGATAACTTTTAATTTGCAGAATATGCAAGATAGTGCACGCCTTAAACTTTACGACTAATAAAGTCACACTCGTGAATAAAAATAACATATCTTCATCAAAGAATATTATTCCACGCTTTATCATTACCTAACACAGATTCAATCAACTCTTAATAAATCCCACTAAAAAGTTCGTTCAGAGAGTCATTACTCTCCAGGAACAAGCCAAATCATGGAAAAGAATAATAGTAATAATGTATACACATGAATAGGATCAAAACACACAAGAGGCTAAAGAATTTATGATGTTGATAAAATTCAGTGACACCTGACTTTAGAATATCAGAAGAATTGCTACTTGACTCCGGCGCATTGCTGCGCATGGTCATATTCAAGTGGTAGCAGTGTGGCGGAAGTGACCAGTTTCGAGATTCACTTGGGTCGAATATCTCTGATGTTCTACTCTTTGCAGATGAAATGACAACTGAAGTAAGTCGACAGTATTTGCACCTTCAGGAGCTTTTGATTCTCTCAAAAGTATGTCTTGTCGAATATCTAAACCAATAGAGGCACCGGCATCCAGAAGCTTGGGGAAATATTCTTGGTCAACTCCAGCAGATGGCTTGAAAACACTGGATGTAAGATTCTTTAACTTACTCTGGCCGAAGGATTCGGCAGAATTATGGTTGATATGAAGGGTTGAATGTTGATTATCCAGAAAAATCAGAGGATGATTCGCAGCTACGTCCGCTGAATTGCTCGATAAGTTCTGTGATTGAGATGACAGAAGAGAGAGAGCACTGCTGGAGTTTGACTCCACAGATACTTCTTGAACTGAGAATGGCGAACTCGTATGGAGAAGAGAGTTTGAAAGTGAAGGACCATATTTGTGGTTCATTGGCTCACTACCAAAGAAGCCAACTTGAAGGAATTTTGGAAACAGAAGGGGTGTTCCTGATAAGTCCGTTGCAAAATACGAAGAACCTGCATAACAAACAACTTAGACCAACACTCCACGCATTAAAAGAACAGACGCTTATGAGGCTTCGATTTTTGCTATTTCTACTTCCAAATAACACAATAACCACAAAAATGAATAAGAATTTGTATTTAAAGAGTGACTTGGGGCCATAACCGTTGTTATAAGAGCACAAGATATTGAAAGACCAGGTCTACTCGTATAATTTCCTATCATTAGCAAATGCTAACTTGTGTCCTTTCATGTGGACTCGATTAATTTCCTATCATTAGTGAGTGTGTACTCGTATCCTTTATTTGCAAAGCTACCAGTGACACAGTCACAAATTGATCAGTTGAACAAAATTTTGATAACACTGGACAGCATTGATTATCTTCATGCATATTAACCTCGAGATCAGATATTAACCTCCCTTATTCATTTCTGTTGAAATTTCTGGATTACTACATGATGATATTTGAACATTTAGTACATAGAAACAAAATAGAAAGAGAATTATACTTCTGCAGCATACCCAAGTGAGTGTCCAATTGAGGCTTTCGCCGACGTTCATTGTGGCCTGTGAGGCGTTTGCGACAACTGCGTTTACCTTCATCAAACTCTCTAAGCAAATGAAACCTGCAATTCAAATGTTATTTCAGATTCTACAAGAAAATCTTGGATCAAATAGTTGCAATCAGAAAGGAAAGGTTTATTTAGAATCAAAGTTAACACAAAACAAAAGAGAGAAGAGTCTCCACCTACTGCATTGCTGACAAAATCTCTGCTGGATACCATCAACAATAACAACAGAAGATTTTGAGTGAAGATCGCAGACTTTGTGCCTTTTGTGGTAATCCTTTGAAGAACTCAAATCCTTGTTACAATCAAGAACTTGGCAAACAGGAATCAGAGATAGTGAATTTGATGTACGAGCTCGTTTTGCAGACACCGAATGCTCCAGAGAACACAGGATGGAGTTTTCAACATCAAATTGATGAGTGTTTCCATCTTTTCGAGCAGGCAAATTCTCATCCATAAAACTTGTAAGCACCAAGTTTTGATTATCGGCTTTCGTAGCAGAAGTTGAGAATCTTGTGCCAAATTCCATAAACGAAGTCAATGTGTTGGTAGAAGTAGACACGAACGGTTTGCTAGTACCATCATTTGTGAAGTATCCTAAATTTTCCGAACTTTTGTCACTAACATCTAATTTCCTCATGATATCAGGCAGCATTGGTTCCACAAATTCCATGTTCGCAGCTCTATTCCTAACTGGAATACAAAGAGGCTCAGTTCTCCATCTTTTTAATTGATTTCCACTCCTCACTCGAGCATCATCAAGCTGCACACCATGCAGGCCCTTCCCCTCAATTCCATACCTTAAAGATTCCATCTTAGGACAAGATCAAAGTTTTCCAAGCTATGAATCAGTTTTTTATGATGATTGAACAAACGATAAAACCAATATAATCCAATGCCGAGCTTAATCCTGGAGGCGAGTAATTACTTTCTGAACATCAGTGAAAAACCATGAAATTAATACCTTAATATCAGATGGTTGTCCTCATTCTACATAAATAATTGACAATATATGACATGATAATTCAAGAAAATCTTAATATCTTAATTCATACACAATTCCCACCCGTATAAACTGATAACAAACACATCAAAGAGACTTACGGCAGACAAAGGAGAAACATCACCACCACATGGAAAAAAGACATTAAATTCTAGAACAATAAGAGTGGGAAATATTCCAAGTTTCATACCCACGAAGACTAATTCATCTCTTCCGAGCCTTTCTCATCTTAACACCAAGGAGTTCTAATGCCTATACTTACTCAACCAATTCAATCTTTTTTCTCTACACTCTGACAGATCCCAACCCACCCCAATCAAGAAATTCAAGATGTTACAAGCACCCCAAGCAATCATTCAGACAGCTTTTGATTTATGCCATCCATCTATTCCTTTAAACAAACAATCAGATTTCCCATCCAAACAGCAGAAAAGCTTGTTCAAACTACCAACAAAAATCCTTGTAATTGCATCAGAAAACCAACAGAAGCAATCTCAAGATTTTCCCCAAGAGAAAACTAATAAAAAGGCAATAAACCAAACATTAAAAATGGTAAATTACAGCCAAAGATTAAATCTTTAATGGTAAACAACGAAATAAAAGGGAAATAAAGTAGAAAAACTAGCGTACAATTGTGTAACATGAGTCAGATTGGATCATAAACGATGAATAGACGAAGCGGAAGAGTTTTACCTCAGAACTGTGAAGGAATGGGAGAAAGAGAGTGGCATGAATCATGATATTGTAATGTACAGTGAAATCGTTTACTCCAGTATATTTTATTTTATTCTATTAATTGACACAATAATATAATATTACTGGTGAATTGTATCCGATATATATTTTTAAGTTATCTAAAAAATTTAAATATTCTTTGAAAAAAAATTATTCGTTTAATGAAACGACGGCCTAGTTGGAGACATGGTGAAAGCTGAGCTACCTATTTTGTCGTCGTATAAATTTTTTTTTTAAAA
Organism: Henckelia pumila; assembly: GCF_033568475.1. NCBI lineage: Eukaryota > Viridiplantae > Streptophyta > Magnoliopsida > Lamiales > Gesneriaceae > Henckelia > Henckelia pumila. The sequence goes on along the minus strand of NC_133120.1, from coordinate 123,473,024 downwards.
AAACCATTTAATTTAAAATATAGGCATAGTATAGTTTTATATCTGATAATAAAATTAGAAGAATTAATTAATATAATAATATGTTTTTGAAAGTTCTTAACCAACTATATGGGCACCATTCATATCATAAACCAAAGTGTTGTATGATTGAATGTTAAGTTTGGGCTCAATGTTTCAATTCGAAGTCAACAAACGTTTTTTCGTTTTGTTTTTGGTTTAGAGTCTGTCAGAAATTTTTTGCATGTTTATTTGATGTCTATGATTTGAAAACTATTATGCATATCAAGGTTTTGCCAAATGCAAATCTGAAAGTAGTTGTCATGGGTTTCTCTCACATGACCCAAAAAAAAAAAAAAAAAAAACTAACTTACTAAAATCATAGGAATTATTCTTCCAAAAAATCATAGGATTATTGCTAAAAAAAGGAGGATAATAGCCAAAATGTTCATCTAACTTCTAAGTTTGTCTATATAATGTTAATTGGGTATTCATATTTGAGTTTTGATCTCGTGAAGTATTTTGTTTAGGATTTTAGTCATTGTTTGATAGATTGCTAATATGAGCCGGATATGTAAGCCTTTTTTTAGTACTTCATCAACTAAACTCAAATTCAAACATTTGCAGGACTAACACAAAATAGACGATTTTAAAAGATTCTTTTCGTTAGTTTTCATATATATATATATATATATATATATAATTTTGATCCCTGCACTTAGGGTGGGTGCAGGAAAACTGTGTGCAACCCACTACCGGATTTTAGTGGTCGCACTAAAATTTTCTGCACCCTAGGGTGCAGGGAATTGAATATGCTATATATATATATATATATATATATATATATATATATCAATTATAGAAAAACTTCTTTTCTTACAATACGAATCGTTGCACTTGTTTTTTTTTCCTCCAAAAAAATAAATATAATACAAGTTATATAATAATACAATTTATTAAATTTAAGCTCTAATTAATTATTCTCCTTGTATCCAAAAGTTATGGGATTTATTCCTTGAATAATAAAATTAGGAAGTGCTATCGATACTCCGTTTGCTTTCTCGCACGCCGCACGTTTTAAAACTATGGAGTCGTCATTAGCTTTAAATAATGTGATTCGTTCTGTCATTGCCCATACTCTTTTGATTTATCTAGATTTCGTCAAATCCTTTTTTTTTAAAAAAATAAAATATGTCAACATTTTAAATTGATTTTTTTCTCATGGATATTCAAATCTTTACGTCTTATTCTTTTGCTAGCTGCCGAAAAATACCCAGTTCGTTATTTTATCTACCCATTATTTGGCTTATTCATAATTATTGTTTTTCAAGTGATGTTGTACTATCAATTATTAACATCTATTTTTAATTGCCATAAATTTTGTAGGGTGTAGAGTGTAGACTGTGCCTAGAGACAAAAACGGGATAGTGATTTGGCACACTGTAAGAGGGAATTCCATTGTCTTACAAGTTTTACGCTTGGGATTAGGAATAGGACTCAACTCAACGGGGCCAAGTTCTAAATATATTATTCGACCATCGCTTGGACGAAGTAACATAAATTTATTTTTTTTTAAAAAAATCAGTTCGAAAACATGTAAAAATGAAAATGTCCCACCAAAATCTCCATGGTTCCAATGTTGTAAAAAATAAAATAAAAAAAAGCCTTCAAGGGGTTTTCAAGTCGGTGGAGTAAATGAACTCTTGGCCGAAGGTCGTTCACACTACAAAAAAAATGCTTTATAAAAGCGATTTTTTTGACTTTTAAGAGCGGTTTTTAACCGCTTCAGCACTTTTACCACCGGTTACACAACCGCTTCTCTTATCAACGCCCTTATAGCTTTTAGAAGCGGTTTTTTTGACCGTTGGTACAAGTTTAAGAAACCGCTTCTATTGTTCATTTTAGGTGCGGTTTGACAATGCTCTTACATCTCACGCATTGTAACGTCCCGTTTTTTTTATCTTAAATGAGTTTATTTGAGTTAATCAGAGATTACAGAGTTCAAGAGCCGACTTGATTTTGATCAGGGTCCATTTTGCAAATTTTGAAAATTTCAGGGACTAAAATGCAATTATTGGATTTTATATAATATCTACACTTAGAATTGATTGAAAAGTCTTCCCCTTCCTCCCCCAAACCGAGAAGCACCATTGAAGACGCCTCCAAGCTTTTCCAAGCTTCCAGATTTCAGTCCGAGCTCGATCCGGCCGTTGGAATTTATTTCTGAAGGCAGATTAGCGATCACTGCAGCGAGAGCTTCGTTTTATCATAAGTTTTTCTACGATCGGATACATTCTAGTTTTTGGATGTTGTTAGAATCGTTCAAGATTCGAGTATGTTGTTCTTGACAGAGTTCTGATCGTTTATTATCTGTCGGTTTTGAATTAGAACGACGTTCGGATTTGTTATGATTTTTGGAAGCCATTTTCGAAAATGTGGATTTTTAGATTGGTTGGGTTTGAGCTTTTTTTGTTGTATTAGCATTGATATGAGTTGATACCGGTATTGAACTGCTGTCTACGTTTCCGGTTTGTTCAGTTTTAGCCGTTATGCCGCCAGTTTGAGTTTTTGAAGTTTTGAACCGTTGGAGTTGTTGTTTTGGGCTTGTGTATTGATCGTCGTTGTTGATCAATTTTTTTTGTATCTGAACAGATTCGTTTGGAGTTGTCAAGCCTGGTGTTAACAGCTTTTGATCGTCAAGAGATTGGACGAAGAACGGTAAATAGAATTACCTTGAAACGTAGTTGTTGTTTAGTTGGTATAGTATTTGATACAATCTTTTGTTGTAGCTTATCCAGAGTTGGATCTACTGCATCGAAAGGTAAAAGCAGTCATCGTAGCGGAATAGCATACTCGGGATAGTTGGTTCTCGAGTTTCCCTTTCAAATCACATGTTGCATCTACACTTGTTCTAGCATGAGGAACTTGTATCTTGTTGATTGATTTTGCTTTTGATTTTGTGGCTTATGTTTATGTTTCTGATTATGCATTCATCTTGAGCCTACGTTGATTTCAGCGGGCAGAACCGCCCTTTTTATTTAGACGTTTGAGAAATATGATTGAGTGGCCTAGGTCGTAGTCGTTTCGCCTAGTGCTAGCATACTCATTATGGTTGCTCAAAGTCTAGAGGAGTGGGATACGTGACACCACCTCGATTGGGAGAGTCGGTAAGTTATTACGTGATCTTATCCTCGGGATCCCAAAAGCATAGCAGCAATCCCTCGTTTATCAGAATTGATATCCCGTTTTAAAGACATGCATTTCATTATGTTAATATTGATTAAGTGTTGTCTTGAAAGCATGTTTATTGATTCATTACTTGTTATGTTGCTTTTACTGGGAATGTCGTTCTCACCGGTTATCCGTCTGTTGCTTTGTTTTGTATGTGTACTTGGCAACAGGTGGGGCAGGAACAATTCAGAAGAGGCATGGTTAGCTTCGAGGGAAAGTTGTAGAAGTGAGACTCGGTTTAGAAGTCGATTTCAGCATGTCAACCTAGATATGTTAGAACATGTTTAGATATCGAACTTCGTCGTTATGTTGTTGTTGCTTGTCCTTTACTGTTGAACAGTTGTTGAACTCCAGAATTTTATGTATTAGTTGGAGGTTTTGAGTTGTAATGCATGTTTATGTTTTGAAGCATTGATTAGCTTGAATGGCTTGAATGGTATTGGATTGCCTAGCCTTTGGTTCTGTTCTCTTTTTCTGGGCAGCAACTTGGAAGTTTTGCGTGCGCTCGATCGCACGAGTTTGCTGCGATCGAGCGCAGCTTTTATTTTCCCCGGGCAGAACTTTGCACTCTTGGGCTCCGATCGATTGCACGAGTTCGCTGCGATCGAGCGGAGCACTATTCATTCAAAAAAAAAATTTCTTTGCTTTTAATCTTGGATATTGTATGTCTAATTGTTGTTTAATCCCGAGATTAGTTGTTTAGAACCGAGGTCTCACACTAAATGGTATCAGAGCATTAAGATTCTTGGATTGAACTAGAGTGAGCGGGGTAGTTCGAGTCCGCATGTATTGACTCCTCGCATGTGTTTGAGTTATTTATTGATTATTTAATTCCACGCGAGCATGTTTTATTATTGGAGAATTAATTGAATTACATGAGTCATGTGATTTAATTAATAAAGCATGAACTACTTGAGATGTAATTGTGTTGTTATCGACGGGTATCCGGTATTCCAAGCGGTTGTAAGGGCACCAAATTGTAGCTATTGATATATCTTGTGCCCTAACCTTTGATTATCAGATGGGTCCTCGTCGAGTGATAAACAGAAACACACCACCAGTTATTCCTACAACTGAGCAAGCTAGTACTGAAACGGTTGAGATGGATGCTACAGCGACGCTGACCTGCTATTTCGGTATGAATAAATTCTACTGACAAGCGAACCAGGTCAAATTATAATAAAGTGGACAAAAGTCCGGATGTCGAACCCACAGGGACTGTAAAATTATGATTACCAAAATATATTTATTTCTACTTAATCTAGACTAATTAAAAATAATGATTTCAAATTTTAGACTAAAGATTAAAATTGCAATAAAAATCAATTTAATTAAAACGCAGCTGGAAAACTTTGGATTACTTAAAATTTTGGAAAAGTTCGATCAAGGATCACGTAGGTACCAGATAATTCATGCAACAAGCATTTGATCTAAGATATCAGACTTAATCTTAATTCACGGGAATTTTCCTAATTTGTTCGAAGGACTATTTCTTGAACAATCAAACCTATTCAAATATTGATGAACTAATCTTTCGTAATTCTAATCAAATTTGAATGCATAAATCACTGTAAAAATTCAGTAAACACCTAAACCGCATATTGAAACCGAATTCTATTTCTAGTCAGTTTTACACTATGTTGAAAATCAAAGTGATCGAATTCGATACCTCCTCTGTCGACTTGGAATCAATTAACGAGCAAACAAAAAACTGGCCAGAAAATTTGTAAGACAAAGATAAATTTGATAATCAATAAACTCAATCAAGTCTGAAAATCTCAAATAAACAAATCAAGTTTTTACATAAACTGTCTGGCCCAATCACGTGGCCTTGATCGAAAGAAAGAAACTACTCAATGTTCAACATAATTTAAGAACAAAAGTTTTTTACTCTAAACATCAATAATCAAATCCAAAAATAAAATAAAAGAAGAAGAAGAATCGAGTTGATGGTGATAGCCGCCTCTTGCCTTCAAATCTCATGTGAAACCCTTATTCTGCTGATAAGAATCTATTTATATGCCCAAGGGTCTTCAAAAGTTGGTATCCTTCCTGAGTAAGACTTTCCGTTTTTAAAAACTCTGTGCGCGATTCTCGCTCGAGCGAGCATAGGGTCTCGCTCGAGCGAGCAGTTCTCTGTCCGGGAGATAAATTTTCCAACCTTGCTCGCTCGAGCGGGCATAGCCTCTCGCTCGAGCGAGCCATATTCTGTCTCGGAATCCTTTTCGCCCCGTCTAGCTCGCTCGAGCGAGCGTAGCCTCTCGCTCGAGCGAGTAACCTTCTGGAACAAACTTGCAACCTCGAGCTCGCTCGAGCGGGCATTGCCTCTCGCTCGAGCGAGCAACATTCTGTCCAAAAATCTAAATAATGCCAAGTTTTCCTTCAAAACAGACCAAGAGGAGTATTATACAAATAAATGAATTAAAGATGCTAAAACTAACTAAAATATCCACAAAAACATATGAATGCATGCAAAACTAACAGTAAAAACATGCATATGAAACATAGCTAACAACTCCCCCATACTTAAACCTTGCTCGCCCTCGAGCAAGACTAAACAAACACACAATCAAGAATCAAGAAATACTATGGAGCAATGGCCTCAGCAATAATTTTTTTTTTTTTCAAAAACAACTCAAATCCAATCCAATCACATCAAACCTACTAACTCGTAAAAGTTTATAAATAAACTGGATCACCGCATAAACTTATAATCTCTTCAACTCATGTTTCAAAGTACCTTCATATAAATCCCATCCACACATTCCTATCTCATGAGGACTTTTACAGGTAACCAAGGAATCAAACAGCTGGCATCGCCACACTCACAATCAGGTTAAGACAAAAAGAAATAGTGTGTGCGTGTATTGATTAAAAATTCATACTTATCAATAGTGTCTATCAACAGTCCATATGCTAAATTCTTACAACTCTTCTCCACTAGTATATTAGGCAACTGTGACTCGGTCAAGAGGGCTTAATAAGCTTGTAACGATAGGCCTGAATTATGGCTACAAATAAAGGATAACAGTTCAAAGCAAGGAGTAAATTATGACTACACCATTATTATTCACCTCGTTTTTCTTGTTTCATTCCAAATCACCTCATCCAACCATTGATTCACATATTTTCAAATTTCCTTTCTAATCCATTCTAACTTTTTTTTTTTCACACTATTCCACTCTTCAAATTCAGACGCAGGAGGACATATCATTTACACATGCAATTTACTCCTTTTAAGGCGGGAATTAGTGTTTAAGCTAGTAGTTGGTAGTGAATGTAGGACCGTAAAAAGATGACGAATGGGGGTTTATCATACGTTTTCACGCGTGCCATTTGATTTCATTAAAGCTCAAATAAGGTACTAGGGATAGAATGTATCAATGGGTAGCTTGAAAATCTCAAACGATTCACAGAAAAATTTCCTAAATCATCCCTAATCACAGTTTTTCCCGTATTGCGCCTCGAAGAGTGTTCGAACTAGTTCTAGACACGTTTCAATTCACCATCAACTCATACAAATTCAATCAGTGCAGAAACAACCAATCATCAACAGTGAACGATGATTATCAACAATTTCAGAAAATGTACCTCACGTACTCATATAAGTGAAGACTCAAGAGGGCACTAGAGATAATGAATTCAAAGAAAATTAGGCCCAAAAATCACAACGACGCCTCAATCACTCTTGGTTTGCATTTTTAAAACTCATATTCTAGTACAAATCACCGAGTAAATCAGAGATCATTCATCTAATTGGTTTCACCAGTTTGCAGTGGTCAGACATGCAGATGGACATGGATTACGGTTTCAAAACAGAGCAAAAACAATCTCATCATTGGCCATGCTATCCAATTCGTTCTTGATTCAACACACCAGTAACGAAATGATATGATATGTAAACGAACTATATGCAACTGACGAAACAAAATTAATGCAAACAAAATGAACACGAAACATTATAACTAAACACCCCCCCATAATAATCTAAAGCATTGCCCTCAATGCTTCAGAAACGCTGACAAACACACAACAAATGCAAAGGACAACACTGAAAACATAATGCACAAAACATAAAAAGGAACTCCCATGGTCTACTGCGGTGCAAAAGCATCGGGATCCTCCTCATATTCTAGAGGAGGCTGTGGATTAGAAGCATCCTGTGGTGCAGGCGGGTGCTGGAATGGTGGCTCCTGATATGATGGGTTTGGAGCAGCGTACTGAAAATGGAATGGAGGCGGGAATGGCACAGCATCAGGAATAGATGAGGTGTCGAGCCTCATTTGTGTGGTAAGGCCAGAGAGAAGAGCATCTATCCTTTGGAAATTCGCGGTCGCAGCTGCCATAAAATCATTCTGAACATGAGAAAAAGCAGTGAGCTCATGAATGGCCTCAGGAAATGGCCTACGACGGGGATGTCGTTGAGGAGGTGCCGGAGCAGAACTATAACTTGCGCGTCCTGCCCGAGGAAAGTCCTTCTTCCTCTTTGCTTTCTTCTTTGCAACAAGTGCAACATCAATGGGCTGTCGTGGCTGTAGCCATTCCTCGTCAGCTCGAACCTGGACCCCAGCTTGAATGCATAACTCTGAAATAATGCTAGGAAAGAAAAGACCCAGAGGAGATGGTGTATAGATGCAGCGACGAATCTCACTATGAATAAGCCTACCGACATTGATCGGGCAATCCAAACTCAAAGCATATAACAGAATGGCAGTTGCCATGTTCACACTGCTCGTGTGAGATATAGGCATCAGACGTTTAGCAGAAAATACGAACCAGTTGGATGAGTCCAATAACATATATTTTTCAGGAAAATGTAAAAATGCAACCGGGTCATGCCAAGCCGCCCCTTCATAGCACAATTGCTCCAGAATTTCAGTATAGTCGGGGTCGACTTTCAAATTCTGATAAAAACTATCATCAACCGCAGGAGTTTGAAGTAAAGCATTCAAAGCATGTTCATCAAAAGAAATTATTTTCCCTCTAACAAAGGCTTTACCATCCTCTCTTTCAGCAGCAGTAGCATAAAACTCTTGAACTAAAGGCACAACCGCCACCTTTGGTTGTTGGCAGAAAAATTCCCAATTCCTATTCATTATATCAATTGCAACACCACTATCCCTATGAGTTAATTCGACACCCCTCTCAGGAATAGGGGTGCGATTCAATTTAGCCCGGTCGTACCTTTCTTTTGCAGCGGCATTAACGAATTTTCCGGCGATGCCCGAGGAAGATGAAGATGCCGGAGCTCGCTGAGATGTAGAGGCGCCATCCAATCGTGCTCTTTTAGGACCCATTGAATTGAAAGTAATCTGAGCAAATTCCGGCGAGAGATTGCAGACTGTATAGAAGCTTGGATTATACCTGGAGTGGAGGAGAGATGGCGTGCAGGAATTCGGCCTGGAGAGAGCCGGACGGAGGTGAGGGGAATGGATTGAGTATAACTGGAGTGGAGGAGCGAACGGAAGCGGAGAATTTAACCTGCAAATTGGTGAGATCGAATTAGATGCGATTTGGGGATTTAGGTTTCTAAGAATTTGAGAGAAGAAAAAATGAGGGGAGAAGAAAGGGGGTCCCGACTATATTCTGTGAATGCCCCGCTCGCTCGAGCGAGCCCAAAATGATGTCGGGGTCAGAACTCTTCTCGCTCGAGCGAGAAAGAGATCTCGCTCGAGCGAGCCAAAAAAAAATAATAAAAAAAACGGGCTTCAACTAGAGAAGCTCTCGCTCGAGCGAGATGGGGCTCTCGCACGAGCGAGAAAAATAAAAACTATTTTTTTTTTCAAAAATTTTCGAAAATAAATACAAAAACTTCAATAATTAATTAAAAAGCAATAAATAAAACCAAGGAAAATAAGAAAAAAGAACACTGGTTTGCCTCCCAGACAACGCTAAATTTATAGTCTATAGCCCGACTGTACCTCCATTTTTAATTTATCGGGTCTTGCAAGTCGATGGTGGTCTGTGTCGGATCCACTATACCACTTCGATAAATTTTTATCCTATGCCCGTTAACTTTGAAAGCTCCTGTTGTAGGACTATGAATTTCGATAGTACCATACGACATCACTTGCTTGATAGTAAACGATTCTGACCATCTCGACCGTAGCTTTCCTGGCATGAGCTTCAAACGTGAGTTATATAATAAAACAGTTTGGCCTACCTCGAATTCACGTGAGACAATGCGCTTATCATGCCATTTCTTAGTTTTTTCTTTGTAAATTCTGGCATTCTCATAGGCATCCAACCTAAGCTCGTCAAGTTCATTCAATTGTAGCAAACGTTCTTCACCTGTAGCCTGCACATCAAAATTTAGAAATTTAGTAGCCCATAGTGCTTTATGCTCAAGTTCAACAGGAAGATGACATGCTTTGCCATATAACAACCTAAACGGAGAAGTTCCTATAGGTGTTTTAAAAGCAGTTTGATAGCCCCATAATGCATCATCTAATTTATTCGACAACTCTTTCCTGTTGGAATTCACAGTCTTTTCCAAAATTCTTTTCAACTCCCTATTAGAAATCTCAACTTGCCGACTAGTCTGGGGGTGATAAGGTGTTTCCACCTTGTGAGTGACCCCATACTTTGTCAAAAGCTTATCAAATTGCTGGTTACAAAAGTGGGTTCCTCCATCACTAATTATGGCTCTAGGGATTCCATATCTAGAAAATATGAATTTTTTCAAAAATTTTATAACCACCCTAGAGTCATTCGTCCTACAAGCGAGTGCTTCAACCCATTTAGACACATAATCGATCGCAACCAAAATATACTTGTTCCCTTCAGACACAGGAAACGGTCCCATGAAATCTATATCCCATACATCAAAAACTTCACAAACAAGAATATTATTAAGGGGCATCTCGTGTCTCCTAGAAATATTACCCACTTTCTAACAAGCATCACAAGCAAGCACATAGGTATATGCATACTTAAATAATGAAGGCCAATAAAATCCCGACTGAAGTACTTTAGCGGCGGTACGACCCGCGCCGAAGTGACCTCCAGTCGGACCTGTGTGATAGTGTGAGAGTATAGGGCTTACCTCCTCCGCTGGAATACACCTACAAATTATGCCATCTGCAAATATCTTAAACAGAAAAGGGTCTTCCCACAAAAAATATTTCAACTCAGCGAAAAATTTCTTTTTCTGTTGATAAGTTAAATGTGAGGGAAGAAACTTACTTGATAGGTAATTTACTATGTCTGCATACCAAGGTAGTTTCGTTACCTCAAACAACTGCTCATCTGGAAAATCATCATGACTTATTTGCGCTCCAGCTCCTTGATTTTCCAAGCGTGAAAGGTGGTCTGCAACTTGATTCTTCGCGCCTTTCCTGTCAACAATTTTCAAATCAAATTCTTGCAACAATAAAACCCAACGAGTTAACCTGGGTTTAGCATCCTTTTTGCTCATCAAATACTTCAATTCCGAGTGATTCGTGTGAACTATGACTTTGCTTCCCACTAAATAAGATCTGAATTTATCCAAGGCGAACACGACTGCGAGAAGCTCTTTTTCAGTAGTTGCATAATTAAGTTGGGCGGCTGACAGGGTAATACTGGCGTAGTAAATCACATGAAGTGTTTTGCCCCTCTTTTGTCCAAGCACGGCTCCCAATGCAGTGTCACTGGCGTCACACATCAACTCAAATGGAAAATTCCAGTCAGGTGCTACTATCACTGGTGCAGTTGTTAATTTCTGCTTCAAAATCTGAAAGCCTGCAAGCACTCAGCAGAAAAATTAAACGGCACCTCTTTGATCAACAGATTAGTAAGGGGTTTAGCAATAGAAGAAAAATCCTTAATAAATCTCCTATAGAAACCCGCGTGCCCAAGAAAGCTTCGAATTCCTTTCAAATTCGCGGGAGGTGGCAGTTTTTCAATTACTTCAAGTTTTGCTCTGTCCACCTCCACACCTACCTCAGACACTTTATGTCCTAAAACAATGCCCTCTTTCACCATGAAGTGACATTTTTCCCAATTTAATACTAGATTGCTCTCCTCACATCTCTGTAACACTTTTTTCAGATTAAGCAAACATGCATCAAATGACGATCCAATCACAGAGAAATCATCCATAAACACTTCTTTAAACTTTTCAACCATATCATGAAAAATAGCCATCATACATCGCTGAAAAGTGGCAGGGGCATTACACAACCCAAAAGGCATCCGTTTATATGCAAAAGTACCATAAGGACAAGTAAAAGTGGTTTTGTGTTGGTCCTCAGGTGCTATAGGAATTTGCATGTATCCGGAATAACCGTCCAAAAAACAATAAAACGCATGCCCTGCAAGTCTCTCAACCATCTGATCAATAAAGGGAAGGAGGAAGTGATCCTTACGGGTTACATCATTCAATTTCCTATAATCAATACAAACCCGCCACCCCGTAATAGTTCTAGTAGGAATTAATTCATTGTTGGCATTTTCAATTACAGTCATCCCTCCCTTTTTAGGCACTACTTGAATTGGACTCACCCATTCACTATCAGATATATGGTAGATAATACCTGCATCAAGGAACTTGATTACCTCCTTTTTCACTACCTCTTGCATCGCTGGGTTGAGTCGATGTCTTGTGCTCTACCTCCATCAAGATTTTGTGCATGCACATGGTTGGACTAATCCCCTTGATATCGGCCAAGCTCCATCCTATGGCTCTTATGTGCTCTCGAATCACATGCAACAGATTTTCCTCCTCGCAACCTGTCAAAGAAGATGAACAAATTACTGGCAGTTTATCGTTCTTTAATAAATACAAATATTTTAAGTGAGAAGGCAGTGGTTTAAGCTCAAGAGTAGGGGGCTCCTTGGTGGATGGCTTCAGCGATTTTGGAGTATGGTTGAGCTCCCCCATCTTGGTATTGATGAGTCTGTGGAAGGGTAGACTCCAATCCAAATACCGTGCTACTTCATGAACTTCCTCACTAGCATGCTCTTCATCAGGTGTACCTGTCCGACATATTTCTAGTGGATCCACCGACAACTGCTCCTGCAGAGAACACTCAACCAAATCATCAGTAACATCAATTCTGAAACAATCTGAATTGTCTGCAGGATATCGAATGCCATGAAAAACATTAAAAATTACTTTCTCATCATTCATACGCAATATCAACTCTCCCTTATGCACATCAATCAATGCCTTTCCAGTGGCTAAAAACGGTCTACCCAAAATAAGAGGTATCTCATGATCCTCTTCCATATCAAGCACAAAAAAATCCACTGGAAATATAAACTTATCAACCTTCACTAACACATCCTCTACAATCCCCCTTGGATATTTTATAGATCTATCAGCTAATTGTAGGGAGATAGTAGTTGGCTTAACTTCACCAATTCCTAGCTTTTCAAAACATGAATAAGGCATAAGATTTATACTTGCACCTAGATCACATAAAGCCTTATTAAAAAATGATTTTCCAATAGTGCATGGAATTGAAAAGCTACCGGGATCCTTAAGTTTCGGAGGGAGTTTATTTTGTAAAATAGCAGAACACTCCTCCGACAACTTCACAGTTTCAAAATCCACAAGTTTTCTTTTGTTAGTCAAAATTTCTTTAAAAATTTTGCATAACTGGGCATTTGAGCTAAAGCGTCTGCAAAGGGAATATTAATATGAAGCTTTTTGAAAATCTCTAAGAATTTTGCAAATTGATTATCCAATTGCAGTTGCTTTGCTCTTTGGGGGAAAGGAAGTTTACTCAAGTCAATATTTTCATTAATAGCTGGGTGAGAGGACTTACCTTTCTTGCCCGTAGGCGTCGAGTCTGATGGATTTGATGCTTCCTCCAGCTCTTTTTCCTTGATTAGCTCACTTGCTTCTTCATCCTCAGTATTCTTCTCTACAATGTCTGCTTGCGATCTAGTCTCCGTCAGAATAGCATTGACATCCTTGGGATTCCGCTCAGTATTGCTAGGCAACGATCCTGCTGGCCGAGTAGACAACTGTGTTGCTATCTGGCTCATCTGTGTCTCTAACTTCTGCAACATTGCCTCCTGATTCTGTAGACGGGTCTCAGTAACAGCTACATATTTCATCATAATTTCTTCAAAGGAAGGCTTCTTCTCGACTGGCTTCGATGTATTAGCTGTAGGATCTGCAGCTTTCCAAGAGAATTTTGGATGGTTCTTCCAGCCAGGATTGTAAGTGTTGCTGTATGGATTGTACTGCTGTCTCCCTTGATTCCCCATAAAGTTCGCAGCATCAACTTCAAATAATTGCTGTTCGTCAGGATGTTGAACTTGCACTTGGCTGGCTGAAGATGTCTGCATAGCTGCCATCTGATGAGTAAGAGCATCAATCTTGGCATTCAGTGATGTTAGTGCATCGACTTCTAGAACTCCAGCTTTTCTCTCCTTTTTAGCATCTGGCCATCCAATATTGCTTTCAGCCATATTTCCAATGATTTTCCATGCCTCTGCTGGTGTCTTCCTGAATAGGCTTCCGTTAGCAGCGGCATCCAACATGGATCGGACAGATTGATCAGCACCATTGTAGAAAGTCTGAGTCTGCTGGCTCTGAGTAAGATTATGTTGAGGACACATCCTCAACATCTTTTTGAATTGGGTCCAAGCAGCATGTAAAGATTCAGCTTCCTTCTGCCTGAATGAGATGATATCGGAGAACAGTTTAGCCATCTTTGTAGGGGGAAAATACTTATTCAGAAAGGCCTGAACAAGTTGGTTCTAGGTAGTGATAGAACCAGCAGGCAGATCATCTAGCCATTCAGCAGCTTCTCCTTGTAGAGAGAATGGGAATAACCACAGTCACACTGCATCAGATGTTACCCCATTCACCTTGAACGTGTCGCAGATCGACAGAAAACGCTCCAAATGAGCGTAGGGGTCTTCCACAGATGTACCCCCAAATCTAGCTTGTAGTTGAATTAGCTGAATAGTAGAGGGTTTCAGCTCAAAAGTGTTCGCCTCAACAGCAGGGTGAACTATGCTAGATCCATATCCTTCAGTTGGCGGACGGATGATATCCCAAATAGTGCGGTTGTCTGCCATCTCTACTTCAGATTTAGATTCTGACTGTAGTTCAAGATTGATAGCTTTCTTGGCTTTTCGAATTCTGCTAAGCGTGCGTTCGATCTCCAAATCAAGTGGTAATAATTTCCTAGATCGAATGCTATGCATGCACAACAGAAGGTACCTGAAAGCCACCAAGAAATTCTAGTCAGAAATTTAGAAAATAAATAAGGTCTAAACTCAAGCGAAATAAAAATTCTGATATCAAAGACAGTCCCTGGCAACGACGCCAAAAACTTGACCGGCTATTTCGGTATGAATAAATTCTACTGGCAAGCGAACCAGGTCAAATTATAATAAAGTGGACAAAAGTCCGGATGTCGAACCCACAGGAACTGTAAAAGTATGATTACCAAAATATATTTATTTCTACTTAATCTAAACTAATTAAAAATAACGATTTCAAATTTTAGACTAAAGATTAAAATTGCAATAAAAATCAATTTAATTAAAACGCAGCTGAAAAACTTTGGATTACTTAAAATTTTGGAAAAGTTCGATCAAGGATCACGTAGGTACCAGACAATTCATGCAACAAGAAGTTGATCTAAGATATCAGACTTAATCTTAATTCACGGGAATTTTCCTAATTTGTTCGAAGGACTATTTCTAGAACAATCAAACCTATTCAAATATTGATGAACTAATCTTTCGTAATTCTAATCAAATTTGAATGCATAAATCACTGTGAAAATTCAGTAAACACCTAAACCGCATATTGAAATCGAATTCTATTTCTAGTCAGTTTTACACTATGTTGAAAATCAAAGTGATCGAATTCGATACCTCCTCTGTCGACTTGGAATCAATTAACGAGCAAACAAACAACTGGCCAGGAAATTTGTAAGACAAAGATAAATTTGATAATCAATAAACTCAATCAAGTCTGAAAATCTCAAATAAACAAATCAAGTTTTTACATAAACTGTCTGGCCCAATCACGTGGCCTTGATCGAAAGAAAGAAACTACTCAATGTTCAACATAATTTAAGAACAAAAGTTTTTTACTCTAAACATCAATAATCAAATCCAAAAATAAAATAAAAGAAGAAGAAGAATCGAGTTGATGGTGATAGCCGCCTCTTGCCTTCAAATCTCATGTGAAACCCTTATTCTGCTGATAAGAATCATATTTATATGCCCAAGGGTCTTCAAAAGTTGGTATCCTTCCCGAGTAAGACTTTCCATTTTTAAAAACTCTGTGCGCGATTCTCGCTCGAGCGAGCAGTTCTCTGTCCGGGAGATAAATTTTCCAACCTTGCTCGCTCGAGCGGGCATTATCCTCTCGCTCGAGCGAGCCATCTTCTGTCTCGGAATCCTTTTCGCCCCGTCTAGCTCGCTCGAGCGAGCGTAGCCTCTCGCTCGAGCGAGCAACCTTCTGTGTAGTGACCCTTACCCGAATCACCTACTAAACAGAACTTATGCATGCAATTAACTTAATTAAACAGATATCAGAATAAAACTGCGGAAACCATAAACAATATACAATCCCAAGTAAAGGAATCTGTAATTTATCCAATAATATACAACCAAATCGAATAGCTGTATAAACCCAAACAACAGTAATCAAACCTAGACGAAGCTCCAGCTGGCCAACCACTGATTAGCCCCTCCTGGATCCACCCTCCTCGTCCAATCGCAAACCTGCCCCATGGAATAGGGTGTCCAGAAAATACAGAGTACGAGACGTGAGCATAAAACGCTCAGTACGAGAGTATGAGTATACATGCATGCAAAGTGAACTCCCTATAGACTCGAGGTCAAGGATCAGATAACAGAGACAGACCGGGCCCTGGTATGTAGCACGCTGTGCCGTCGCTTCAAGAGGTGGCTCCCATACCGAGATAACCGTGGATACGCCGGACCCAAATCGATGGAAGTCCATCCACTAACAGGATATGGTACAACCCTACTAACAGACATCTCGAAAGAGATACAGCAAGATGCAAATGAATGCAGCATATTATCATGACATATAAATCATGCAGTCACATAATACATGCATACTCAGTCAGGATATCTCGAACAGTACTTTCGTACCTCAAAACAGTGCAAGCTCTACCAACTCTAGGTCCACGCCTATAGTCTGCTCTACACTGCCAAATGATACTACTATCATTAAAGTGCTCTAAAAGCCTTAGCTAAGCTATTGCATACTCCTAAATATCTATAGGAAGCAAAAGCTATACCTTCGTCCGTCGTTAGCCCTTTGATGTCGATGCCTCCAGAACTTGGGCACAACTCCGCTACGACTATCGAACGCCTCGCCGACCTCCGAACCAAGCCTAAGAAGACTAGAACAGCTCCAAAAGGACTAGAATGGAAAGGAGAACTCGAAATTGGCAAATGAAAGTGAAGCCTCGGCCTTCTATTTATAGACAACGATCGGAACTTCCGATCCTTGATCGAAACGTCCGAACCTCGATCGGAACGTCCGATCCTGCCATCGGAGCTTCCGAAGATCCTGATCTGCCACGTGTCAAAATATCACTTGTTGACTCCGTATAGGGGTGATCGGAGCTTCCGGTCCTGATCGGAGCTTCCGATCTTGCCACACGTCATGCCTGACGTAATATCGATCGGAGCTTCCGATCTTGTTCGGAGCTTCCGATCCTGATCGGAGCTTCCGAACTCACCTTCGGAGCTTCTGAACTCTACCCAAGTAATTATGATTAATTCCTTAATTACTGATTTTGGTTACGGGCTACTACATTCTCCCCCACTTAAGATATTTCGTCCTTGAAATCAGATCTTAAGTACCGAATGCAAATACAGAAATCAGAAACATTCTTTATTCAAATCAAACATTTACAGAGTTTGCAACTGAATACAACTTAAAGAATGAAATCAAAACAACTCAGGATGGTCTTTACGCATCCTGTCCTCAAGCTCCCAAGTAGCTTCCTCAGTGCCTCGGCGCTGCCACTGAACTAAAACCAAAGGAATGACTTTGTTCCGTAAAACCTTATCCTTATAATCCAGGATACGAAGAGGTTTCTCAACATAAGTCAAATCCTTGTCTACCTGAACCTCAGACCGCTGCAGAATATGAGATTCATCCGCCACATACCGTCGCAACAGAGATACGTGGAACACGTCGTGAATACTGGATAGATGCGGTGGCAAAGCTAGTCGATAAGCCAAATCGCCAATGATCTCCAAGATCTCAAACGGACCAATAAATCTGGGAGACAACTTACCCTTAAGGCCAAATCTGAGAATCTCGCGGAAAGGTGACACTCTCAGAAACACTTTCTCCCCGACCTCGAACTGCAAGGGCCTACGCTTGATATTAGCATAACTGGCCTAACGATCCTGTGCAGTCTTAATCCGTTTCTTGATTTGATCAACAATATCTATCGCCTGCTGGATAAACTCCGGTACCTCAGCCTGTCTCTCCCCCATTTCTTCCCAGAAGAGTGGAGTACGACAACGTCGCCCATACAATGCCTCAAAAGGTGCCATCCCAATACTAGTGTGATAGCTGTTGTTGTAAGCGAACTCGATCAACAACAAATGATCCTGCCAGGCTGAACCAAAATCCATGACGCACGCTCTAAGCATATCCTCTAACGTACGGATAATGCGCTCTGACTGACCATCAGTCTCCGGATGATAGGCTGTACTCAAACTGAGAGTAGTACCCATCGCACGCTGAACACTCCCCCAGAATCTAGAAGTAAACCTGGGGTCACGATCGCTGATAATGCTCACAGGCACTCCATGAAGTCGAACGATCTCCTGAATGTACATCCGTGCCATGCGATCCACAGAGTACTCTCGGCTATAGGCAATGAAATGCGCTGACTTGGTGAGTCGGTCCACCATAACCCAGATAGCATCACAGTTCCTCGGGGATACCGGCAAATGGGTCACAAAGTCCATTGTGATAAACTCCCATTTCCATTCAGGAATAGGCAGACTGTGAAGCAATCCTCCAGGTCGTCGGTGCTCTGCCTTGACCTGTTGACACACCAAACATCTCGAAACAAACTGATAAACATTGCGTTTCATTCCCTTCCACCAGAAACGAGTACGTAGATCCTTGTACATCTTGTTGCTCCCAGGATGAATACTCAACTTAGTGCGATGCGCCTGAGACAAAATCTCCTCTCGCAACTCTTCATCCTGCGGAATCACAAGTCTACCAGACAAACACAGAAAACCATCTGACTGATAATGAAATCCAGATGAGCTACCCTCGTTAGCTAGACGAGCTAAACGCTGGGTCTTCGAATCAGACATCTGAGCATCTCGGATCCGCGAATATAAGGCTGGCTCAGATAATATCGCAAACATTTGGATACTCTGCATACCTTTCTTATGCTTGAAGGTATAACCTGAAGTACAACAGTCACTGATCGCACTAGACATCGAATAAGTCTGAAGTGTGGATAGTCGCACCTTGCGACTCAAAGCATCAGCGGTGAGATTAGCAGCTCCCGGATGGTACTTAATCTCGCAATCATAGTCCTTAAGCAAGTCCATCCAACATCTCTGCCTTATGTTCAACTCCGCCTGAGTGAACAAATACTTGAGACTCTTATGGTCGGTGAAGATCTCAAATTTCTCGCCATACAGATAATGACGCCAGATCTTCAAAGCGAACACAATGGCTGCTAACTCCAAATCATGGACTGGGTAGTTGTCCTCGTGAAGCTTCAGCTGTCTAGAAGCGTATGCGATCACATGCCCATTCTGTGTCAGGACACAACCTAACCCCTGAAGAGAAGCATCCGTGTATATCACATACCCTCCAGATCTGGACGGTAATGCCAACACCGGTGCAGAAGTCAACCGCCGTCGAAGCTCACAGAAATTCTCCTCACACTCGGAGGATCACTCGAAATCCACACCCTTGCGGGTAAGCTGCGTCAACGGTCAAGCTAACTGAGAGAAGTTCAGAATGAAGCGACGATAATACCCTGCTAGATCCAGAAAACTACGGATCTCAGCAACTGTCGTCGGACGCGACCAATTAAGTACCGCTTCAATCTTGCTTGGATCAACAGAAATCCCTTCCCTGGATATGATATGGCCAAGAAAGACCACTCTATCCATCCAGAACTCACACTTGCTCAGCTTGGCGTACAACTGCTCATCTCAAAAAGTCTGTAGTACTAACCGCAAGTGAGAAACATGTTCTTCCGTGTTACGCAAATACACCAAGATGTCGTCAATAAAGACCACGACAAACTTGTCCAAATATTCCCTGAAGACACGGTTCATCAGATCCATGAATATAGCCGGCGCATTAGTCAAACCAAATGGCATCACTAGGAACTCGTAATGCTCATAGCGAGTACGGAATGCAGTCTTGGCTACGTCCTGATCACGGACTCTCAACTGATGATACCCAAATCTCAAGTCAATCTTGGAGTAAACTGATGTGCCCTGCAGCTGGTCAAACAAGTCATCAATACGAGGCAACGGATACTTGTTCTTCACAGTGACTCGATTCAGCTGCCGATAGTCAATGCACAGCCGCATCGACCCATCCTTCTTCTTCACGAAGAGAACAGGAGCTCCCCAAGGAGATACACTAGGACGAATGTACCCCTTGTCCAAAAAATCCTGTAGCTGATTCTTCAACTCACGCATCTCTGACGGAGCCAGACGATACGGTGCTCTAGAAATAGGCGAAGTACCCGACATCAACTCTATGCCAAACTCGACTTCCCTAGCAGGAGGAAAACCCGGAATCTCATCAGGAAATACATCTGGAAATTCATCCACAATAGGAATGCTCTCTATCCCAATACTCTCAGCGGACAAATCAACTGCATAGATAAGGTAGCCTTCCCCGCCAGATTCTAGAGCTCGACAGTCTCTCAAAGCTGATACCAAAGGCATCGGGGGTCGCGCTCCCTCACCATAGAAAAACCAACTCTCACTCCCCTCTGGATGAAAGCGTACTAATCTCTGATAGCAGTCCACTGAAGCTCGATAGGTAGTCAACATATCTATTCCCAGAATGCAATCAAAGTCGTCCATCGCCAGGACCATGAGATTCGCTAACAGAATGTTCCCTTAGAACTCTAAAGGGCAACCCATCACTAGACGCTTAGCCGAAGCAGATTGGCCCGTCGGAGTAGAAACAGACATCACTACGTCTAGTGCAATGCATGGTAACTTATGCCTCTTAACAAAACGTGCAGAAATGAAGGAATGAGATGCACCAGTGTCAATAAGTACAAGAGCAGGTATACCATAAAGCAGAAATGTACCTGCGATGACTTTCTCATTCTCCTCCACAGCCTGATCATGTCTCAGGGCAAACACCTGGCCAGAAGCTCGTGGCCTCAAATGAGAACTCCCAGCAGACTGTCCCTGCGACCTCTGCTGAACGGTGGCCTGAGAACCAGATCCTGAACCAGATCCAAAACCGCCTCCCCCAGACAGTGGACAATCCCTTCGGATATGACCAGTCTCTCCACAACGGAAACAAGCTCCAGAAGCTCTATGGCACTTGTCGGATGGATGGTTCTTCCCACAGTGATCATACTTGTCCTTCTTACCATAACGAACAACACCTCCAGAACCAGAGGAAGAAGAAGATCCAGACTTCTTGAAAGTTTGGGCACGGGGACCCAAAGAACTAGCAGGCCTCGACTGAGGGAAAGACCTGTTCTGCCGAATGCTGTCCTCCGCCTGGTGACAACGGCTCACCAAACCCTCGTAGGACATGTCGTCGCCAACTGCCACACGGTCATGGATCTCAGGGTTAAGGCCCTGAAGGAACAGATTATACTTCATCTCTGAGCTATCAGCAATCTCGGGGCAATAGGATAGCAGATCAAAGAAACTCTGCTGATACTATCGATAGACATAGCTCCTTGTTGCAGACTCAGTAGCTCGCCTGCCTTCGACTAACGGAGTGCTGGAGGAAAATACCGCTTTTGGAAAGCTGTGCGGAACTCGGCCCAGGTGGCCACTCCTCCCGCCGCAACAAAAGGTGTAGAAGTAAACCTCCACCACCTGCGCGCACGCCCATCCAGAAGATAGCCAAGGGTCTCCACCTTCTGATCCTCGGTGCATTGGAAAGTCTGAAAAGTCGTCTCCATGCGGTCTAACCAGTTCTCCGCATCCTCCGGAGACTCACTTCCAACTAAGGGCTTAGGACCCATAGCTAAGAATCGACGCACAGTGAAACGCTCGTTGTCATGATGACGATGACGCCGTTCTCGACGAGGCTCCCGGTCGGCATCACCCCAACGCCCACCAACACTGCTATGAGAACTCCGGTCGTCACGATTTGCCATCTACAAAAATACCTCATGATGAGACTAAATCCCAAGAATTCTTTTGCATGCTCTGATACCATAAATGTAGTGACCCTTACCCGGATCACCTACTAAACAGAACTTATGCATGCAATTAACTTAATTAAACAGATATCAGAATAAAACTGCGGAAACCATAAACAATATACAAATCCCAAGTAAAGGAATCTGTAATTTATCCAATAATATACAACCAAATCGAATAGCTGTATAAACCCAAACAACAGTAATAAAACCTAGACGAAGCTCCAGCTGGCCAACCACTGACTAGCCCCTCCTGGATCCACCCTCCTCGTCCAATCGCAAACCTGCCCCATGGAATAGGGTGTCCAGAAAATACAGAGTACGAGACGTGAGCATAAAACGCTCAGTACGAGAGTATGAGTATACATGCATGCAAAGTGAACTCCCTATAGACTCGAGGTCAAGGATCAGATAACAGAGATAGATCGGGCCCTGGTATGTAGCACGCTGTGCCGTTGCTTCAGGAGGTGGCTCCCATACCGAGATAACCATGGATACGCCGGACCCAAATCGATGGAAGTCCATCCACTAACAGGATAGGGTACAACCCTACTAACAGACATCTCGAAAGAGATACAGCAAGATGCAAATGAATGCAGCATAATATCATGGCATATAAATCATGCAGTCACATAATACATGCATACTCAGTCAGGATATCTCGAACAGTACTTTCATACCTCAAAACAGTGCAAGCTCTACCAACTCTAGGTCCACGCCAATAGTCTGCTCTACACTGCCAAATGATACTACTATCATTAAAGTGCTCTAAAAGCCTTAAATAAGCTATTGCATACTCCTAAATATTTATAGGAAGCAAAAGCTATACCTTCGTCCGTCGTTAGCCCTTTGATGTCGATGCCTCCAGAACTTGGGCACAACTCCGCTACGACTACCGAACTCCTCGCCGACCTCCGGACCAAGCCTAAGAAGACTAGAACAGCTCCAAAAGGACTAGAATGGAAAGGAGAACTCGGAATTGGCAAATGAAAGTGAAGCCTCGGCCTTCTATTTATAGACAACGATCGGAACTTCCGATCCTTGATCGGAACGTCCGAACCTCGATCGGAAAGTCCGATCCTGCCATCGGAGCTTCCGAAGATCCTGATCTGCCACGTGTCAAAATATCACTTGTTGACTCCGGATAGGGGTGATCGGAGCTTCCGGTCCTGATCGGAGCTTCCGATCTTGCCACACGTCATGCCTGACGTAATATCGATCGGAGCTTCCGATCCTGTTCGGAGCTTCCGATCCTGATCGGAGCTTCCGAACTCACCTTCGGAGCTTCCGAACTCTACCCAAGTAATTATGATTAATTCCTTAATTATTGATTTTGGTTACGGGCTACTACATTCTGGAACAAACTTGCAACCTCAAGCTCGCTCGAGCGGGCATTGCCTCTCGCTCGAGCGAGCAACATTCTGTCCAAAAATCTAAATAATGCCAAGTTTTCCTTCAAAACAGACCAAGAGGAGTATTATGCAAATAAATGAATTAAAGATGCTAAAACTAACTAAAATAACCACAAAAACATATGAATGCATGCAAAACTAACAGTAAAAATATGCATATGAAACATAGCTAACTAGGGTCTCGCTCGAGCGAGCAGTTCTCTGTCCGGGAGATAAATTTTCCAACCTTGCTCGCTCGAGCGGGCATAGCCTCTCGCTCGAGCGAGCCATCTTCTGTCTCGGAATCCTTTTCGCCCCGTCTAGCTCGCTCGAGCGAGCGTAGCCTCTCGCTCGAGCAAGCAACCTTCTGGAACAAACTTGCAACCTCGAGCTCGCTCGAGCGGGCATTGCCTCTCACTCGAGCGAGCAACATTCTGTCCAAAAATCTAAATAATGCCAAGTTTTCCTTCAAAACAGACCAAGAGGAGTATTATGCAAATAAATGAATTAAAGATGCTAAAACTAACTAAAATAACCAAAAAACATATGAATGCATGCAAAACTAACAGTAAAAATATGCATATGAAACATAGCTAACAGACGCCCATGGAAACCTTGCTGAAGAGGTTTCAGTCGTTTAATCCGTTGTTGTTGTTGGGTTCAGAAAATCCAGTTGACTATGAGAGTTGGTTGGATGATATTGATCAGCTGTTCGATTCCATTGACTACACAGATGACCGCCGAATCAGGTTAGTCATTCATCAGCTTCGTGGGGTTGCTAAGAGCTGGTGGATCATGACGAATAAAGCAATGGAGAGTAGAGGTACGGAAGTTACTTGGACTCTTTTTAAATCTGAGTTTTATAAGCGGTTTTTCCCTATCTCGTATCGTAAAGATAAGAGAGCTGAGTTTGCAAATCTGAAGCAAGGGAATCTGAACATTGAGGATTACGTGGCTAAGTTTGATAGTTTGTTGCGTTTTGCATCGCTTATTGCCGGAGATGAAGAAGCAAAGGCCGATCAGTTCATCAATGGTTTGAACCCCGATGTCTTCACGTTGGTAAACACCAACAGGCCTAATGTGAAGACCTCGGGTGCTAATCACAATTATCGACTTTCAATCAGAATTACACTGATAATTAAACTAATAACTTACAAGCAATCAAATTAAACTTGAAAGCACAAGCAATAAATTTTTTTTTTTTAAATCAAGGTCTCGCTCGATCGGTAAAAGTTCACCGATCTAGCGAGCACAAATTCAGAAACTTTCTGCCCGCAATTCACATGGCCTCGCTCGATCGGCTAAAGTCCACCAATCGAGCGAGAAGGTTCTGTGCAGAAATTCAGAATCTGCTGTTGCTGTCCTATGCAAGATATAAAGAGCTTGAAACATTCTAAGCATCTCAATTCCATACTAGAATGATCTAAAGGAAAGCTACAATGTATAACATGCATACAAACTCAAACCTTAACTTGTACAAGTTTCACAATGCAATACATCAAACTCATAAGTTGCATACAAGTATTGAAACTAAACTTCCAACAACTAACTTATACAAGGTTTGACAACATATATACAAACTCCAGGTAGCTCAAAACATCAATTTGACAGCAACTTCTATTCTTAACCCGAGTCTCCATCCTAATCTCTTAATATCTCGTTTCCACGTCAAGTCCGACTCGAATATTCTTCAACCTGATGTAATACACACATACAAGCAAAACAACAGCCGGATAAACTCTGGTGAGAATAAATCTCAGTATGAAAGACATATATATAAATCAAATAGAAATAACTCAATCAAGTAATTTACTATTACAATCAACAATTTCCTTAAACCTTACCTGCCGGATGTCTTTCAAATAAACTCATTCAATATCATAAAGACTCGAATACGGTTGAAGGTTAAAGGATTCAAATCTCACAGAATCGATATTTTATAAATTATGTCGTTGGGATCCCGGGAATATAATAGGCCCAAAATCAAGCCTTCCACCTACGCTCCCGCTCGAGGTGGTAACAAACTCGTATTCCCTGGACCGTGAACACTATACTGAGAATCGTGGAAACAAGGAAATCACGTCAGATTCCTATCCTCTCATATACAAGTTCACCACGTCAAATATTTTCTTTTCGATTCTGTTTTCAGGGTTTCAAAGAAATTGTGGCTTAAGAGGTTTACTCACAACTTTCTAACCAATCTACCACAACTCAACACTTCAAATAATCTAAACTCATCAATCTCAATTAAACTATCAATCATCAATCTAAACAAATAAACATGCTTGACTCATACAATTCATATATCAATCAACTCAATCAACCAAGTCAAGTAATTCATAGAATCGTATAATATTAAATAAAACATCTAATCATGCATGTATGTGATTTAATAAACTCAAAAACCATCACGTTCTCGAGTTATTCTACCTGTCGAATTAATGTCGAATCATACCTTTAATCTGAACTCAAACCTCTGAAACTCTTGCACTACTTGATCAAACATAAGCTATCCAGAATTCTGCTCAATCTTTTCAACATCTGCTCACTCAACCATTGCTAGTCCAAGGTGTTAGTTGATCCAACTTTGAATGAACTTCAATCAATTCGGACTCGTCGACTCGACTTCGATGTCCTTCAAGCTTATTCTGAAATGTCATAGAACATAGCTCAATATTAATTCCTCAAATTCCTTTCTACTCATCAAAGTTCATCAACTTCAAATCTTGTTCCAATAACCGAAAATCCCTTCGACGGTATATCAATTCGAAACCAACTATACTAACAATTTAAACATCATTCAAACAACATTCTAAATCACATATCATCATCAAATTAACAACTAAATCTCGAAAATGGCAGCCCCTTATTTTCAGAATTTCATATCAATTCACAATCTTCAATTCGGCGGCGTAACGGATCGAAACTGATATTTCCAAATACAATAATATCATCATATCAATCATCTAAGTCCAACATCATACTTAAAATCATCCTTAAATTTTGAAATACGCAGCTCCTAAAAATCAGAATTATCAAAAATATTCAAAAATTGATAAACATGCCCAAACGACGATCTTTTCGCGATTCAACTTAAATATACTATCGTCGCATATACTAGAACACATTTATATAATCAAATCTTAATTTTAACAATATCACAAAATTGAAACACGGTAGAATTTAGCCAAACTTACGTCAAAGTGTAGCACTCGAAGCCGTGATCGCAAATATACGATCAATTTGAAATTCTACCGACCGGATTAAATTCTACATATTTTGGAAATGGAAGAATCGACTTCTCTTCTTCTTCCTTGGCTGAATCTCGACTTCCTTTTCTGAAATCTGATGGAGTTACACATTTATATTCATTTAGCTTACATGTGTCATCCACTTGCAATAGGGAAATTGCACTTTGGTCCCTGAGAGCTTGGCTATTTGCAAATTGTCCTTAGAACCTTCATTCATCTCTCTCTCGGTCTTGCTACTGCTGAAGGAAAGATATACACGTGCAAAGTGTAAAATAAATCTCTTGTTGACAAGTCAAATCCCATTTTTGCAGTTTAGTCCCTGAAACTTCGATATTTGCAGTTCAGTCCCTGCTCGAGTTTCTTATTCCAATTAAATCCTTTAATTCTCGGAACATGGAATTTAAATCTTAAATCCCATAAATATTTAATTAGAATATTTATTCTTTTAATTTAAGAATCCTGAAATTTAATTCTCAAAACCCATAAATTCTCAAATTAAATATTTTCGGCTCAAAAATTGAATCTCTAATTTCCATAAATTCCAAATTGAATATTTTCCAAATACGAAATTTAAATCTCTAATTCCGTAATTAATATTCATATTTTCAGGGCCTTACAATTCCTCCCCTCTAAGGAATGATTTCGTCCTCGAAATCTCATTCAATCTTACCACAGAATCTCATAAACTGCAAGGCTTCCTGAAGTAATTCTTACTTCTATTCTGTGAATTTCGGATATCTGTTCTGATATCTCTTCTCGTCTTTTCCTTTCTGATCATTTATTCAATCATATTAATTTCATTCTTCAGTAGTCACTGAGTAATTAACTCACTTCTAAGCTGCTCTTACTCCTGATCAAAATCTGTATTGATCATTCCAATTATTTCACAACCTTATCAGGTTCTGTTTCATCTAATTGGAATTCATAGACAAGAGTTTAACTGATGTTCTTCAGCGTATACACCAGAAACAAGTCTTATTTATTCACAAACATCTAGATCGTTTCTGAACTCTCTCTTTCTGAATCAAATGGTGCTTCAAACAGAACAGTTCTCGCTGATCATTCCGTTCAAGCTTCAAAATTTATATCTGTTATTCAATTTCCAACTCTATCCAGTCTGCACTGTTTTTATTCTGTTCGGATCAATCTTTACATTTTCTTTATTTTCACAAACCATATCCGGTCTAATCGCCGATCTTTCAGAAATACTCTCTCAAAATAAAGAAATTCCTGATTCTTTTATCATCTAATAATCAAAACTCTATCTCTATATCCATTAGTTAGCTGTTACAAGAATCATAATCATCAAGTGGCAAAAATAAATCAGATAATACCGAATCAGATACTATAATTTTGAGCATTTCAAAAACAAAATCTGGATAGTCGCCTCAGACAATCCATCGATCAGAGGATGGTATAGTGCAATCACCTCCAATCAAACACTCAGAATCTCTGAAAATCGATGCCACACTCTCTCAAATAACTCTAAAGTCTCTATCTCGACAATAGATTTCAATGATTCTTGTAATCTTGTAACATCAATACCTTCTTAACAACTATCTAATCATATCTGTATTCCATCTAATACAGTATATTCTTAAATCGGTCGGAACTTATCTTCATTCAATTCGCAAACTCTTGACAACTCGAGTAGTTTCAACTAAAACTATTTCGAAAAATCGATCTTAATTCAACTCAAAAATCATAAAACCGTTTCATAGCCCATTCAGTCTCCTCTTTTCTGCTTCTTTTACAGGAAATTTAGATATTGAGACTTCAATTCGGTCGTAACTGTTTCCATTTTCTTTCATCAATACTAAATTCCGAGTAATTCATACATTTTTCAAACAGCTGAATGGATATTTAATCTGTTGTAGTGTGCCTTTTCCAGAATGTGATATCTCATATCTAGATTATCTGACATACTCAAACGAATATTCATTTCAAAATCCATTATCTCTTATCTGCTATCTTGTATCATATCTCAATCTAGCATTCTCAACTAAATTCTAATCGCTTGATTTAATCCCAATGTTGCTTTAATCATTCCAAACTAATCTAACATAGTTTGGATTGCAACAATCCTGATTGGTTGATAATCTGCCTAGAACTCAAGAACAAAAAGAACAGATCTTTAATCAGTCGATCAAGCATTCTTCTAATTTCTTCTTTTTATTTCTCAAGTTCTGGAAAAATCGTACAATCAATTCAAAATTCTTACTGATACTCTGACTCCAAATTTCTATCAGTTACGAGCCAAAATCATCAAAATATACTGAATTTATATATCAAATGATTAACGACTCTTGAAATTCATAATCAAAGAAACTCACTCAAGTAGAGGTCATCCAAAGATCAAATATTCTGAACGACAAAATTTGCAAAGTGAAAACAACTCACTTGCATCTCGACTTTAAGCGAGTGAATCAAATCAGACTCTAACAAGGAATAAGAGTCAATCAAAATCAATCGAGGTCGAATACAAAACCTCATAATCGATATCAAGAAATTCAAGAGTCATGATTCCATGATATAATAGATTCAGCAAAATCAAAAAGAAGACTCAACTGTAACTGATTTTCATACTTATCTTATCAGATTCTAAATTGTTCCCAATAATCATGATTGATCCAAAAACTTATTCAATACCCAAAATAAGCGGAACCTGAATTTGGATAATTCTCACAATATTTCAGTTAACACAATCAACTTCAATTCAATCTTATTTCTTTCACTAAAATTCAGCTTTTCTGATACAAGTACTGATATCTTCTTTCTTAGCAGTTCATCACGATTAGTTCATAACAACTATTTCAGATAAAGGTTCAACATACCGTTAATGTAACATAATAGATTATGCAACTATATCTGTATGCAATGCAACCAGGTTCATCAATATACAGGCAACTTACTCAAAGCTCAAATATACCTGTAGTGTCATCATCTGGTGCATATTGAACCAAAGTATCTGTAGATGCTTGTTGTCTCAGAGTTGGATCTTCATTCAAGTTTCTCCTCGTTCCCCAAGGATTAGGACACACTCTCGAAAAATGTCCCACTTGATAGCAACGATGACATTTTCCTAAAGTTCCTCGGTTTTCATCGCTAGCATGTTTTCCTCCACAGTGAGTACAGTATTCGCCGACAAATTCTGCTTTTTGACTTATACGAAGTGCTTCAGTCTGCTAGAGCTAGAAGAGCTACTTCCAGACTTCTTGAACTGTTGCCTCAAATGCTGTAACCGCTCTTCACTTCCACTAACACTACCTCTTGCCTCATAGCTGCTCTGTGATGACAATTGTGACTGAAAGTGCGGTTGTTCGAAATGCTGAGGCACGATTGAACTTTCTTTCTGTCTCATAAAACCGTCTTCAGCTCTTTTATCCCTGTCAATAGCATCAACCAATCTATTCGGTCGCCCAACATCTATCCAAGCATAAATTTCCGGATTCAGTCCATTGATAAACAAATTCGTTTGGACTTCTTCATCCTGAATTATGTGAGGAACAAATCGGAGCAAGTTGGAGAATTTAGCAACATACCCATCGATAGTCATATTTCCCTGCTGCAAATTAAAAAATTCTCCTGCTCTATCTTCTCTATAAGATCTCGGAGGAAATTGTTGACAAAATTCAGTCTTAAATACCTGCCAAGAAATTACTATACCTCTGTTTTCCAAACATTGCTTCGTCGCAAACCACCAGCTTCTTGCTAAATCTTGCAGTTGGTATACAACAAGCTTGATTCTTCGTTCATCAGAGTATTTTAAAGATTCAAACAATTGATCAAGCTCTTCTAACCAACCTTCACAAACATTGGTATCTTCGGTACATTTCAGAATTGGCGGATTATATGTCTGAAATCGTTCAAATAGCACCTCCATCGGTGTGAGTGTAGCATCCATTGACTCTGATATCATACTACAATACAGATCTGTTCAATCGGAGGTAATTCCTTCACTTGCAGAGTACTGTTCAGTTCAATCTGGGGTGCTTACATCACCCAAATAACCTAACTTACTTGAAAATAAAATTCATAAGCAACACGGAGAGTATACTATTCAAATCATTAAAAATACATATAATCTCATGCTTTGTCATATTACACATGCTAACAACTCTTCATGCTATTCAAAGAAACATGCTTACAAGGAATTCAAAATTAAGGTGAATTCACATAATCAAGTAAGAACATAAATATTTAAGCATGTACTCAAATAATTTCTCCAAGTAGTAAATCACATACATTTTATCAATTTCAGTAAAGCATCAATCAAACCATACTAAAAAAAATGCATGCGACTCGATCTACCCCGCTCAACTTCTATCTTATTCCAAGAACTTACGCTCTGATACCACCTGTTGTGAAGACCTCGGGTGCTAATCACAATTATCGACTTTCAATCAGAATTACACTGATAATTAAACTAATAACTTACAAGCAATCAAATTAAACTTGAAAGCACAAGCAATAAATTTTTTTTTATTTTAAAAATCAAGGCCTCGCTCGATCGGTAAAAGTTCA
The DNA here is from genome assembly GCF_033568475.1 of Henckelia pumila. Classification (NCBI taxonomy): domain Eukaryota; kingdom Viridiplantae; phylum Streptophyta; class Magnoliopsida; order Lamiales; family Gesneriaceae; genus Henckelia; species Henckelia pumila. Next base: position 123,442,283 of record NC_133120.1, on the reverse strand, counting down.
CCGATCGAGCGAGCACAAATTCAAAAACTTTCTGCCCGCAATTCACATGGCCTCGCTCGATCGGTTAAAGTCCACCGATCGAGCGAGAATGTTCTGTGCAGAAATTCAGAATCTGCTGTTGCTGTCCTATGCAAGATATAAAGAGCTTGAAACATTCTAAGCATCTCAATTCCGTACTAGAATGATCTAAAGGCAAGCTACAATGTATAACATGCATACAAACTCAAACCTTAACTTGTACAAGTTTCTACAATGCAATACATCAAACTCATAAGTTGCATACAAGTATTGAAACTAAACTTCCAACAACTAACTTATACAAGGTTTGACAACATATATACAAACTCCAGGTAGCTCAAAACATCAATTTGACAGCAACTTCTATTCTTAACCCGAGTCTCCATCCTAATCTCTCAATATCTCGTTTCCACGTCAAGTCCGACTCGAATATTCTTCAACCTGATGCAATGCACACATACAAGCAAAACAACAGCCGGATAAACTCCGATGAAAATAAATCTCAGTATGAAAGACATATATATAAATCAAATAGAAATAACTCAATCAAGTAATTTACTATTACAATCAACAATTTCCTTAAACCTTACCTGCCGGATGTCTTTCAAATAAACTCATTCAATATCATAAAGACTCGAATACGGTTGAAGGTTAAAGGATTCAAATCTCACAGAATCGATATTTTATAAATTATGTCGTCGGGATCCCGGGAATATAATATGCCCAAAATCAAGCCTTCCACCTACGCTCCCGCTCGAGGTGGTAACAAACTCGTATTCCCTGGACCGTGAACACTATACTGAGAATCGTGGAAACAAGGAAATCACGTCAGATTCCTATCCTCTCATATACAAGTTCACCACGTCCAATATTTTCTTTTCGATTCTGTTTTCAGGGTTTCAAAGAAATTGTGGCTCAAGAGGTTTACTCACAACTTTCTAACCAATCTACCACAACTCAACACTTCAAATAATCTAAACTCATCAATCTCAATTAAACTATCAATCATCAATCTAAACAAATAAACATGCTTGACTCATACAATTCATATATCAATCAACTCAATCAACTAAGTAAAGTAATTCATAGAATCGTATAATATTAAATAAAACATCTAATCATGCATGTATGTGATTTAATAAACTCAAAAACCACCACGTTCTCGAGTTATTCTAACTGTCGAATTAATGTCGAATCATACCTTTAATCTGAACTCAAACCTCTGAAACTCTCGCACTACTTGATCAAACATAAGCTGTCCAGAATTCTGCTCAATCTTTTCAACATCTGCTCACTCAACCATTGCTAGTCCAAGGTGTTAGTTGATCCAACTTTGAATCAACTTCAATCAATTCGGACTCGTCGACTCGACTTCGATGTCCTTCAAGCTTATTCTGAAATGTCATAGAACATAGCTCAATATTAATTCCTCAAATTCCTTTCTACTCATCAAAGTTCATCAACTTCAAATCTTGTTCCAATAACTAAAAATCCCTTCGACGGTATATCAATTCGAAACCAACTATACTAACAATTTAAACATCATTCAAACAACATCTAAATCACATATCATCATCAACTTAACAGCTAAATCTCGAAAATGGCAGCCCCTTATTTTTAGAATTTCATATCAATTCACAATCTTCAATTCGGCGGCGTAACGGATCGAAACTGATATTTCCAAATACAATAATATCATCATATCAATCATCTAAGTCCAACATCATACTTAAAATCATCCTTAAATTTCGAAATACGCAGCTCCCAAAAATCAGAATTATCAAAAATATTCAAAAATTGATAAACATGCCCAAACGACGATCTTTTCGCGATTCAACTTAAATATACTATCGTCGTATATACTAGAACACATTTAAACAATCAAATCTTAATTCTAACAATATCACAAAATTCAAACACGGTAGAATTTAGCCAAACTTACGTCAAAGTGTAGCACTCGAAGCCGTGATCGCAAATATACGATCAATTTGAAATTCTACCGGCCGGATTAAATTCTACAAATTTTGGAAATGGAAGAATCGACTTCTCTTCTTCTTCCTTGGCTGAATCTCGACTTCCTTTTCTGAAATCTGATGGAGTTACACGTTTATATTCATTTAGCTTACATGTGTCATCCACTTGCAATAGGGAAATTGCACTTTGGTCCTTGAGAGCTTGGTTATTTGCAAATTGTCCTTAGAACCTTCATTCATCTCTCTCTCGGTCTTGCTACTGCTAAAGGGAAGATATACACGTGCAAAGTGTAAAATAAATATCTTGTTGACAAGTCAAACCCATTTTTCCAGTTTAGCCCCTGAAACTTCGATATTTGCAGTTCAGTCCCTGCTCGAGTTTCTTCTTCCAATTAAATCCTTTAATTCTCAGAACATGGAATTTAAATCTTAAATCCCATAAATATTTTATTATAATATTTATTCTTTTAATTTAAAAATCCCGGAATTTAATTTTCAAAACCCATAAATTCTCAAATTAAATATTTTCGGCTCGGAAATTGAATCTCTAATTTCCATAAATTCCAAATTGAATATTTTCCAAATACGAAATTTAAATCTCTAATTTCATAATTAATATTCATATTTTCAGGGCCTTACACCTAACAACTTTGCGGATGCCATGAATCACGCAAAGGGAGCAGAAGCAGGCTTGTGGAGGCAGAGAGGTAATCAGGTGGCATCTCACCAACAGAGGCAGTATCAGAATCAACCATCTCAGTATCAGAATCAGCCACCTCAGCATCAGAACCAGCAGCAGAGGTATGAAGGTGGAAACAGAAAGGACCAGTATAAAGCAAGAGGGAAACAATTCAAAAGACAGGGGAACAGTTCTTCTAGTTCCAGTGGTTCCAAGCAGTTCGGTTCAGGACAGAGTTCTGGATCATCATCCTTGTACTGCAACAAGTGTGGAGGTAGACACTCACCAGATCAGTGTGTGGGAGTCTTTGGTAACTGCAACACCTATCAGCAACCGGGACACTTTTCTAAGGTGTGCCCTCAGCGTAACAGAGATCGAGCTCAGAGTGGAAGTTCATCTCGACCTACAGTTCAGCCTGAGAGGCAGTCTTCTCCAGTTCACTCTTTCCAGCCTCAGCAACAGAACAGATAGGGAGGTAACTCTAGTGTGAACAGCCTTCGAGACAGCAAGCACGAGTCTTTGCTTTGACAGAGGATCAGGCTCAGGCAGCACCAGACGATGTTATAGCAGGTAACTGCTCGATTTTTGGTTATTCTGCTCATGTTTTGATAGATACAGGTGCTTCTCATTCCTTTATCTCTGAGAAATTTGTGTTATTGCATGCTTTGTCTACTGAGATGTTGCCTTCGGTAGTAGCTGTTACTTCACCTTTGGGTGGAGAAATTGTTTCTATCAGATTAGTCAAGAACTGTGAACTGTGTTTTGAAGGAAATCTATTAGAATTCGACTGTATTATACTTGGATTGTCAGATTTTGATTGCATTATCGGTATAGATGCTTTAACCAAGTACAGGACAACAATCGATTGTTTTCAGAAAGTTGTCAGGTTCAGACCTGAAATGGCAGACGAGTGGAAATTCTTTGGTAAGGGTTCTCGATCTAGAATTCCTTTGATTTCAGTGTTATCTATGACTCGTTTGTTACAGAGAGGTGCGGAAGGATTTTTGGTTTATGCAGTTGATGTACTGAAATCTAGCCCAGCTTTGGTAGATTTACCAGTGGTTAGAGATTTTGCTGATGTGTTTCCGGAAGATATTCCTGGATTGCCGCCTATTCGAGAGATCGAATTCAACATCGATTTGGTGCCAGGTACTCAACCTATTTCCAAAGCTCCTTATCGTATGACACCTATTGAACTGAGAGAGTTGAAGGAACAACTTGAGGATTTGATTGCCAAGGGATACATCAGACCTAGTGTATCTCCTTGGGGCGCTCCTGTTTTGTTTGTTCGAAAGAAGGATAGTTCTATGCGGCTCTGTATTGACTACCGTCAACTGAATCAAGCTACAGTTAAGAACAGGTATCCTTTACCCAGAATAGATGACCTTTTTGATCAGCTGCAAGGTTCTTCTGTCTATTCTAAAATTGATCTGAGGTCAGGTTATCACCAGCTGAGAATGCGAGAGGAAGATGTTCCTAAGACCGCATTCAGAACAAGGTATGGTCATTTTGAGTTTATAGTCTTGCCGTTCGGTTTGACTAATGCTCCCGCGGTTTTTATGGGTTTGATGAACCGTATCTTTCAGCGTTATTTAGATGAGTTCGTCATTATCTTTATCGATGATATTCTTATCTACTCGAAGATCCGTACTGACCATGCAGAGCACTTGAGGACCGTACTGCAGATTTTGCGAGTTGAGCAGTTGTTTGCCAAGTTGTCTAAGTGTGAATTCTGGTTGGATCGAGTTGTCTTCCTCGGTCACATCATTTCTGGAGATGGGATTTCTGTCGATCCCAGCAAGATTGAAGCGGTTATGAATTGGCCTAGACCGACATCAGTACCTGAGATCCGAAGCTTCATGGGTTTAGCTGGTTATTATCGCCGATTCATCGAGGGTTTCTCGTCTATTTCCAAGCCTATAACCCAGCTGACTCAGAAGAATGCGCCTTTTGTCTGGACTTCAGATTGTGAGGCTAGTTTTGTTGATTTGAAGAGGAGACTGACCAGTGCTCCGATTCTTTCTATTCCGAAAGGTACTGGAGGTTTCACAGTGTGGGGACCCGGGTTGCTAATCTTATCTTAGGGCAATGTCTTATCATTAACAATTAATCAAGTACTTAAAAGAATTAAAGAACCAAGAGCTAAAATTATTATTTTTTTTTAAAATTACACAGTCTCGCTCGATCAGCAAAAGTTGCCCGATCGAGCGAGCTCAAACTAAAACTCTCGGGTCCAGGGATTTTTGGCCTCGCTCGATCGGTGACTTTCTATCGATCGAGCGGGCACAAAATTGGTTTCTCTGCCTTGCAAAATAAGGGCCTCGCTCGATCGGTGACTTTCTATCGATCGAGTGGGCCACATTTTCCAGAAAATGCAGGGCAGATTTTTGCTGTCCAAACTTGAAACATACAAACACATACTCTGATACAAGCTTCAAAATAATAAACATGCAATCTACTAACATCTGATAAGCTTTCCTACACCAGTTACATATGTAGTTAACAACTTATACAACATTCTTGTATTCTTTTCTAACATGTTTATCCACTCAAAGTACATGTTTTGCTGCTACAACCCGTATCCTCACATGCTATAACTCTATCTCGAGCCATCATTGTCTCTTCTGACTAGCTCCTGCCCCACCTATTGCTATGCACACATACAAAACAAAGCAATAACCGGATACCTCCGGTGAGAATAAAATCCCAGTATAAACAACATAAAGCGCGAGATAATAAACGTGAATGCAATGCATATGGAAAAAGAGGCTATCAAGCTGATATCAATCGAATATAAGTTCTTTGGGATCCCGAGGAAATAAAATCTTTAACGAACACCAACTCACCAATCGAGGTGAAGTTAAATACTTTATTTCCTCTGACTTTGGTGCAACTATAGTGAGTCTTCTGGCTCTGAAAGTAAGTCTACAATCCGTGCCACTCAACTACAGCCCTCCAAACGTCATATGCACTCTAGGATTTTCATCCCTCTGTGCTTTTCAGGCTGGAGTTCAAGATGAATGCAACATGTTCTGTATGCATTAAATGCTATAAAACATCTTGAACAACTAATCACTTAAGCATGTAAAGCAATCAAAGCATCTAATCACATAAAATATAGAATCAACCAAGTATGTGATTAACAAGGGAATACTCGAAACGATAGCTATTTCGAGTGTTCTATCCCATCTGGATTCGCTGTCATTTATACCTTTCGATGTCGAGTCTGAAATTACTTCAAATCTGAAAACATAACATGATGAATATATATCAAAATCTGCTCGAATTCGTTGCAAGGAAATCAATCAAATGACTTCAAACCTTCTACAATTCCTTCTCGGTTCGAAGACTACTTCTCGAGTCGTCAATCTTCAACTGAAAGCTGAGAAATAATATATCGAATAACTAACAAGATCAAATGCAACTCAAACCATGCTTTGTTCAATCAACAATATCAAAGTCTTGCCATTGTTCACACCGACGACATAACGGCTAAAAACCAACAACCGAATCAATATCACAATCGATCCAACAATCCATATAACTCATTATCTCTAACATATCATCACACATAACTCGAAAATAATCATAATCAGATAGAGTAGGGTTCAAATTTTGCTTCACAAAATCATATAAAATCCGAACGATAGTCTTTTTCCGAACCGTCTGCGAATACGTAACCGATAACAGCTCAATCACATATATAGTCAAAAAAGAATATCAACCCATCTTCAACATAAAAATAAAGTATAAGAAAGCTCAATAAAAGTTGTACCAAAACGAAGGTCTCGGAGCGGTGATCGCAGATATATATTTATCTGGAATTTCTGATGACCGGAACGCACAAAATCGAAGCTTTAAAAGACTGAAAATGGCGTTTCCTTCAAGTTCTGATATTTTTTCCCCTTCATGCTGATGAATACACGTGCAGATGTTCTAATTCAAGTGGAAAAGTTGATAAATATAAGTCAATTTGTAGTTTAGTCCCTGAACTTTTGGCTATTTGCAATTCAGTCCCCGAAAAAGCGATTTAATTCAATTTCAATCCTTTTCAATTTAAGAATATTATAATTTAATTCTAAACTCTAAATATTCCCAAATTCAATATTCTCGGATTAAAATTAAATAATCCCGGGCCTTATATTTCTCCCCCACTAAGACATGAGTTCGTCATCGAAATCATAAGCAAGCTGTATAGACAATCTGTATACACATAAGATAAGGACATAACATAAAGCAGAATAAGAACTCACGTCAATGAAACAACTCTGGAAATCTCTGTTTCATATCTGACTCAGTCTCCCAAGTCGCTTCTTCAGTGCCATGTTGACTCCACTGAACTTTGGCTAGCTGAATTGTCTTGTTTCTGAGCTGTTTATCTTTGCGATCAAAAATCTGAATTGGCTGCTCAAAATAACTGAGAGTCTCATCAAGTTCAGCTTCATCAGGCTGAAGAATATGGGAAGGATCAGGCTGATACTTCCGCAGCATAGAGACATGGAATACGTCATGAATACTAGACAAAGATGGAGGAAGAGCGAGTCGATAAGCAAGATCGCCTATCTTCTCAATAATCTCATACGGACCGATAAAACATGGAGATAACTTCCCTCTCTTGCCAAAAATCTGACTGTACCTCTAAACGGAGAAATATTCAAGAAGACTCTGTCTCCCTGATCAAAAGATAGAGGTCGTCGTCTGATATTTGCATATTTTGCTTGTCTGTCTTGAGCTATTTTCATTCTTTTCTGTATAAGCTTCACTTTTTCTGTCATTTATCGGATCATATCTGGCCCAACATCTGGTACGTCTGAGATATCATCCCAATACAACGGTGATCTGCATTTATTTCCGTACAGTGCTTCAAAAGGAGCCATTTCAATGCTCGTCTGATAGCTGTTATTATAAGAGAATTCTGCAAGTGGTAATGAATCTTGCCAACTAGTACCAAAATCTAGTACTACATCTCTCAACATATCCTCAAGTGTCTGGATAGTCCGCTCTGACTGTTCGTCTGTTTGAGGATGATAAGCTGTACTCAGATGCAAATGAGTACCAAGAGCTTGTTGCAAGCTATGCCAAAAGTGTGATGTAAATCTAGGGTCTCGATCTGAAACAATAGATTTAGGCACACCATGTAATCTTACCACTTTTCTGACGTAGATTTCTGCCATCTGATCATGTCTATATGTCATTCTGTACGGAATAAAACATGCTGATTTCGTTAAACGATCGATAATCACCCAAATGGCATCATACCCTCTGGATGAACGTGGTAGCTGTGTAACAAAATCCATGGAAATGTGATCCCATTTCCATTCTGGAACTGATAGACTCTGCAATAGACCACCTGGTTTCTTTCTTTCTGCTTTTACCTGTTGGCAATTCAAACATTTAGACACAAAATCTGTGACATTTGCTTTCATCTGTTTCCACCAATACTGTGTCTTCAGATCGTTATACATTTTCCTGCCACTAGGATGAATACTGAATCGACTGCTGTGAGCCTCTTTCAATATCTGCTGTTTCAAGTCTGAAACATCTGGAACAACAAGTCTGTTATTCACATATAACACATTATCAGCACTGACCTGATATTCAGATTGATGTCCAGATCTGACAATAACAATAGAATTCTGAATATTCTGATCCTCTTTCTGTGCTTCTTTGATTCTCATCAATAGTTCTGGCTCAGCTCTTATATCACAAACATGAATAGGTCGCATATCTGTTTCAAATATTAATCCAAAAATACAACAATCTTCCACCAATTGAGATACACCTATCGTAGACAAGGATAAAGAGCATACCTTTCTACTTAAGGCGTCTGCAGCTGCATTAGATTTTCCTGGATAATATTTAATCTCGCAATCGAAATCTTTCATTAAATCAAGCCATCTACGCTGTCTCATATTCAATTCTGATTGCGAAAACAGATATTTCAAACTTTTGTGATCCGAAAAGATATCAAACTTCTCACCATAAAGATAATGTCGCCATATCTTCAATGCAAAGACAATAGCGGCAAGCTCCAGATCATGGATAGGATATCGAGTCTCGTGTGGCTTTAACTGTCTCAAAGCATAAGCGATAACATGACCTTTCTGCATAAGCACACAACCCAAACCCTTGTGAGAAGCATCACAATAGACAACAAAATCACCCGTACCTGATGGAATCGTCAAGACAGGTGCACTTGTAAGCCTCTTCTTTAACTCCAAGAAACTCATTTCACACGCTTCAGTCCAGACATACGGCTTATTTTTCTGAGTCAATTGCGTAATAGGCTTCGCAATGCTGGAAATATCTCTGATAAAACGTCTATAATAACCTGCCAAGCCCATAAAACTCCGTATTTCTGGCAATGAAGTAGGTCTAGGCCAATTCAAAACAGCCTCGACCTTGCTTGGATCCACTGAAATCCCATCACCTGAAATAATATGCCCAAGAAACACAACTTTCTGCAACCAAAATTCACATTTCGATAACTTGGCATATAATTTCTCATTTCTCAAAGTCTGTAAAATGATTCTGAGATGTTCAACATGCTCATGTACATTCTTGGAATAAATCAAGATATCATCGATAAAAATAATGACAAAGTCATCCAAATATTTTTGAAATACCCGATTCATCAATCCCATAAATACTGCAGGAGCATTGGTTAAACCAAAAGGCATGACGATGAATTCATAATGTCCATACCTTGTTCTGAAAGCAGTTTTAGGAATATCTTCATCTCGTACTCTCAGCTGATGATATCCGGATCGCAAATCAATCTTAGAATAGATAGCTGAACCCTGTAACTGGTCAAACAAATCATCTATTCTAGGCAGTGGATATTTATTCTTGATTGTTACCTTGTTCAATTGACAATAATCGATGCATAATTGCATTGAACCATCTTTCTTTCATACAAATAGTACCGGAGCGCCCCAAGGTGAAACACTTGGCCTAATGTACCCCTTAGCCAACAAATCTTCCAGTTGATCCTTCAACTCCTTCAATTCAATAGGTGCCATTCTGTAAGGAGCTTTAGATATTGGTTGCGTACCTGGCATTAAATCGATACTGAAATCTATTTCTCGGGCTGGAGGTAAACCAGGAATTTCATCAGGAAATACATCAGCAAATTCATGCACAACTGGAATATCTGTTACTGCTGGATTGGATTTCAATACATCGAGTGCATAAATAAGAAATCCTTCCGCCCCTCTTTGTAATAAACGGGTCATAGATAACACAGATATCAAAGGGATCTTGGCTCGAGAACCCTTACCGTAGAATTTCCATTCAGACGCCATTTCTGGTCTAAATCGAACCACTTTCTGGAAACAATCTACAGTTGCCCTGTACTTGGTTAACATGTCTATATCAACAATACAATCAAAATCTGATAATCCAAGTACTATACAATCTATATCAATCACATTCCCGTCATATTGCAAAGCACAATTTCGAATCATTCGAACAGAGATAATACCTTCACCCAAAGGTGAAGAAATAGAAACAACAGTAGGCAATGGCTCAGACGATAAAGAATGCATCATAACAAATTTTTCAGATATGAATCTATGTGATGCACCTGTATCTATCAAAACATAGGCAGGATAACCATAAATAGAGCAGTTACCTGCTATGACATCGTCAGGTGCTGCGTGAGCCTGTTCCTCAGTAAGTGCAAAGACTCGAGCCTGTTGTCTAGGAGGTTGAGTCACAGTATGGCTTCCTCTTGCTCTGGTCTGTTGCTGAGGCTGGAATGAATGCACTGATTGCCTTTCTGCCTGAGGTGCTAATCGAGAAGAACTTTCACCCATAGCTCGTTGGGGACATACTTTGGCATAGTGACCTGGTTGGCGACAAATATTGCAATTACCTGACACACCTTTGCACTGATTGATAGCATGTCGTCCACCACACTTACCACAAAACACTCCTGATTCACCAGTTCTCTGACCTGTACCAAACTGTCTCTGTCCACTAGAACTGGACGAACTACTACCTGCCCGCTTAAACTGTTTCCCTTTAGGCTTGAAACGAGAATCCTTTCTGCCACTGCTTCCTCCCTCAAATCTGGGAGGTGGTTGCTGAAACTGTGGCGGATTCTGTGGAAGTGATGCTGATACAGGCTGTGGAAATGGCTGAGGAATTAACGGTGTTCCTCGTTGTCGCAATAACCCCGCTTCTGCCCCCTTAGCTTTGTTGAAAAGCATCCGCAAAAGTATTAGGTCGTCCACTGTTCACCAAGGTAAACACATCGGGATTAAGGCCATTGATAAACTGATCTGCCATTGCTTCATCAGTAGCTGCTATATGTGGTGCAAACTTCAAAAGACTTGAAAATTTGGCCACATATCCTCAATATTCAAGTTGCCTTGCCTTAGATTGACAAATTCAGCACCCTTATCCTTCCTGTAAGAGACTGGAAAGAAACATTGATAGAACTCAGTTTTAAAGACAGTCCAGGTGATAATCGTACCTCATTGTTCTAATGCCCGTTTTGTTGTAATCCACCAACTTTTAGCAACTTCATGGAGTTGATGTATTACCAATCGGATACGACGATCATCGGTATAGTCGAGTGATTCAAACAGCTGTTCTATATCTTCAATCCAATTCTCATAATCCACTGAGTTTTCTGTTCCTTTCAATTTTGGCTGTTTGAATGACTGAAATCGTTTCAACAAAGTCTCCATTGGAGTAGCAGTAGGATCCATAGGTCAGCAGATGTACTACCCTGTGCATTCTGGGGTCCAATAGCTGGCGGTGGTACTATGATGGTTCAGCTGAAGGAACCACTAATGGCTGTCTAATGGCCGGTGCTTTACGAGGAGGCATATCTGATTGTCAAATAGATAAGTGCATAAACAATATCATATGCAACAATTTATTCCATCCTTCTCTAATAAGCATTCTCATGCATTCTCATGAGAATTCAGGTTCTGACTGAGTATAATCTGGAATACAATTGCATATATAGCATGCAGTAGCAATAAAAGCACATAATCATGCAGTCACATAATTATTGCAATATAAAGCATGCTAGCATATAATGCACATAATCAGATACAACAGGTACTTTCATGTGATATCAAACAATCAGACAGACTCAATCTACCCCGCTCATCAACTTCTAACTAAATTCAGAAACTTATGCTCTGATACCACCTGTTGTGGGAACCTGGGTTGCTAATCTTATCTTAGGGCAATGTCTTATCATTAACAATTAATCAAGTACTTAAAAGAATTAAAGAACCAAGAGCTAAATTTTTTTTTTTTTTTAAAATTACACAGTCTCGCTCGATCAGCAAAAGTTGCCCGATCGAGCGAGCTCAAACTAAAACTCTCGGGTCCAGGGATTTTTGGCCTCGCTCGATCGGTGACTTTCTATCGATCGAGCGGGCACAAAATTGGTTTCTCTGCCTTGAAAAATAAGGGCCTCGCTCGATCGGTGACTTTCTATCGATCGAGTGGGCCACATTTTCCAGAAAATGCAGGGCAGATTTTTGCTGTCCAAACTTGAAACATACAAACACATACTCTGATACAAGCTTCAAAATAATAAACATGCAATCTACTAACATCTGATAAGCTTTCCTACACCAGTTACATATGTAGTTAACAACTTATACAACATTCTTGTATTCTTTTCTAACATGTTTATCCACTCAAAGTACATGTTTTGCTGCTACAACCCGTATCCTCACATGCTATAACTCTATCTCGAGCCATCATTGTCTCTTCTGACTAGCTCCTGCCCCACCTATTGCCATGCACACATACAAAACAAAGCAATAACCGGATACCTCCGGTGAGAATAAAATCCCAGTATAAACAACATAAAGCGCGAGATAATAAACGTGAATGCAATGCATATGGAAAAAGAGGCTATCAAGCTGATATCAATCGAATATAAGTTCTTTGGGATCCCGAGGAAATAAAATCTTTAACGAACACCAACTCACCAATCGAGGTGAAGTTAAATACTTTATTTCCTCTGACTTTGGTGCAACTATAGTGAGTCTTCTGGCTCTGAAAGTAAGTCTACAATCCGTGCCACTCAACTACAGCCCTCCAAACGTCATATGCACTCTAGGCTTTTCATCCCTCTGTGCTTTTCAGGCTGGAGTTCAAGATGAATGCAACATGTTCTGTATGCATTAAATGCTATAAAACATCTTGAACAACTAATCACTTAAGCATGTAAAGCAATCAAAGCATCTAATCACATAAAATATAGAATCAACCAAGTATGTGATTAACAAGGGAATACTCGAAACGATAGCTATTTCGAGTGTTCTATCCCATCTGGATTCGCTGTCATTTATACCTTTCGATGTCGAGTCTGAAATTACTTCAAATCTGAAAACATAACATGATGAATATATATCAAAATCTGCTCGAATTCGTTGCAAGGAAATCAATCAAATGACTTCAAACCTTCTACAATTCCTTCTCGGTTCGAAGACTACTTCTCGAGTCGTCAATCTTCAACTGAAAGCTGAGAAATAATATATCGAATAACTAACAAGATCAAATGCAACTCAAACCATGCTTTGTTCAATCAACAATATCAAAGTCTTGCCATTGTTCACACCGACGACATAACGGCTAAAAACCAACAACCGAATCAATATCACAATCGATCCAACAATCCATATAACTCATTATCTCTAACATATCATCACACATAACTCGAAAATAATCATAATCAGATAGAGTAGGGTTCAAATTTTGCTTCACAAAATCATATAAAATCCGAACGATAGTCTTTTTCCGAACCGTCTGCGAATACGTAACCGATAACAGCTCAATCACATATATAGTCAAAAAAGAATATCAACCCATCTTCAACATAAAAATAAAGTATAAGAAAGCTCAATAAAAGTTGTACCAAAACGAAGGTCTCGGAGCGGTGATCGCAGATATATATTTATCTGGAATTTCTGATGACCGGAACGCACAAAATCGAAGCTTTAAAAGACTGAAAATGGCGTTTCCTTCAAGTTCTGATATTTTTTCCCCTTCCTGCTGATGAATACACGTGCAGATGTTCTAATTCAAGTGGGAAAGTTGATAAATATAAGTCAATTTGCAGTTTAGTCCCTAAACTTTTGGCTATTTGCAATTCAGTCCCCGGAAAAGCGATTTAATTCAATTTCAATCCTTTTCAATTTAAGAATATTAGAATTTAATTCTAAACTCTAAATATTACCAAATTCAATATTCTCGGATTAAAATTAAATAATCCCGGGCCTTACACACAGTCTATTGCGATGCTTCTAACCGAGGCTTGGGTTGTGTTCTTATGCAGCATAAGCATGTGATAGCGTATGCATCGAGGCAGCTGAAACTGCACGAGACTCGTTATCCGGTCCATGATCTTGAACTAGCTGCAATTGTATTTGCTCTGAAGATCTGGCGTCACTATCTTTATGTGAGTCTTTCGAGATCTTTTCTGATCATAAGAGCCTTAAGTATTTGTTTTCACAGGCAGAGCTGAATATGAGACAGAGAAGATGGTTAGATCTGTTGAAGGATTTTGACTGCGAAATCAAGTATTATCCGGGAACGTCGAATGCAGTTGCAGATGCCTTGAGCCGAAAGCTATGTTCTTTATCTCTGTCTACTATCGGTGTTTCTCAGTTAATCGATGATTGTTGCACTTCTGGTTTAGAGTTTGAAACAGATAGGGAGACTATCAGAGTGTTTGCTATTCAAGCCGAGCCGGAGTTGTTTGTTGCGATCAGAGAAGCACAGAAGTCTGAGCCGAGTATTCAGGTTTCAGTAGAGAAAGTCAGATCTGGGCATCAGTCTGAATTCCAGGTTAGAGATGATGTTTTGTTTGTGAATAACCGTATTGTTGTGCCTGATATTTCGGAGTTGAGATAGCGTATTCTCCGAGAGGCTCATTGCAGTCGGTTTAGTATTCATCCTGGAGGTCGTAAGATGTACAACGACCTGAAGAACCAGTTCTGGTGGAAAAGAATGAAGAGCGACGTAGCGAGTTTTGTATCTCGGTGTTTGAATTGTCAGCAAGTGAAAGCAGAGTGGAAGCGACCAGGTGGTCTATTGCACAGTCTATCCATTCCTGAATTGAAATGGGATCACATTTCTATGGATTTCGTCACGAAGCTACCACAATCCGTTCGAGGATGCGATGCTATTTGGGTAGTGATCGATCGATTGACGAAGTCTGCATGTTTTATTCCGTACAGAATGACGTATCATCATGATCAGATGGCTGAGTTGTATGTTAGAAATGTTGTGAGATTTCATGGTGTGCCGAAGTCGATCGTTTCAGACAGAGACCCTAGATTCACTTCGCACTTTTGGCACAGTCTTCAGGGGGCACTTGGTACTCGATTGCATCTGAGTACAGCTTATCATCCTCAGACCGATGGACAGTCAGAGCGGACTATCCAGACGTTAGAGGATTTGCTGCGAGCGGTAGTGCTAGACTTTGGCACTAGTTGGCAAGATTATTTGCCTCTTGTTGAGTTTTCTTACAACAACAGCTTCCAAGCGAGTATCGGTATGACGCCTTTTGAGGCATTGTATGGTAAGAAATGCCGATCTTCGTTGTTTTGGGATGATTTGTCCGAGTCACCTAATTTGGGACCGGATATGCTTAGAGATATGGCAGAGCAAGTTAAGATCATTCAGACCAGAATGAAGTCAGCTCAAGATAGACAGGCGAAGTATGCGAATGTCAGACGTAGACCTCTGAGTTTCGAGTAGGGAGACCGTGTATTCCTTAAAATTTATCCGTTCAGAGGCACTGTCAGATTTGGTAAGAGAGGGAAGTTATCTCCGAGATACATCGGCCCGTATGAGATTCTCGAGAAGATAGGCGATCTTGCCTACAGACTTGCACTTCCTCCGTCTTTATCTAGTATTCACGACGTTTTTAACGTCTCTATGCTGTGAAAGTATCATCCAGATCCTTCTCATATCCTTCAGCCTGACGAAGCTGAGTTAGACGAGACTCTGAGCTACTTTGAGCGACCGATTCAGATCCTTGATCGAAAGGAGAAACAACTCAGAACCAAGTTGATTCCGTTAGTGAAAGTGCAGTGGAGCCGTCATGGAGTCGAGGAAGCGACTTGGGAGACAGAATCTGACATGAGACAGCGATTTCCAGAGTTATTCGGATGACCTGAGTTCTTCTTACTGTCTTTAGTTCTTTATTCTATCTTATGAATTGTGGTTCTCGTTGATTTCGAGGACGAAATCTCTTCTTAGTGGGGGAGAATTGTAACGCCTCATTTTTATCTTAAATGAGTTTATTTGAGTTAATCGGATATTACAGAGTTCACGAGCCGACTTGATTTTGATCAGGGTCCATTTTGCAAATTTTGGAAATTTCAGGGACTAAAACGCAATTATTGGATTTTATATAATATCTACGCTTAGAATTGATTGAAAAGTCTTCCCTTTCCTCCCCCAAACCGAGAAGCACCATTGAAGACGCCTCCAAGCTTTTCCAAGCTTCCAGATTTCAGTCCGAGCTCGATCCGGCCGTTGGAATTTATTTCTGAAGGCAGATTAGCGATCATTGCAGCGAGAGCTCCGTTTTATCGTAAGTTTTTCTACGATCGGATACATTCTAGTTTTTGGATGTTGTTAGAATCGTTCAAGATTCGAGTATGTTGTTCTTGATAGAGTTCTGATCGTTTATTATCTGTCGGTTTTGAATTAGAACGACGTTCGGATTTGTTATGATTTTTGGAAGCCATTTTCGAAAATGTGGATTTTTAGATTGGTTGGGTTTGAGCTTTTGTTGTTGTATTAGCATTTATATGATTTGATACCGGTATTGAACTGCTGTCTGCGTTTCCGATTTGTTCAGTTTTAGCCGTTATGCCGCCGGTTTGAGTTTTTGAAGTTTTGAACCGTTGGAGTTGTTGTTTTGGGCTTGTGTATTGATTGTCGTTGTTGATCAATTTTTTTTGTATCTGAACAGATTCGTTTGGAGTTGTCAAGCCTGGTGTTAACAGCTTTTGATCGTCAAGATATTGGACTAAGAACGGTAAAGAGAATTACCTTGAACCGTAGTTGTTGTTTAGTTGGTATAGTATTTGATACAATCTTTTGTTGTAGCTTATCCGGAGTTGGATCTACTGCATCGAAAGGTAAAAGCAGTCATCGTAGCGGGATAGCATACTCGGGACAGTTGGTTCTCGAGTTTCCCTTTCAAATCACATGTTGCATCTACACTTGTTCTAGCATGAGGAACTCGTGTCTTGTTGATTGATTTTGCTTTTGATTTTGTGGCTTATGTTTATGTTTCTGATTATGCATTCATCTTGAGCCTACGTTGATTTCAGCGGGCAGAACCGCCCTTTTTATTTAGATGTTTGAGAACTATGATTGAGTGGCCTAGGTCGTAGTCATTTCGCCTAGTGCTAGCATACTCATTATGGTTGCTCAAAGTCTAGAGGAGTGGGATACGGGACACCACCTCGATTGGGAGAGTCGGTGAGTCGTTACGTGATCTTATCCTCGGGATCCAAAAAGCACAACAGCAATCCCTCGTTTATCAGAATTGATATCCCGTTTTAAAGACATGCATTTCATTACGTTAATATTAATTAAGTATTGTCTTGAAAGCATGTTTATTGATTCATTACTTGTTATGTTGCTTTTACTGGGAATGTCGTTCTCACCGGTTATCCAGCTGTTGCTTTGTTTTGTATGTGTACTTGGCAACAGGTGGGGCAGAAACAATTCAGAAGAGACATGGTTAGCTTCGAGGGAAAGTTGTAGAAGTGAGACTCGGTTTTGTAAGGCCCAAGATTAATTAATATTAATCCAAATTTATTTAATTTTAATCCGAGTATATTTAATTTGGGAATATTTAGAGTTTCGATTTAAATTCTAATATTCTTAAATTATTTAGGATTAAAATTGAATTAAAATAAGGGCCGAGGACCGAATTGCAATTATTGAAGACTTAAGGGACTAAACTGCAATTATGCTTGAAAGTTATCAGATTCTAATTCTAACACTCAGCATGAATACGTGTTATTATCTAAGGAATTCAGAATTTGAGCAGAGAAGTCGATTTCCTTCGCTTTGGTTTGATTTCATGATTTTTGAATTACCGTAACTTTTGCTCCGGTTATCCGATTTCGATTCCGTAAAGTGTTCTGGAATCCTTACGATGAGGGCTTTGATCTCTTGTAAGTTTTATGTTGTGTTATATGGATTTCAAAATCAATAAAGGGCAGATATCAGATTTTGAATCATTGATCATGTTTTTGAGTTTGTATCGTTTTTATTTTCGAAACCGGATGAAGAGCTTATGTTATTATGTTGAATCTTGATGCTAGCATGTTTTATGATTGTTATGGCTGTTTGTTCTGAGGTTTTGAAGATTATATCAGCTGGTTTTCTTGATTGAGAGCACGTACACATGGTTTGAATAAAAGAAAGGATTTCGGGATTACGTCGGTTACCGATTTTGAATTGCTACGCCGTCGATTCGAGTTTTTGGATCGTTTTGATAGCCTATATCTGAGATGAAGTTGTTATCTTGATGATGTGAATGTTATAGCATTTTTATTCTTCAATTTCAGTTGAGTTTGAAGGCTAAACGACACAAGACGCCGACTTAAACTAACGAAGAAAGAGTTGAGGTTTGAAATACGATTGATTGATGAATTCTTAATGGTTTTGACTCGTTTCTGAAATGATAGATTGATTTGAAGTTTGATATATGTATTTTGTTTATATCTCACAGATTTGAAGAGTTCAAAACTCAATAAACGAAGGTATAATGACGACATCGCGAAGTACGGACTTTGAAACTCAAGAACGACTAATCTTGAGTTGGCCCGCAAAAACCACATACTTGTTTATGTTTTTGATTTGATTGTGATGTTGTCGATCCATCTCAGGTATTGGATCTTTATATTCGAGTTGATATGATGCTATATTGAATTGATTCTATGCCAAGGTTGCTGTTAACCTTATTTGCAAGTCGGTTACGAACTCATTAGATGGATATCCATGTCAAGATCAGTTATGAATCTTGATGGCCTCGAAGTTATGTGAATCAATTCGTATTTGAAGCGTTAATTTACTATATTTGTTGAGTCAAGTTAAATAGAGTCGATATGATGTATTTAACGCTTTCTATATGTTGGTTATACTGGGAATTGTTTATCACCGGAGTTTATCCGGCTGTTGTCTTGTTTTGTATGTGTGCATGACAACAGATGGGGCAGGAGCTAGTCATCGACATCATTGACAGCTGGGAGAGAGTCTAGCATGTGAGGACTCGGGTTGTAGATGATGTCTTGAACTTTAAAAGCACTAAACCTTAGTTATGTTGGTTTGGATTACATGTATGACACTTGAGATAATTGTTGTCGTTTATCGATCTTTAACGACTTGTGGATGTAATAAAATGCATGTATAAATTCTTGAGACCTTGTTTGTATGTAGATGCAAGTTCCAGATCTTTTAAACCATGTTTTGCATTGATGTTGGTGATAGGAATTGATGGTGCACGGTTTGACAGCAAAATGTGATCTGCAGATTTTCTGGAAATTTGGAGGCCGCTCGATCCGCAGAAGTTGACGGATCGAGCGAGCCTTGTAATTTTGAAAAAAGAGATTTTAGTTTTTGGCTCAGTCGATCCGCAGAAGTTGATGGATCGAGCGAGGCCAAATTGGGTTTCATCCGAGAGATGAGCAATTGTGCTCGCTCGATCGGGTGTTTTTCCCCGATCGAGCGAGACACTGAATTTTAAATTTTTGTTTTTTTTACTTGGCTCTTGGTTTCTTAATTAATGTTTATTGAATGTTAATTGTTCATTAATTGCCCTAAGATGAGATTAGCAACCCGAGGTCCCCACAATAGGTGGTATCAGAGCATAAGTTTCTTGGACTGAGATTAGATGAGCGCGGTAGATCGAGTCTTCTATTCTGATTTATTTATTGCTTTCATAATTGTATGGTATATGATTGATTGATTACAGATATTAAACTATCACATGATGCTGTGATAATTTGCGAAGAATATGCAATATAATGTTTTGAATTACGTGCTATCTGGTTATTTGATTGAAGTATTAGCATGTATTATGAGGATGAATCGAAACTCGATCTTTTATGAAGGCAATGTGGACTGCAACAGACTTGTTGTAATTGAGATTGAACTGTACACTAATCTGTTTGATTATCAGATATGCCTCCCCGACCAGCACCGAGAGTTAGACAGACGTTAGCTAGGAATCAGCCTGAACAGACAAATGCTGCACAGGTCCCAGTGACAGTGTCTGAACATGGACAGGGTAGTACGTCTACTGATGAGTTTAGTGATGCTAATCCGATGGAGAAACTTCTAAAACGATTCCAGTCATTCCAACCACCGAAGTTGCAAGGAACTGAGAACTCTGTGGTATGTGAGAATTGGCTGGAAGATATTGAGCAATTATTCGAGTCTATTGATTATTCAGATGATCTTCGTGTGAGACTGATTATTCATCAACTGCATGGCCTGGCCAAGAGTTGGTGGATAGCGACGAAGAAAGCATTGGAAAACCAAGGTACTGTTATTACCTGGTCTGTATTTCGAACTGCTTTCTATCAGCGTTTCTTTCCTGTGTCTTATCGTAAGGACAAAAGAGCAGAGTTTGCAAGTCTGCAACATGGACAGTTAAATATCGAAGAATATGTTGCAAAGTTCGCTAGCCTGTTGAAGTTTGCTCCACATATTGCTGTTAGTGATGAAGCTCACGCCGATCAATTTATCAATGGCTTGAATCCTGATGTGTTTACACTTGTGAATTCGGGAAGACCGAATACATTTGCTGATGCTCTGAATAGAGCAAAGGGTGCAAAAGCAGGGATACGGAAACAACGAGGAGCACAGTTTGTGCCACAGCCAGTGAGACAGTCCCAAGAAAAGTCACAGATTCCACCGCCACCTCGATTTGAAGCTGGAGGTAGCAGTAGTGGAAAGAAGAACTTCTTCAAGGGCAAGAGTAAACAGTTTAAGAGATCTGGTGGTAGTAGATCTTCGAGTTTAGGTAGTTCCCGATAGTCTAGGGCTGGACAGAAGTCTGATGTGTATTGCACCAAGTGTGGTGGACGCCATACAAATGAACAATGCCGAGGTGTATTTGGAAGCTGCCATATTTGCAACAAGATGGGACATTTTGCACGAGTGTGTCCACAACGAGGTTCTGAAGGTGCACAGGGTGCGGGATCATCGAGACCGGTAGGTCAATCTACATCTTCTATTCACTCTTTTCAACCACAGCCTGCCAGCACCGAGTAGAGGAGGAGGTCAGACGGTGAATCAACCTCCGAGGCAACAAGCACGAGTGTTTGCATTGACAGAAGAGCAAGCACAAGCAGCACCGGACGATGTGATTGCAGGTAACTGTTTTCTTTCTGGTTATCCTGCTTATGTCTTATTCGATACTAGTGCGTTGCATACCTTTATATCTGAACAATTTGTTACGTTGTATTCATTACTTGTTGAGTCATTAGTTACTGTAGTGTCTATATCTTCACCGTTGGGAAAATGTATAGTATCAGTGAAGTCTGTTAGAAACTGTGTACTACAGTACGAAGGTAATGAAGTTGAGCTTGACTGTATCATTCTTGGTTTATCTGATTTTGATTGCATAATCGGTATCGATATGCTAACCAAGTACTGAGCCACAGTTGACTGTTTTCAGAAGATCGTGAAGTTCAGACCTGATATGACTGATGAATGGAAATTCTATGGTAAGGGATCACAAGCCAGAATTCCTTTGATATCTGTTATTACTATGACTGATTTGTTACAGAAGGGAGAAGAGGGATTTTTGATCTACGTAGTTGATATACTGAAGTCTAGTCCGAAATTGACTGATATACCGGTGGTGAGTGAGTTTGCAGATGTATTCCCTGATGAGATTCCAGGATTGCCACCGTACGGAGAGGTAGATTTCGGTATTGAATTGATGCCAGGTACACAACCGATATCGAAAGCACCTTACCGAATGGCACCGATTGAATTGAAAGAACTGAAAGACCAACTTGAAGATTTGTTGGCCAAAGGATATATCAGACCGAGTGTATCCCCATGGGGTGCTCCGGTATTATTTGTTCGAAAGAAAGACGGATCAATGAGATTGTGTATTGACAACCGGTAATTGAACAAAGTAACGGTAAAGAATCGCTATCCTTTACCTCGTATCAATGATTTATTTGATCAATTGCAGGGATCGTCAGTATATTCAAAGATTGACTTACGATCCGGATATCATCAACTGCGAGTTAGAGATGAGGATATTCCTAAGACTGCATTTATAACCAGGTATGGACAATATGAATTCATAGTCATGCCTTTTGTCTAACGAATGCACCGACAGTTTTTATGGGATTGATGAATAGAGTATTTCAAAGATATTTAGATGACTTTGTGATTATCTTTATCGATGATATTTTGATATACTCTAAGAATCTGTGTGAACATGCTGATCATCTCCGAACTGTATTGAGAATATTAAGAGAGGAGAAATTGTATGCCAAGTTATCCAAATGTGAGTTTTGGTTGCAGCGAGTTGTTGGAACACGGTCGTTCTCCGGATCGAAAATAAATGATACCCGTTGCAGTGGAAGTTTTAAAATTTTATATGGAACAATTCCATATCATGGGTATCAAATTCCTACGATTAAAATTGATAACATAAAATTTAAACAATGTAAATTTTGCCATAAAATCTCGAAGCGAGATTATGGACACCAACAGATTAATCTGCTCTTGTTGTATATCCCAGGAACTGATGAACGAACATTTCTTCAATCAGGTCCACGAACGGAGATTTAATCCCTCTGATAGACTGCACTAGAAATTCTATCAGAAGTTTCTACGAAGAGAAATTAACATATTTGATCTGTTAAACCAGACTGCAATTTCGAAAATTACAGGCTGGATTTTCGATGACAGAGAGGGAGAGGGGCGGCTGCCACCTAGAGAGAGAACCCTAGGGTTTTCGAAAATTTTTATGCCTTCTTGTGTCAATTTCTGTACTGCAATAACTTATTTATAATGTGGGATGCTAACAACTTAGGGCCCATTAGTCATAAGTTCAAGCCTGATAAGCAAAGCCCGCATGTTCAGAAATTAATATAAAATTCATCGTGACTCAGATTGATAAACCAATTTCACCAATGTGCACAGAAACCATTTCTGCATCTTTTAAAGTCAAGACAAATTTTCTGAATTCGAATTCAGTGGTTTCTAAAAATGTCCATCAATATGTCATTTTTAGGAATCTTACTCCTCTACTTTTAAATAAGAAGTCCTATTTCTTTATCCACTAAATTTAACTCTTTAAATTTAATTATCTCAACGGGGATTAGAAATCCATTACTTGTGTGACCCTCAATGGTTCAGGGATATAGCTAGCCGTGGGCTCACAACTCCTTGTGACTCGAAACAACAATTTCCGACTTGCCCATCGAATCAAGGTAAGAGCGTCTAGCAACATCGCCCCATGATTCCCTAGGTATCACTGATAGTGCCTGCAAGAACCAGTAGATTTTGGTTAGCGTAAAGTACGGTCCCTTCATCCATATATCCCGATCGAATCAACAACCATTGGTACAACGAGAGTCATTCGAGATTCGATAACTATGCAATGCATCTTGAAGATCAAATAGTGACATCGCATGTGATACTAGGAAACTAAGTAACCTAAAACACATCATGTACTCTGGCCAGAGATTCGTCACACTAATATCTCCTCAGATTGCATAGGATATCCACACTCGCAAGTGTGCGGTGAATCCTTGACAACAAAGCATCGACTCCTATATGTGTCGTAACTGTACCCAATCCCGACACCTGATGACCCTAATAAAGTCGGTAAACGAGTCAAAGCACAGTACTAGCATATAGAGTCTCAATGATGTTTCAAGTAATAAGGACTAATGGTGTATAACAAAAACCGCAGACTATATCCACTCGATAAGTGATAACCACTTGGAAAGTCCGAATAGGGTAGTTCGATCATTCATCATATGAATATCCATTTGCATGCTTCGAACATCTCTATGTTCCATACCAATGAAACATGGTACTCGGCATCGCAAATGCTAGTCTCAATCTCGAGCGATCCTTATCCTTATTTGTGGACGGCTCAATTGACTAGGAGCTGTTTAGAATATACAGTGAACATAAGATGTGTTTCATGACAGTGATCTCTCTATATTCACTATCTCATCTTACTTTAGTATATTCAAGGTCTTTATCAAAATAGCAATAGTATATCATTATATAATAATAAGATAAAGTGAACGCCATTTAAAGAACGTATATTATATTAAACAAAGATTTTTTACAAAAAAAGACTCTCAAAGCCCTTAGCCAAAAGTTGGCTAACGGGGCATCAACTCTTTCACGAGTTGTTTTTCTTTGTCATGTAATTTCAGGAGATGGTATTTCAGTGGATCCGAGTAAGGTTGAAGCTGTGATCAGTTGGCAGAGACCGACACCTGTGCCAGAAATTCGAAGTTTTATGGGCTTGACAGGTTATTACCGTCGATTCATTCGAGATTTTTCCTCGATAGCTAAGCCTATTACACAGCTTACACAGAAGAATGCACCATTTATTTGGTCTGAAGCATGTGAAAGGAGTTTTATCGAACTTAAGAAGAGATTGACTACAACGCCGATTTTAATAATCCCTACAGGTACTGGTGATTTTGTTGTTTATTGTGATGCTTCTCACCAGGGTCTGGGATGTATTTTAATGCAGAAAGGACATGTTGTCGCTTATGCTTCTCGACAACTAAAACCACATGAAGTCAGGTATCCGATTCATGATCTTGAATTGGCTGCAATTGTCTTTGCATTGAAGATCTGGAGATATTACTTATACGGCGAGAAGTTTGAAATCTTTTCTGATCACAAAAGTTTGAATTATCTGTTCTCACAATCTGAATTGAATATGAGACAATGACGATGGCTTGATTTGTTGAAGGATTTTGATTGTGAAATCAAATACTATCCGGGAAAATCTAATGCAGCGGATGCCCTGAGTAGAAAGGTATGTGCTTTATCCTTGTCTATGATAGGTGTATCTAATTTGATTGAAGATTGTTGTATTTTGGGGTATGTATTTGAGACAGATAGAAGGCCGATGAGAGTGTATGCAATCAGTGCTGAGCCAGAGTTATTGATTCGTATCAAAGAAGCACAAAAATCCGATCAGAATGTGCAGAAATCGATTGAAATGATCCGATCAGGACATCAGTCTGAGTACAAGGTTAGTGATGATGATATCTTGTATGTGAATGGCCGAATAGTTGTTCCCGATATTGCAGACTTAAGACAGAATATTTTGAAAGAAGCCCATTGTAGTCGCTTCAGTGTTCACCCTTGAGGCAGAAAGATGTACAACGACTTGAAGAGTCAGTACTGGTGGAAACAAATGAAGTCTGATGTGACTGAATTTGTATCTAAATGTTTGAATTGCCAACTGGTGAAGGCTGAAAGAAAGAAACCAGGTGTCTTATTACAGAGTTTATCGATTCTTGAATGGAAATGGGATCACATTCCCATGGACTTTGTAATTAAATTGTCATGATCATCTCGAGGATGCGATGCTGTTTGGGTGATCATCGACAGATTGACGAAATCTACGTGCTTTATTCCTTATCGAATGACTTATCGTCATGATCAAATGGCGGATCTCTATATTCGAGAAGTGGTAAGACTACACGGTGTACCAAAGTCGATTGTATCTGACCGAGATCCGAGGTTTACTTCGCACTTTTGGCATAGCCTACAGGAAGCTCTAGGTACGCGTTTACATTTGAGTACCGCTTATCATCCTCAAACTGACGGTCAATCTGAATGAACTATTCAGACGCTTGAGGATATGCTTAGAGCTATAGTACTTGATTTTGGGGTTACATGGCAAAATTCTATACCACTTGTGGAATTTTCTTATAACAACAGTTATCAGACGAGTATAGAGATGACACCATTTGAAGCATTATATGGAAAGAAGTGTCGATCGCCTTTGTATTGGGATGATGTTTCTGAGGTACCTGAGTTAGGGTCAGACATGATCAGACAAATGACTGAGAAAGTGAAATTGATACAGCAGAGAATGAGAACAGCGCAGCATAGACAGACGAGATATGAAAATGTACGACGACGGCCGTTATCTTTTGATCAGAGAGATAGAGTGTTCCTGAAGATTTCACCGTTCAGGGGCACAGTTCGATTTGGCAAACGAGGAAAATTATCTCCGAGGTATATTGGGCCGTATGAGATTCTCGAGAAGATAGACAATCTTGCTTATCGACTCGCTCTTCCTATGTATTTATCTGGGATACATGATGTCTTTCAAATATCGATGTTGAGGAAGTACATATCTGATGCATCTCATGTAATTCGCTCCGACGAAGCTGAGTTGGATGACACTCTTAGCTATTTCGAGCAACCTATTCAGATTCTTGATAGGAAGACAAAGCAACTCCGAACGAAGACTATTCCATTGGTGAAGATTCAATGGAGTAGACACGGAGTTGAAGAAGCGACGTGGGAAGTTGAAGATGATATGAATCAACGATTTCCTTATCTATTCCACTGATGTGAGTTCTTATTCAGTTTTCAGTTATTCTTTATTCTTATGAGCATGTAGTCTGCTTATCTATACTGTTTATGAATTTGAGGACGAACTCATGTTTTAGTGGGGGAGAAATGTAAGGCCCGGATTAATTAATATTAATCCGAATTTATTTAATTTTAATCCGAGTATATTTAATTTGGGAATATTTAGAGTTTCGATTTAAATTCTAATATTCTTAAATTATTTAGTATTGAAATTGAATTAAAATAAGGGCCGAGGACCGAATTGCAATTATTGAAGACTTAAGGGACTAACTGCAATTATGCTTGAAAGTTGTCAGATTCTAATTCTAACACTCAGCATGAATACGTGTTATTATCTAAGGAATTCACAATTTGAGCAGAGAAGTCGATTTCCTTCGCTTTGGTTTGATTTCATGATTTTTGAATTGCCGTAACTTTTGCTCCGGTTATCCGATTTCGATTCCGTAAAGTGTTCTGGAATCCTTACGACGAGGGCTTTGATCTCGTGTAAGTTTTATGTTGTGTTATATGGATTTCGAAATCAATAAAGGGCAGATATCAGATTTTGAATCATTGATCATGTTTTTGAGTTTGTATCGTTTCTATTTTCGAAACCGGATGAAGAGCTTATGTTATTATGTTGAATCTTGATGCTAGCATGTTTTATGATTATTATGGCTGTTTGTGCTGAGGTTTTGAAGATTATATCAGCTGGTTTTCTTGATTGAGAGCACGTACACATGGTTTGAATAAAAGAAAGGATTTCGGGATTACGTTGGTTACCAATTTTGAATCGCTACGCCGTTGATTCGAGTTTTTGGATCGTTTTGATAGCCTATATCTGAGCTGAAGTTGTTATCTTGATGATGTGAATGTTATAGCATTTTTATTCTTCAATTTCATTTGAGTTTGAAGGCTAAACGACACAAGACGCCGACTTAAACTAACGAAGAAAGAGTTGAGGTTTGAAATGCGATTGATTGATGAATTCTTAATGGTTTTGACTCGTTTCTGAAATGATAGATTGATTTGAAGTTTGATATATGTATTTTGTTTATATCTCACAGATTTGAAGAGTTCAGAACCTCAATAAACGAAGGTATAATGACGACATCGCGAAGTAGGGACTTTGAAACTCAAGAATGACTAATCTTGAGTTGGCCCGCAAAAACCACATACTTGTTTATGTTTTTGATTTGATTGTGATGTTGTCGATCCATCTCAGGTAGTGGATCTTTATATTAGAGTTGATATGATGCTATATTGAATTGATTCTATGCCAAGGTTGCTGTTAACCTTATTTGCGAGTCGGTTACGAACTCGTTAGATGGATATCCATGTCAAGATCAGTTATGAATCTTGATGGCCT
Source organism: Henckelia pumila (assembly GCF_033568475.1). NCBI lineage: Eukaryota > Viridiplantae > Streptophyta > Magnoliopsida > Lamiales > Gesneriaceae > Henckelia > Henckelia pumila. The sequence goes on along the minus strand of NC_133120.1, from coordinate 123,414,631 downwards.
CGAAGTTATGTGAATCAATTCGTATTTGAAGCGTTAATTTACTCTATTTGTTGAGTCGAGTTAAATAGAGTCGATATGATGTATTTAACGCTTTCTATATATTTATTATACTGAGAATTGTTTCTCACCGGAGTTTATCTGGCTGTTGTCTTGTTTTGTATGTGTGCATGACAACAGATGGGGCAGGAGCTAGTCATCGACGTCATTGACAGCTGGGAGAGAGTCTAGCACGTGAGGACTCGGGTTGTAGATGATGTCTTGAACTTTAGAAGCACTAAACCTTAGTTATGTTGGTTTGGATTACATGTATGACACTTGAGATAATTGTTGTCGTTTATCGATCTTTAACGACTTGTGGATGTAATAAAATGCATGTATAAATGCTTGAGACCTTGTTTGTTTGTAGATGCAAGTTCCAGATCTTTTAAACCATGTTTTGCATTGATGTTGGTGATAGGAATTGATGGTGCACGGTTTGACAGCAAAATGTGATCTGCAGATTTTCTGGAAATTTGGAGGCCGCTCGATCCGCAGAAGTTGACGGATCGAGCGAGCCTTGTAATTTTGCAAACAGAGATTTTAGTTTTTGGCTCGCTCGATCCGTAGAAGTTGACGGATCGAGCGAGGCCAAATTGTGTTTCATCCGAGAGCTGAGAAATTGTGCTCGCTCGATCGGGTGTTTTTCCCCGATCGAGCGAGACACTGAATTTTAAAAAAAAATTTTTTTTTTTTTACTTGGCTCTTGGTTTCTTAATTAATGTTTAATGAATGTTAATTGTTCATTAATTGCCCTAAGATGAGATTAGCAACCAGAGGTCCCCACAAGTTTAGAAGTCGATTTCAGTATGTCAACCTAGATATGTTAGAACATGTTTAGATATCGAACTTCGTCGTTATGTTGTTGTTGCTTGTCCTTTACTGTTGAACAGTTGTTGAACTCCAGAATTTTATGTATTAGTTTGAGGTTTTGAGTTGTAATGCATGTTTATGTTTTGAAGCATTGATTAGCTTGAATGGCTTGAATGGTATTGGATTGCCTAGCCTTTGGTTCTGTTCTCTTTTTCTGGGCAGCAACTTGGAAGTTTTGCGTGCGCTCGATCGCACGAGTTCGCTGCGATCGAGCGCAGCTTTTATTTTCCCCGGGCAGAACTTTGCACTCTTGGGCTCCGATCGATCGCACGAGTTCGCTGCGATCGAGCGGAGCACTATTCATTCAAAAAAAAAAAAAATTTCTTTGCTTTTTATCTTGGATATTGTATGTCTAATTGTTGTTTAATCCCGAGATTAGTTGTTTAGAACCGAGGTCTCACACGCATATTACAACGGTTTCGAACCGTTTTTATAGTTTTGTATTTAGGAACAGTTTCAGAGCGTTTAAAATGCGTGATGTATAAGAACGGTCTTACACCACTCCTACATGCCTTGAAAATAAGAGCGATTTAAAACCGCTATTAATATTAGAAATTCAAGAACGGTTTGAAACCGATTGTGCATATTGGACATATTACAACGGTTTTGTAACGCTCCTATAGTTGTGCATCTAGGAGCCACTTCAAAAGCGTTCTAAAATTAATAAGGTGTAAGAACGGTCATCTACTGCTCCTACACGCCATTCATTTAAGAGTGATTATCGAGCAGTGTTGATGGTAGCAATTAAAGAGCGGTTTGAAACCGATCGTACACTTCATGCATATCACAATGGTTTTAAAACGTTTCTATTATTTTTCCTTTAGGATCACTTTCAAAGTGCACTAAACATTGTGAGGTGTAAGAACAGTCTTACACCACTCCTACATGTCATAGATATGAATGCAATTTGCAACCGCTGCTGATGTTAGTTGTGTAAAAACGATTTCAAATGACTCCTATATTCCATCAATATAGGAACGAAAAATATATGAATGGTGTCAAATCACTTTAAAAACCGTTGGTTGTAAGAATGGTTTCCGTTGCTCCTATACGTTGTAGATATAGGAGCGATTTAAGACCGATCTTTAAGCTTTAAATATATAAGTTATTTTAAATCGTTCGTAAAATAACAAATATAAAAGCAAGGTTTTAGCTCACAATTTAGAACGGTTTAAATGAAATTATTTTAAATTGCTCTTAAATCTAATTTAGCAATCATTAAGTCTTTTATTGTATTTTTTAAAACAAATATACATTATTTCGAAATAATTCCTCAACCAATAAAATAGATAAATAATGCATATCAAATAAAAAATAAAAATCCCGATAAAAATAAATTAAATTGTTTCAAATTCATAAATAATACTCCAAATCCTAATAAAAAAATGAAAATGTTTCAAATTCATCAATAATACTCCAAATCCTAATAAAATTAAATGACAATTTTTCAAATTCAATGAATAAAATATAAAATGTTTTCACATTTCATCTAATCGTTGTCCGACTCTGTCCCTGGTGGATATCTTCGACTTTCATTGGCATTTTGTGAAGTATTTGTCTGTTGATGAATAACTTCTGCCATGATAGTTGCCATCTAGAAAAAAAATTTAATTTAATATTATGCAATTATACAAGTAATTTTGAATCAATTCATTAATATTCGATATGGGGCTACCTGCGCAGGTAATAATTCAGGCCCACGAGATCCTCCAGCAGTTCCAGCTATCATACTTTGAAGGACTCTTGTAAAATTTTGGAGTTGATGTTCATGCGTCCGTCTCATCCGCTCAATTTCTTCTTGACTTTTTTCTTCCATACTTTTCATTTTATCTTCCATTTCTCGTAACTTATTAGTAACATCAGATGGAGGAAGATTGCTCTGTGTTAAAAATAGTCTGGGCTTATACCGATCTGGAAATAATTGACTAGGTAATGCACCAGCTCCTAGACATCGTACTCGACCAAAATGTTCTGGTCCAAATATGTCACTGAAAAATATATGTATAATAAGTATTGTACAATGTATAATTATATTTAAAAATGAAATAAAGTATATGTACCAAAATGCTTTCTCATGCACTTCTGTTGGTTGTGTTCCCTCAGGCTTGTCCTGGAGGTGATGTTGCACTGCATTATTTAGCAAAGCATAAAAAAAATCTTGTCAATAAATAAAAAGAATATTGAGAAGCTATTTGAAAATGTTGAAACAATTATAACCTCAACTCGTATTGCTTCATCATCAACAAGAGCACCTCCTTTCTTTTTACTTTGACGGCTCAAATGTAATATTTCAATACGAGTTGGTTTTCTACCATTTTCTTGAAACTAAACATGGAAAAAAAACACTTTCAGATTAAATATTATGCAGGTTATGATAGCCCAAGACTCACATATTTAATTAGAATGACAAAAAATTGACAATATTTCCAAATAAGTATGAAAATTTCTTAACAAAATTGACTACCTAAATCATATATATATATATATATATATATATATATATTCAACAATCACTCCCTTATATCTTCTTAATACATTCCATAAGAACAAAATAAAATAAATACATAATACAATAAATCAATAGTATGAAATTATTCGTGAAGAAATATTATGATCTAAAACTTACAAACTTATATTCCAAAGATGCAATATTTGTCTGTCCTTGTGCATGTATCCCTTTTTTTTACTCCCATTTTCTCGATTTATTTTTGAAGTATCCTGAAAAAAAATAATTATATCAAATTTATGCATTAAAACAATATTTAAAATAAACAATAAATACGAACCTCATTAGACTTCCAGTATCGACACAAAGTTTGCCAAACTTCTGGAGTAAGATCATGGGGAATGGGACGAATTGACACAAGCTCACTTAATGCAATATTTGAATCATAAGAAGTAGCTTTAACTTCGGCCTTCCATCGCCTCCATGAAACTCCCATCATCTGCATCACACTAGTTCTGTGTTGTTCGAGGGTATCAAAACTTGCCTGTAAACATTAAATAAGTTGTAATAATGTTTTAAATTAAGTGTTAAATATAATATTATCAATTTACTGTTACACATTCCCATGCATTATCCAAGCAACACTTATCCATTTTCCTCCAATCTAAGAAATCAAGGGGCAAGACATTTCCATTACGGGCAATAGTGCCCACAAAATTGGCAAGCGTCGGCTGCATTTCTCCATATGGTTGACCTCTTTCATTAAATGTTACTACTAAATGCTCACCGGGTGCCAATGAATGAACATCCTTCATAATAGTTTTCCCACGTGTCTTTCGTTGGACTTGGGATGAATGTATGATCTCGTTGTGACCTAAAAACATTTGTAAAACATAAATTTTATTTCAAGCTATAAGGATAACCAACAATTCATACCCAAAAAATTTCTTTACCTCCTTGATTATGCTCTTCGGTCTGTCTTGACTCCATTGTATTGTTTGGTGTTGCATTGTTTCGTGCGTCAAGTTCATCTTCACGTCCTCTGTTACTTGTGTCATCTCTACGAGATCGTTCACTTATATTTTGAAGCAACTTTCGCATTCTTTTGTTTGCCTTATTAAATATCAAACCTGAAAAACCATTGCATTAGTGCATTCAAAGATACAATTTAATACTCAAATCCAAAAAAATTCGGCGTCGCACCGAAAGACAAAAAGGTCAAAAAAATCCAATCTGATGACGAGTAAATTTGAAGAACTAAACAGTGAAGCAAACTCTTAGAAAAAATCTACATTGGACATAAATTCAAAACTAAACAAAATGTGTTTTTTTTAATATTTTATAGAATGTAGTACTTCTGCTATATATGCTTATAAATTCAAAACTAAAAATATAGAGGTAAATATATCTAAAGGGATGCATGGTCTGGTACATCAAAACCAACATGTTGAATTTAATGAAATTAATAAAACCTTTGGTAAAATTATTTTGTACACAAATTAATAAGGTTGGAAATGCAAGGATAAAAAAATGAAAGAACCAAGAATTTATCCGTAGAAAAATACTCTTTGGCAGTCAATATATATATTTACTGGAAGGCTAAAATATAGGAACTGACGCGGTTTGGATCGAGATTGAAGATGCCTATCCAGAAACCAATAACCAAGGTAAAATCTTGATCATAGGTATTGATGTCGTTGCTTGGGAATTTGGTTGTAGTGGATTTCTAGGTTCGATGGATATGTGTTGGTGGGCTTCGCTCAAGGGAAGAGCAGTACATATCTGAATGATATGAATGAACTGGCGACAATGTGTTCCTAAATGACTCGCGACGAACGAATATGAAACAATTTACATTACAATAATCTATAAATTTCAACCGATCAAGATTCAAAAAACCATAAAACCATGTAAAGAGTGTTCTACAAATTTTGATAGTGCAAGGAAGTAACCACATGTTGAAAAATAAATTACGTAAAAAAGGCGATAGAAAAAGCAGTGTCAGTGAAAGAGTAAATGACAGAATCTGAGAAAAGGACCGCCTTTATCTTTGCTTACGGCACTTGAATTGAATATGAAGGAAAAAGTTTAATAGAGATTAACTGATTAAGTCACTTTAAAATTTTAAATGGATGTTTATCTTTTTAGATTTTTTTGATTTGAAAAATTAAACTTTGATGGATTATCTTTTATCACTACAATTTTAATGTGGAGGGTACTTTTGGCGGAAATATTTTTGTAATTCAATTGGTGATGAAAATTTTGGAGGTAATTAAATATTTTAACGCCAAATTTTTTGTATTTATATGAAATTTAATATACTGTTGAATAGAAAAATTAAAGAAACAAACATATTATCTAATCAACTAAAAAAATTCAGATTGTACCGTGAAGAATGAGCTATATAAATTTATTATATCATTTTCAGATTTTATAAAATTTTCAGATTGCGAAAAAAAAAATTTATACCAAAAAATTAAAATTACATCCTATACAAAGCACCTTCTAGAATATTCATAAACAATTCAGATTTATTTGTACAGATTTAATAAATTATAATTAAATTTCCATATTACTAAAGAATATATTGTTTGTATTTTTTTTATTTGTGGATCATTTCAGTTTTGATTTTGGATTTTCATTCTCCTTTTTAAGCATTATATATATTTAGTAAGGTTAAAAAATATATATTTACTTGAAAATATTTTTAAGACCATGCTTTTAAAATGAATAGGAAAAAAATAAAAAAATTGAGTGGCAAAATGATATTTTGGGAATTATATATATATATATGTGTGTGTATAATAGTGAATAGAGTAGTTTTATTAAAAAATAAAATAAAATGAAAATCAATATAGAACGGGAGAAAATAGAATTGAAATTGAAACATAAAATATGAAAACATTGTGTGATAAAATGGTGTTTATGGAATTATAAAAATTCTTACAAACATTTAAAAAATTTGTGCATTTGACATTCATTCTCCTTATATATTGTAAAATTATAGCATCCAAGAGAATTAGGATTGTCAAAAATCAATCCAACACGTCAACACGACAAAATCAAGCCGAAAAATATCGGTTAAGATTGAGGGCTTTGAGTTCGGATTGGATCGTGTTGACTTGAAAGCTAACCCGAAAAAAATTTATCGAGTTCAGGTAAACCTGGTTTGACCCGAAATGATCCAAAACTTTTTATTATTGTTATTTTATATAAAATTAAGAAATTTTTGTTATATTTTATATGTTCTATTTTTTTAAAAAAATTATTCTATTTTGATATAACATATTTTCGTTATTTAATGTTTATTTCTACAATTATGATTTTTTAAAATAGTTTTTTATTTGTAACAAATATACTTTAACTTTTATATAAATAGACTTTAAATCTAAATTATATGTGAGTTTAATAATAGTATTATGTGAATAATACTATTATTTTTGTGTGTTTTGATTTTTTATTAAATTAATTTGTTAAATTTTTTTTTAAAAAAACAAATTGAGTTGGTTCAGGCTAGCTGGGTTTGAATTTGGGTTGAAAATTTTTGGGTTGGTTTGGATTTGGGTTGAGAATTTGTTAAATAATATCTTCTCCAACCCGAACCAATCCACCTACATTGACACCCTTTAGAGAAGTGAGTGACAAATATATGAAGGGTAGGGAGGTGGATAGGGGTACCAATTTGGGTGGATCAGGAGAGTTCAGGTCAAGTTGACACAAAAAACTAGTAAAAGATGTCTCAACACAAACCCGAATCAACTAGAACCCGGATAACCCAACTAACTCGATTTTATGTTATTTTTTATTTTATTTTTAACAAAATAATGAAATAAAAAATAAAAAACACAGTAATATTCGAGGTTCTAAAAAGCCTGAAGTGCATCGAGACGTGAAGATCAAGCTTCAAAAGTTTCAAACGTAGAGAGTTTCGTATGATCTTAATTATGAAAAGATGTTTTTTTTTATTTTTACTATAGTTTTAATTATTTTAAGGCAAACATTAAATAAATTGATAAATTAACTATAAATTTAAGCTTTTAGATATTTCAAGTTATATACTACATGTTACGTCTTAAACACATACAAATCTTGTGTTTTGATATTAATATTTTTAATGCATTAACAAATCTCAAATATTATGTTTTGATGATTATAAAACTAAGTTAATTTGAATTTGAATCAGCTAAGTTCGGAGGCTCTGAATCCCTGATCAGACGGTCCGATCATACCCGATTCAACACTATAAAAAAAAACCTTTTGATTTTTTTAGTGAGTATATTTTAAATTTTCTATAAATAGACTTTTAGAAAATTTAAAATATACTCACTAAAAAAATAAAAAAAATTAAAAAAATCAAATTTTACAAAATAAAAATTAAATTGTGAAAACCTATATTATCAATATACAATAAGGGTTAATTTTCAATCACTCCCTAAACCAATTTATAACTTATTTATAAATCCTTACATAAATAAAACTTACTTTCAACTCCCTGGAGAGAGAAACTTTTGTTTATAAATACCAATTATACCCTTATCTCTTAAAATTCTTAAAAAAAAAAATGAGAGAATGAATCATAAAACAAAACTAATCCAAATAGTATATATATAAAAATTCAAATTAAAATCAAAGAACATAAATCATATCATATACATGCTTATGTTGATACAGGAGCAAGTATGTGTTTAGGAAGCAAACATATACTTTCAAATCATTATTGGAAGAAATATGATAAAGGATTAAAAGTTCGAATAGGAGATGGATCAATAATCATGCTTGATACAGTAGCAGAAAAATTAAAAATAGAAATTGTGGAAACAAAATTTGTAATGCCCATTATATACCAAATAGAATCAGGAATGGATATTATAATAGGAAATAACTTTTTAAGAGAATATCTTCCTTTTACACAATTTGAAAATCACATAACTTTAAATAAAGGATCATCAATGATTTATATTCCTAAAATACGAACATCATTTCGTGTAGGAAATGAAGGATTTACAAAGAATTTTCATAAACGAAATACAAATCCAATAGAACTAAAAATAGAAAATATTTTAACAATTAATCATGAAAAAGAAATCATGAAGAAATTTCATGATATTTTTTCTGAAAATCCTCAGGACAAAATTAAGAAAAGAAAACAAGTCATTGCTTCAATAAAACTTAAAGACCCTAATATCACAATCCGTGAAGCACCAAGAAGATGCAACATGGATGATGTAAAAATATTCGAAAAAGAGGTTCAAGAATTACTAAAACTTAAGATAATCATCCCAAGAAAGAGTCCACACTCTTCACCAGCCTTTTATGTCAGTAAGAAAGACATTGATAAGAAAAAAATGGTAATTGATTATCAAAAAATGAATAATGCAACAATTATGGATGGATATTACATCCCAAACAAGAATGATTTACTATCTTATATAGGAGGAATGAAATATTTCTCCAGTTTAGATTGTAAATCAGGATTCTGGCAAATTCAGCTAGACCACAAACACAATTACTTACATCATTCAGTTGTCCAAAAGGACAGTATCAATGGACTGTATTACCTTTCGGACTTAAACAAGCACCAGGTATCTTTCAAAGATATATGGATGAATCTTTTAAATCATATGTAGATTTTTGTTGTGTTTATATAGATGACATATTAATTTATTCAAAAACACTAGATCAATATTATAAAGACCTCATGACAGTTGTCATAAAGATGGAATTATAGTTTCTGAAAAGAAAGCACAATTGTTTAAAAAAAAAATAAATTATTTAGGATTACAAATAGAAGATGGAAAACATTGTTTACAACAGCATATACTCAATAAAATTCACGATTTTCCTAGTGAAATCAAGGATAAAGATCAATTAAGAGGATTTTTAGGATTATTAACTTATTCTGGAAATTACATTAAGAAACTTGCAGAAATCAGAAAACCTCTTCAGGCAAAACTTAAACAAGACTATAAGTGGAAATGGTCTAAAGAAGATACTAATTATATTGACACTATTAAAAAGAAGATAATTAGTAATCTTCCCGAATTATATTTTCCTTCAAATAAAGACATAATAATAATTGAAACAGACGACTCAGATGAATACTTGGGAGCATGTTTAAAAGCTTATACAGGAGAAAGAATTTTAGAAGAATTTACTAAAACAGCTACTAGGAATAATGAAGAATTATGTAATTATACATCAGGAACTTTTCAAGATGCACAACTAAATTATCATTCAAATGAAAAAGAATTATTAGCTTTAATATATACAATTAGAAATTATGAGATTTATCTTATTTCTAAACCGTTTTTAGTAAGAACGGATAATATGAATTTAACATATTTCAAGACAAGAAAAATATCAAAAAATGTAGGGAGAAATGCAGCAAGGTTAATTAGATGGCAATTGGAATTGAACCATTATCAGTTCGAGATCCAGCATGTCAAAGGAACGACAGACAATTCATTACCCGACGCATTAACTAGATAAATTCATCCAAATTATACTATCCGTAGTACCAGAATAACAAAAGAGATCCTAAGTGATCCAGAAAATGACTGCGAGTCATCCGAACATGTCTTAAAAAGCATGGAAAATATAAATTGATGAAATGAGATTTATATTAAAAAACATGAATTATTTTATGACTTCAAGTCATCCGAACATGCCTTAGAAAGCATGGGGAATATAAATTGATGAAATGAGATTTATATTCAGAAACATGAATTACTCTATGAGTAAAATAATCAATCTCATGAAGATTGGTTCAATTCTTGCAAAAGAATTCATAAATGCAATGATACGCATAATAAAACTATCCGAATTACTCACGATAAAGAGTTAAATTTCTAACCATTTTATATATTTATATATATATATATATATGTTTCTTGTGCAGGATGGAACAATTAGATCAATTAAAAGAACAATTGATTGAAATAGATGAAGAAATTCAGATTCTTCAACAAAGGAAAAAGAATATAAATGGAAAAATTCAGAGGATAAAAAAAAAGATGACAACCTCGTCATCATCATCCTCACCAAGAACATCAATCAAGTTAGCAACTCCATTTGACAAAATAATGGAGATGAATGAAAAACAATCAGTGGTCACAGCCAACATTGATAACAAAGAAAAAGAAAAAGGAAAAGAAAAAGAAAAGAAGAAAGAACCGGTGGTCACAGCCAACACCGAGAAAAATGAAAAAGAAGAAAGGAAGTTTAAAAGAGCCCTTGAAACAAGAGAAAGAAAGATGGTCAATCTGCGACCACAAAAACCAATTTTTGAAAAAACAAATTTTCCAGAAAAACTCAAACTGAATTCTTTGAAACACTAAACTATTTGAGAATAGTCAAACCATCTGTAGGATCTTGGCTACAAACTTGTGACACACAGAGCATATCAAGAGCAAGAACACTACAAGGTGCTCCAGCGCATGAAGTCTCAAGATTCTTTTCAAATGGATTATTAAGCGGATTAGAAGTCAGTCCCAACAATCAAGAGATAGAACTATTTCCATATCAACTAAGAAATAGTATTATCCAGTTCAAGAAAGCAGTCTTCAAGGACGAACCAGTGTTAACATTAAGTATTCATTCAACCCTTCCAGATTGGGAAAATGACAAATTCTATCAACCGATGATATACATTCAATGTCGAAAAAATAAAGACAAGTTCTTATTTGAAGGATCAAATGAAGAGAAACTAGTAATGGATATCTCAACACTTTCTGAGATAAGAATAAAGACATTGATTGACATGATCTCAAAGACAGGAAAGATTGATGGAAACTCAAAGGTTAAAATAAATTTTGCAACCAGTAAAATTTTATTAACCACTGGACACAAGGAGACAATCCAAAAGAAAGAACAAGCCATGTTAGCTCAATTTGAAGCTCCAATCTATGAAGCAAGAGTTGACATGACCCGAGAAACCCAACAAATGCTATGTCAAAGACTAAGAACAATGATTTCCACTCACAAATGTGGACATTGTCAACCCACTCAGACAGAAGAAGCATCTGTCAAAGAGGACAAACCAGCTGTCAAAGAAGACAAACCAATAAAGAAATGGTCCGAATGTACCAGTGATTCAGAAAGTAACACAATGTAAAAACAAATAAAATCGTGGACCACACCACATGTGAAAGGCATCCACTCAGATGTAAAATGAGCTATTTTCCATTATGTAGTATGGTCCCCCTCTTCCTTTATTTTTACTACTGTATGCGTTTCTCCACACATATAAAAGAAGATGTTTGTGTTGTAAATGAATAAGTGAAGTTTGAGTATCTCTCTCTTCTTAAGTTTCTTACAATCTGGTTAATACAAGACGTATGAAAACTATCAGAAACTAAGAAACAAAAAATCAGAAACAAAATTAAGCCTTATGGCTAATAACTAAACAAGCAGGGCGTAAGGAAGATAAGGTTGGAAGCCAACCATTGAAGATTCATGGTTAGAGTAAACCTGAAAATCCATAAAGCAAGTACCAGTTGATCAAGTGATCATTAAGGAAAAACAAGGATTTGGCCTGTGCTCAAAACCAAGACTCATTAAATCAAGGTAACCTTCCCAAATCTCCTGCAGCCCTTAATTTAAAGAAATAGTCAAAATACATTAATCATGTCATCATCCTTTATAAGAAATGGAAGATTAATAATAAAAAACTGGTTTGAAATAGAAGATGATCATGAATATGATACATTTCATGAATATCGTTTGAATACTTCTGATTTAACCATATTTGAATCAATTTATCAACTAAAATTTGTAATAATAACCTATGAATGGAACCAAATTAATCGGAAAACATTTATCTGTTATAAATGAATCAGATCTGTAAAAACATGAATGAGAAATTCATAGATCTGTAAAACATCATAGAACATGAATGAGAAATTCATAAGAATTCCGCAACCTGGTATCAGAGCGGTTAAATAAAGCAGATTATTAATTCCTGGATTAACTTTAGATATTGAGATTAAAAATTTATTTGATAAAATAATCTTACTAAAAGATTTACGTCAAATAGATCAATTATGGAATAAAATAAAAGATCTCCAAACCATTTATTTCAAAAATCATAAAAAAGAACATTTTTCAAGCAACTGGAAAATGATAATTCAAATTTCTGAAAACGATGAAATTGAAGACATAACAATATGTTATGAATAAGAACAAACTTTGTTATCGAAATCCGATCAACAAAAACAAAATAATAAAAGTAACAATTTTTACTAAATGGAAAATGTATGAAAATACAAAAATGAATATCTTTAATTTATATTCTCAAAATATAAATTTTGATATAGAAAATTGTGAAAACAATTTGAAACATCTTAAGAATTGTCAATCTTCAATTGATAGTTTCGAAGATTTTCAGAATTTATTAGAACAGATAGATTCAACAAAAGGCTTTTAATAGCCTTAAGAAAATTAAGAAGTTCTATCATCTGCTAAAATGACAGAAGTAACAATTCCAAATCAAAATAGTCATATTGATGAATGTAGCGACCCTACTCGGATCCACTACCTAATCAGAGTGATTAGCGCAAGCAACAATAATTAAAGCACTAAATAGCGAATAATTCCAAAGTACAACAAATCCAATCGGCAGAATACAACCGACGATAGAAACAGTGTATAATTCTTTATACAACCAAATCAAAATTAGGGTATCAGAATCCCTAACCAACTACCTCTGCACGGTAGCAACCTCAACCCTGCTGGGAACCACCAGGACCGTCCAGCCTCAGACCTGACCCGCCACAAGGTGTCCCAAAATACGAAACATAAAGGGCGTGAGCGACTACGCTCAATACGGAAGCAATGATATAAATACAAATATGAGCATGCACATGACTTTAAAAATCAGGGTTAAATCATTTTACTCATGGCGCCTGGAATACACAGTACCGGGCAAGAGAGCGACTCCGCGTGGTACTCGTATATTCCCAAGACACGAATCCTCAGGAAGAATCGCCTCGACTGATGGAAACTGTCATGACTCACATCATACCCGATGCAGTCTCCGTAAAAACATATGCATGTGCTAAAAACAGTAAAACATAGCCAATACAGCACATACATCATGCATCACACACATATGTATAAATATCATGCCGGCTATCTCGGTCAGTACTTACGTACCTCTAACACTGCAGGTCAAATCCTAGCACACCCGTCTAGGTCCAAAGCCTACAAGTCTGCTCTACTGCGTCTACACATGCAAAAGTCCATGCATCACTATAAACGCTCTAAAAGCCTTAACTAAGCTATTGCATACTCCTAAATATTTTTAGGAAGCCAAATTATACCTTCGTCCGTCGTCAGCCCGCTGGTGTAGAATCGCCTCAAAACTTAGGCACACCTCCGCTACGACGCCGGGATCGCTAGGCAACTTCCGGATTCCCAATAGGATGCCTAGAACTCCGTAGATCTAAGTAAGAAGGTTTGAAAACCAGAGGAAAAGGAGGGAAATTGATGCACAGAATGAGGGCTCGGACCCCTTATTTATAGACGGTGATCGGAACGTCCGATCCCTCATCGGAACGTCCGATCGCGAACGGAGCGTCCGATATCGGAACATCCGATGTCACCTCATGTGCGTAAGCAGTGACGTCATCTCGCTGACGTCGGTGATGATGCCAGCCCTATCCAGATCGGAACGTCCGATCCTCCAACGGAACGTCCGATCCCGATCGGAGCTTCCGATCCGTGATTCGGAGCTTCCGATCCACTTCGAATAATTTTAGGCAAAATTTAGTAATTAATTTCCTTAATTACCTTGATTAATTGCGGGCCACTACAATGAATCTGAAGAGAACCAAGAGTATAATTTGAATATTATATTTAATCAAAATAAGTTTGCTGAGATACAGAAAACAGGGTTTTCTAATTCAAAAACAAATCTAATAGACCAACCAGGAATATTAAGCAAGATTTCAAATTTTATTAATCTCAAAAAAAATTTAATTTATTATTCGATTCGTACAAAAGAACGATCTTGTAAAATAAATAACGAATCAAGGTCTAATACTCTGAAGTTATTAACAACTCAAGATATTGATGCCACATGGCAAAAGCCAGTGAAAAAGAACGATCTGAACTGAAATATGTTCACATTGGAGGAATCGAAATAATAGTATCAGCCCACTACCGAAAAGGAATAGATACACCAATTGAAATCACAGTTCGTGACAAAAGGATACGTAATTTTGAGGATTCTATCCTTGGAAAAATTGAAGGAAACTTATGTTACAAAAAGATGAAATTTTGTATTTATCCACAATACAATATATCTCTTTTTGATAAAAACATAAATGGCGTTTTAACATTAGATTATTACTTTTATAGAAATAATCTTATGTTAACAGGAAACCATCCGATCAATATAAACTATGTTGTCGATTTAGCAATAAGTAATAATTCTCAAACAGGAATAATTTCAACAAAACAACTATTTCTGTTGAAAGAATGTTTGAAAATATTACAAGAATTGAACACCCTCGAAAAGCATTTATTGAAGAAATAAATCCCTATAAAAGATGGAGTTCAGATGACCTCCAAATCACAAAACAGTCTGTACCAAGAAGATCATTATCATTTGCTAGAAATGATGAAGATATTCTTGAAAAGTTTGGAACCATGAATCAAAATATTCTTAAAATTAAACAAGCTATTGTTAATGAATCAACCTCATCGCATTGACGTCCTTAATAAAATTAGAAAAAGATCTAGGAGATTTAGAAAATAATATCAATAAGATCAATCTATCAATACAAGAATTAGAGAAGAATTTCAAAGAATATATTGATTTAGCAACGACTAGATTAATAATTGAACAGGAAAGACATAGTAATGAAATAATAAACTATCTTAAAGAAGTTCTTCCAATAGATAAAGGAAAAAGGAAAATGGAAGAAGAACCACCGTTCAAAATTGAATCATGGTATAGAAATCCCCTTAGTTATGGCAAACATAAGTATGGAGATGTTTAGTGAAACAGACTCATCCGATTTTGAACAAATAGGAGCAAATACAAAAGAATTATATCATTCACATCAGAAATCAAAAAAATACAGAGATATGGATATTTCAGAATCAGAATCTGAAGATGATTCTAGACCACGATTAAATCTATGAACGAATGTAGAAGGTAGTGGTGGAAGAGATGATGAAGAATTTAAATATAACAGAGACCAATACTCTGGAGCTTATAAAGATGTTAGAGATATTCTTAGAGAATCAAAAACATCAGGATTTGTGAAACAGAATATCTTAGATTTAGGTTGTTCAACAGCCAAAGAAAGAAAATCAAAGATAGATCATTGGGCAAATGAACTATCAGTACAAATTCAATTAACACCATTACTAGACAAAAGTGAGAATATTCAAGTTTTAATTCATGGGATGATAAAAATGACACTGGTAGGAGCAGTAAGAACTTGGGCTAAAAACCTAGTAATTACTAATCTACCACAAGGAATGACAGGACATCGATATTTCGAACTATTTGTTGATGCCTTGTACCAAGAATTTTTAGGAGTTACTAATAATGACGCTAATTTAGTAGCCAAAAATATAGAACAAAATTGAGCAATTTTTATTCTGGATAATATAAAATTATGTAATCTATGTTATCTAGAAGAATTTATATGTGATTATGAAACAAACTATTATCAGTTAATAGATGCTGATAAAAAAGAGCATTATAAATTAAGTATTTTTAATAAAATACCTAATATACCAATAAATAGTAAAGATGAATTCTTAACTAGTGCTTATGCCAAAACACTAGGAGGAGCTATTAAATTTATTAAAGACGTTATAACAAAGAAATGTCATGAAGTAACATTAAATAAAAGAATATCCAAATCTTACAAACAAAACAATAAACTTTGTTGTGATAAAATGGAATTCACAGTAAAAGAATACGGTTGTAAAACAAACATGTCACACAAACATTTAAAACGACAGAAACATAATAAATTAAATAAACCTTATAAATCTTTTAATAGGAAATTTATTCCCTATAAGAAAAAGAAATTTAGAAGGAATTTCTTCAGAAAACCTTATAAAAGAAAATTTTATAAAAAGTTTAATAATAAAAAACCACATTGCCCAAAAGGTAAAGGAAAGAACTGCACATGTTGGTTGTGCAATGAAGAAGGTCATTATGCAAATGAATGTCCAAAACGAAACGAAAAGAAAAATAAAGTTAAACTTCTTGAAGAAATATATACTATTGGATTCTATCCAGTAGAAACAATTGAATTTTCATCCGACGATGAAAATATTTATTATCTTGATGAATCAAGTGAATCAGATTTTGAATCCGATTCCAAATTTGATAATTCAAGAAATAATAATGATTAAAATAAAGACAAGGGCATTTTCGGAAAGACAAATATAGGGAGTAAATTGAAACTTATGTTTGATTTAGGGAGTTATCTACAAGTTGCCCATACAATAACTGTTTCAGTATATAAAAATGATGTCAATATTTCTTAATTCTATATGTTAAATAATAATAATAATAATAATAACAATAATAATAATAATAATAATAATAATAATAATAATAAGATTGTTAAATAATAATAATAATAATAATAATAAGATTGTTAAATAATAATAATAATAATTAGATTGTGAAATAATAATAATAATAATAATAATAATAATAATAATAATAATAATAATAATAATAATAATAATAATAATAATAAGATTGGTTGACGACCGTATTGATACGAACCCAACTAGAACTCGACGTTCCAAATAAATCATCATAAGATAACTACACGAAAATTTGTCAATAAATATGATCTCAATAATAATAATAATAATAATACGGCCACACTACGTAGGCCCGCAGATATATTAATGTTATTAGCAAGTGAACACAAACATTTTGTATATAAAATAATGTATAAATATATATCACACGTATTTTAGTTTTGATTTACGATTTTCATATATTATCTCGTACTATTTTAATTAACACAAAAATCTAATTAGATAATTAAAAATGTTCCATTTGAATTTTAAATGTGAGTACTCCACCGGTGGAGGAATGTTTACGGCTTTTCATATTCTTTCGGGCCAAGCTCGAAACGCATTGAAGTACTCTTGAAAAACCACTCCTAAAAACCTTTTTTTTTGTAGTGTCAATTCTCTCTATCAACACTTTTTTGGACTAGTCTGTCATACAGGGCTTGCCTAGTGTGGTTTATCTGGCTAGCGTAGTTTGCAGGCTATTATGTTAGTTCGGGGGTTTACGAAGTGCGCACCGAAAGATAGTGGCTGCGGGTTCCCACGTCATAAAAAATAAAATAAAATAAAATAAAATAAAATAAAAAGTTTTGTATGTTGATATTAAGAAAAGTTATTTTTTTGGTCTTATATGTTTGTCACTTTATCCATATTTTCAGATTCAAATTTTAGTTTGCTATCTTTGTTTTTTTTTTGGACATTTTTAGTTATTTTTTCGACGTAACGCTGATGTGACACTTATGCAGTGGTGATGTGGAGTTGACGTACATAATGTCTGCCACATAAACATTTTCGAAAAAAATATTAAAATTATCAAATTGGAACATGCAAGATTAAAATTGAAATCTGAAAACATAAAATACCAAAATTATAAAGTGACATAATTATCGAACCAAAATTGTAATTTTTCCATTATATTTAAAATGTAAAATTTAATAAATCAAAATTCTATAATTTTAGCATATCATGTATAAATTTTCACATCATAACTTGAAGTGTCCCTCATCAAAGGTATGTTTTAGATGTATTCAGAAGCTCCAATAGACATTATATATAGTGTCGAAGGGTTTTTTTTATATTTAATTTTAAAAAAAATTAAATTACAAAAGTAATTTGAATCAGGGGCGTTTGCAAATATACTGCAAAACGCCCCTGCTAATAGCGGACGCTGGAATTTTAAATTCCAGCGTGCGCTACTCAGAGCAATGGACGCTGCCACATAAGCAGCGGCCGCTGGTCAAACATGGGGACTTGCAAGTCCCCCATGTGCATTCCTTTTCTTTTTTAAAAAAAAAAATTAATTATTTAATTAATAATATTTTATAAAAATAGTATTTATTTAGTATTAGTATAATAGTTTTTTCCCAAAAATATAAAGTTTAATTTTAATTTTTGAATTTGATGACTACGTTGAAAAATTTATAAAAAAAAAAGCAAAACAAAAAATATACAGTTAAAAAAATTAGATTGATCAAATAAATTTATTTTAATCAAATATATTTATAAAAACATTAGTTAATTTAAATTACATATTTTCATAAAATTTATTTTATATTATATTTTTTAAATATAAATTTTATTTTTAATTTAAATTTTAGTTAGCATAGTCATATATTTATTTTAATTCGTTTGAATTTGTGAAGGTTCCTCGGTTCTCTAGATAAACCTAGAAGAGTTAATTCAGATCTATTCGGGCCGAATTGATGCAAAAAGGCTAGGTTTTCGTCCTTGAATACTATCTATATATAATTAATGTTTTTTTTAAATATATCTGATCAAAATAAATTTATTTAATCAAGATAATTTTTTTAACTGTAAATTTTTTTGGTTTTTTAAAAATTTTTCAACAGGGTCATCAAATTTGAAAATAAAAATTAAAATTTAGATTTTTGAGAAAAAATTATCATACTAATACTAAATAAATAATACTTTTATAAAATATTATTAATTTCATAATTAATTTTAAAAAAAATTTCCTCTCAAAAAAAATTTTAAAAAAAATTGTTAACTAATGATTTTATAAATATAGCTGATCAAAATAGATTTATTTAATCAATTTAATTTTTTTAACTATAATTTTTGTGGGGCCTCGGGTTGCTAATCTCATATCTTAAGGGGCAATTAATGAATAAGCATCATTAATCTAATAAGGAAAGAATAAGGATCAAACAAATTTTTATTTTTTTTTTCAAAGGGGGGTGGGCTCGGGCGGTCAAAAACTACCGCCCGGGCGCCCCTGATTTTTCCTAAAACAGAAGGCTCGCGCTCGGGCTGCTAAAAACTGCAGCTCGGGCGCTTCTTGGGCAGAATTTCACCCTGTTTTTCAGCAGCCATTCTTGATCATTTCCATCCATTCCAAGCTATCAAATTCAAGTCTAAAACATGTATATAAGGTCCAAATCATGTATATAAACATAAACAAGGTCTCAAACATTATACATGTATTTGTTACATCGAACAAGTCGCTAAATAACAATAAACGACATAAACCATCTCAAGTTCATACATGCATTCCAAAACCAACAAGTTCTAAGGTTTGATGCTTTTAGATCTCAAGACTTCATCTACAACCCGACTCCTCACGTGCTAGACTCTCTCCCAGCTGTCAATAACATCGATGACCAGCTTCTGCCCCATCTGTTGTCGTGCACACATACAAAACAAGACAACAGCCGGATAAACTCCGGTGAGAAATCAATCTCAGTATAACCAACATATAGAAAGCGTTAAATAAATCGTATCAACTCTATTTAAACTCGAATCAACAAATAGAGTAAATTAATGCTTCGCATAAGAACTGATTCATATAACTTCGAGGCCATCAAGATTCATAAATGAACTTGACATGGATATCCATCTAACGAGTTCATAACCGACTCGCAAATAAGGTTAACAGCAACCTTGGCATAGAATCAATTCAATATAGCATCATATCAACTCAAATCTAAAGATCCACTACCTGAGATGGATCGACAACATCACAATCAAATCAAAAACATAAACAAGTATGTGGTTTTTACGGGCCAACTCAAAAATAGTCGTTCTTGAGTTTCAAAGTCCCTACTTTGCGATGTCGTCATTATACCTTCGTTTATCTCGATTCTGAACTCTTAAAATCTGAAAGATACAATCATAACACATATATCAAACTTCATTTCAATCTATCGTATCAAAAACGAGTCGAAAACATCATAAGATTGTCAATCAATCGCATTTCAAACCTCAATCCACTTTCTTCGGTTCAAAGTCGTTGTCTCGAGTCGTTGGCCTTCCAAACTCAACTGAAACTGAAGAATAAAATTCTATAACATTCACATCATCAAGATAAGTGTTTCAGCTTAGTTATCGAATATCAAAACAGTCCAAAAAACTCGATTAAACGGTGTAGCGATTGAAAATCGGTAACCGACGTAATCCCGACTTTGAACTTGTAACTCAAATTTATATATCAGCATATACCTTATAAAACTCAGTAACATAACATCATATCAGCAGCTATACTCATCGATATACATGCTAGAAGTCATATCCACAACATTCCATCATCCAACTTTGATCCGGTTACGAAAATAGAAGCGATACAAATGCAAGAACACAATCAATAACCAAAAATCTGATATCTGCTCCATATTGATTTCGAAATCTAAATAACACAACATAAAACTTACACAAGATCGAAGCCCTCGTTGTAAGGATTCCAGAACAATTTACGGAATCAAAATCGGACAACCGGTTCAAAAGTTACGGCAAATTGAATCTCAACGTTTCAAAGGAAAATGAAAAAGAACGGCTCTCTGCTTCAAAACATCTGAAATGTCTAAGGCATGTACACGTATCATGCTGATAATAGAATTAACATCAGATAACTTTCAATAAAAATTGCACTTTAGTCCCTCAATTCTTCAATATTTGCAATTTGGTCCTCGACCCTTATTTTAATTCAATTTCAATCCTAAATAATTTAAGAATATTAGAATTTAAATCGAAACTCTAAATATTCTCAAATTAAATATACTCGGATTAAAATTAAATAAATTCGGATTAATATTAATTAATCCCGGGCCTTACATTTCTCTCCCACTAAGACATGAGTTCGTCCTCGAATTCATAAACAGTATAGATATGCAGACTGCATGCTCATAAGAATAAAGAATAACTGAAAACTGAATAAGAACTCACATCAGTGGAATAGATAAGGAAATCGTTGCTTCATATCATCTTCAACTTCCCACGTCGATTCTTCAACTCCGTGCCGACTCTATTGAATCTTCACCAATGGAATGGTCTTCGATCGGAGTTGTTTTGTCTTCCTATCAAGAATCTGAATAGGTCGCTCTAAGTAGCAAAGAGTGTCATCCAACTCATCTTCATCAGATCGAATTACATGAGATTCATCAGATATATACTTCCTCAACATCGATACATGAAAGACATCATGTATTCCAGATAAAGACATAGGAAGAGCGAGTCGATAAGCTAGATTGCCTATCTTTTCGAGAATCTCATACGGCCCAATATACCTTGGAGATAATTTTCCTCGTTTGCCAAATCGAACTGTGCCCCTGAACGGTGAAATCTTCAGAAACAATCTATCTCCCTGATCAAAAGATAATGGCCGTCGTCATATATCTGCATATCTGGATTGTCTGTGCTGTGCTGTTCTCATTCTCTGCTGTATCAGTTTCACCTTCTCAGTCATCTGTCTGATCATATCTGGCCCTAACTCAGGTACCTCAAAAACATCATCCCAATACAAAGGCGATCGACACTTCTTTCCATATAATGCTTTAAATGGTGCCATCTCTATACTCGTCTGATAACTGTTGTTATAAGAAAATTCCACAAGTGGTATAGAATTTTGCCATGTAACACCAAAATCAAGTACTACAGCTCTCAGCATATCCTCTAGCGTCTGAATAGTTCGTTCAGATTGTCCGTCAGTTTGAGGATGATAAGCGGTACTCAAATGTAAACGCGTACCTAGAGCTTCCTGTAGGCTATGCCAAAAGTGCAAAGTAAACCTCGGATCTCGGTCAGATACAATCGACTTTGGCACACCGTGTAGTCTTACCACTTCTCGAATATAGAGATCCGCCATTTGATCATGACGATACGTCATTCGGTAAGGAATAAAGCACGCAGATTTCGTCAATCTGTCGATGATCACCCAAACAACATCACATCCTTGAGATGATCGTGGCAACTTCGTTACAAAGTCCATGGAAATGTGATCCCATTTCCATTCAGGAATCGATAAACTCTGTAATAAGCCACCCGGTTTCTTTCTTTCAGCCTTCACCTGTTGGCAATTCAAACATTTAGATACAAATTCAGTCACATCAGACTTCATTTGTTTCCACCAGTACTGACTCTTCAAGTCGTTGTACATCTTTCTGCCTCCAGGGTGAACTATAGCGACTGCAATGGGCTTCTTTCAAAATATTCTGTCTCAAGTCTGCAATATTGGGAACAACTATTCGGTCATTCACATACAAGATATCATTGTCACTAACCTTGTACTCAGACTGATGTCCTGATCGGATCATTTCAATCGATTTTTGTACATTCTGATCAGCTTTCTGTGCTTCTTTGATACGAATTAGCAATTCTGGCTCAGCACTGATTGCATACACTCTCATCGGCCTTCTATCTGTCTCAAATACATACCCAGAACTACAACAATCTTCAATCAAATTAGATACACCTACCATAGACAAGGATAAAGCACATACCTTTCTACTCAGGGCATCCGCTGCTGCATTAGATTTTCCCTGATAGTATTTTATTTCACAATCAAAATCCTTCAACAAATCAAGCCATCGTCGTTGTCTCATATTCAATTCAGATTGTGAGAACAAATACTTCAGACTTTTGTGATCAGAAAAGATTTCAAACTTCTCGCCGTATAAATAATGTCTCCAGATCTTTAATGCAAAGACGATTGCAGCCAATTCAAGATCATGAATCGGATACCTGACTTCATGTGGTTTTAGTTGTCGAGAAGCATAAGCAACAACATGTCCTTTTTGCATTAAAATACATCCCAAACCCTGGTGAGAAGCATCACAATAAACAACAAAATCACCAGTACCTGTAGGGATTTTCAAAACCGGTGCTGTAGTCAATATCTTCTTTAGTTCGATAAAACTCCTTTCACACGCTTCAGACCAAATAAATGATGCATTCTTTTTTGTAAGCTGTGTAATAAGCTTCGCTATCGATGAAAAATCTCGAATGAATCGACGATAATAACTAGCTAAGCCCATAAAACTTCGAATTTCTGGCACAGATATCGGTCTCTGCCAACTAATCACAGCTTCAACTTTACTCGGATCAATCGAAATGCCATCTCCTGAAATTATATGACCAAGAAAAACAACTCTCTGCAACCAAAATTCACATTTGGATAACTTGGCATACAGTTTCTCTTCTCTTAATGTTCTCAGTACAATTCGGAGATGATCAGCATGTTCACACAGATTCTTATAGTATATCAAAATATCATCGATAAAGATAATCACAAAGTCATCTAAATATCTTTGAAATACTCTATTCATCAATCCCATAAAAACTGCTGGTGCATTCGTTAGACCAAAAGGCATGACTATGAATTCATAATGGCCATACCTGGTTCTAAATGCAGTCTTAGGAATATCCTCATCTCTAACCCTCAACTGATGATAACCGGATCATAGATCAATCTTCGAATATACCGACGATCCCTGCAATTGATCAAATAAATCATCGATACGAGGTAAAGGATAACAATTCTTTACCGTTTCTTTGTTCAATTTCCGGTAGTCAATACATAATCTCATCGATCCGTCTTTCTTTCTAACAAATAATACCGGAGCACCCCATGGGGATACACTCGGTCTGATATATCCTTTGGCCAACAAATCTTCAAGTTGGTCTTTCAGTTCTTTCAGTTCAATCGGTGCCATTCGGTAAGGTGCTTTAGATATCGGTTGTGTACCTGGCATCAATTCAATACCGAAGTCTACCTCTCTGTACGGTGGCAATCCCGGAATCTCGTCAGGGAATACATCTGCAAACTCATTCACCACTGGTAGATCAGTCAATTTCGGACTAGTCCTCAGCATATCGACTGCATAGATTAAAAATCCCTCTGCTCCCTTCTATAACAAATCAGTCATAGCAATAACAGATATCAAAGGAATTCTGGCTCGTGATCCCTTACCATATAATTTCCATTCATCAGTCATATCAGGTTTGAACTTCACGATCTTCTGAAAATAGTCCACTGTTGCTCTATACTTGGTTAACATATCAATACCGATTATACAGTCAAAATCAAACAAACCAAGAACAATACAGTCAAGCTCAACTTCATTACCTTCATACTGTAGTACACAGTTTCTAACAGACTTCACTGACACTATACCTTTTCCCAACGGTGAAGATATAGACACTACAGTAGTTAATGACTCAACAGACAATGAATACAACGTAACAAAGTGTTCAGATATGAAGGTATGCGACGCACCCGTATCGAATAAGAAATATGCAGGATAACCATAAAGAGAACAGTTACCTGCAATCACATCATCTGGTGCCGCTTGTGCTTGCTCTTCAGTCAATGCAAACACTCTTGCTTGTTGTCTCGGAGGTTGATTCACTGACTGACCTCCTCCTCCTCCTGTTCTACCCTGTGCTGCTGGTTGTGGCTTAAATGAATGCACAGAAGATCCTTATTGAACCACTGGTCTCGATGATCCAGCACCCTGTGCACCTTCAGAACCACGCTGTGGGCAGACTCGTGCAAAATGACCTGTCTGATTGCAAATATGACAAGTACCAAAAACTCCTCGGCATTGTTCACTGGTATGTCGACCTCCACACTTGGTGCAATATACATCGGACCTCTGTCCAGCTCGAGACTGTCGAGATCCACTGGAACTAGAAGAGCTACCACCAGGACGTTTAAACTGTTTCCCTTTGCCCTTGAAGAAATTTTTCTTTCCACTACTACTTCCTCCAGCTTCAAATCGAGGTGGTGGTGGAATCTGTGGCTGCTCTTGCGGCTGTCTCACTGGTTGTGGCACAAACTGTGCTCCTCTTTGTCTCAGTATCCCTGCTTCAGCTCCCTTTGCTCGATTCAGAGCATCGGCAAAGGTATTCGGTCTTCCCGAATTTACAAGTGTGAACACATCAGGATTCAAGCCATTGATAAATTGATCGGCTTGAGCTTCATCACTAACAGCAATATGTGGAGCAAACTTCAACAGGCTAGTGAACTTTGCAACATATTCCTTGATATTTAACTGTCCCTGTTGCAAACTCGCAAACTCTGCTCCTTTGTCCTTGCGATAAGACACAGGAAAGAAACGCTGATAGAAAGCAGATCAAAATACAGACCAGGTAATAATAGTACCTTGGTTTTCCAATGCCCTCTTCGTCGCTATCCACCAACTCTTGGCAAGGCCATGTAGTTGATGAATCACAAGTATGACACGACGATCATCTATATAGTCGAGGGACTCGAATAACTGCTCAATATCTTCCAACCAATTTTCACATTCCACAGCATTCTCAGTTCCTTGCAATTTCGGTGGTTTGAATGATTGGAATCGTTTCAGAAGTTTCTACATCGGATTAGCATCACTGAACTCATCAGTAGAAGTACTACCCTGTCCATGTTCAGTTGTTGTCACTGGGACCTGTGCAGCATTGGTCTGTTCTGGTTCATTCACTGCCAATGTCTGTCTAACTCTCGGTGCTGGTCGGGGAGGCATATCTGATAATAAAACAGATTAGTGTACAATTCAATCTCAGATAGAACAAGTCTGTTTCAGTCCACAATGCCTTCTCAAAAGATCGAATCTGATTCAGTCTTAGTCATTCATGCTTCCAATCATATCAGATAACAGATAGCATGCAATTCTTAAAGCTGTAAAACAAGTCAGATAATAAACATGCTTCAAGAAGAACTAAATCAGAATAAAAGACTCGATCTACCCCGCTCATCTATTCTCAGTCCGAGAAACTTATGCTCAGATACCACCTGTTGTGCGGCCTCGGGTTGCTAATCTCAAATCTTAAGGGGCAATTAATGAATAAGCATCATTAATCTAATAAGGAAAGAATAAGGATCAAACAAATTTTTTTTTCAAAGGGGGGTGGGCTCGGGCGGTCAAAAACTACCGCCCGGGATTCCCTGATTTTTCCTAAAACAGAAGGCTCGCGCTCGGGCTGCTAAAAACTGCAGCTCGGGCGCTTCCTGGGCAGAAGTTCACCCTATTTTTCAGCAGCCATTCTTGATCCTTTCCATCCATTCCAAGCTATCAAATTCAAGTCTAAAACATGTATATAAGGTCCAAATCATGCATATAAACATAAACAAGGTCTCAAACATCTATACATGTATTTGTTACATCGAACAAGTCGCTAAATAACAATAAACAACATAAACTATCTCAAGTTCATACATGCATTCCAAAACCAACAAGTTCTAAGGTTTGATGCTTTTAGATCTCAAGACTTCATCTACAACCTGACTCCTCACGTGCTAGACTCTCTCCCATCTGTCAATAACGTCGATGACCAGCTTCTGCCCCATCTGTTGTCGTGCACACATACAAAACAAGACAACAGCCGGATAAACTCCGGTGAGAAATCAATCTCAGTATAACCAACATATAGAAAGCGTTAAATAAATCGTATCAACTCTATTTAAACTCGACTCAACAAATAGAGTAAATTAACGCTTCGCATAAGAACTGATTCATATAACTTCGAGGCCATCAAGATTCATAAATGATCTTGACATGGATATCCATCTAACGAGTTCGTAACCGACTCGTAAATAAGGTTAACAGCAACCTTGGCATAGAATCAATTCAATATAGCATCATATCAACTCAAATCTAAAGATCCACTACCTGAGATGGATCGACAACATCACAATCAAATCAAAAACTTAAACAAGTATGTGGTTTTTACGGGCCAACTCAAAAATAGTCGTTCTTGAGTTTCAAAGTCTCTACTTCGCGATGTCGTCATTATACCTTCGTTTATCTCGATTCTGAACTCTTAAAATCTGAAAGATACAATCATAACACATATATCAAACTTCATTTCAATCTATCGTATCAAAAACGAGTCGAAAACATCATAAGATCGTCAATCAATCGCATTTCAATCCTCAATCAACTTTCTTCGGTTCAAAGTCGTTGTCTCGAGTCGTTGGCCTTCCAAACTCAACTGAAACTGAAGAATAAAATTCTATAACATTCACATCATCAAGATAAGTGTTTCAGCTTAGCTATCGAATATCAAAACAGTCCAAAAAACTCGATTAAATGGCGTAGCGATTGAAAATCGGTAACCGACGTAATCCCGACTTCGAACTTGTAACTCAAATTCATATATCAGCATATACCTTATAAAACTCAGTAACATAACATCATATCAGCAGCTATACTCATCGATATACATGCTAGAAGTCATATCCACAACATTCAATCATCCAAATTTGATCCGGTTTCGAAAATAGAAGCGATACAAATGCAAGAACACAATCAATAACCAAAAATCTGATATCTGCTCCATACTGATTTTGAAATCCAAATAACACAACATAAAACTTACACGAGATCGAATCCCGCGTTGTAAGGATTCCAGAACAATTTACGGAATCGAAATCGGACAACCGGTTCAAAAGTTACGGCAAATTGAATCTCAACGTTTCAAAGAAAAATGAAAAAGAACGGCTCTCTTCTTCAAAACTTCTGAAATGTCTAAGGCATGTACACGTATCATGTTGATAATAGAATTAACATCAGATAACTTTCAATCAAAATTGCACTTTAGTCCCTCAATTCTTCAATATTTGCACTAAATAATTTAAGAATATTAGAATTTAAATCGAAACTCTAAATATTCTCAAATTAAATATACTCGGATTAAAATTAAATAAATCGGATTAATATTAATTAATTCCGGGCCTTACAATTTTTTTTGTTTTTTGTTTTTTAAAAAATTTTAAATTATTCATCAAATTCAAAAATTAAAATTAAAATTTATATTTTTGGGAAAAAATTATTATACTAATACTAAATAAATACTATTTTTATAAAATATTATTAATTAAATAATTAAATTTTTTTTAAAAAAGAAAAGGAATGCACATAGGGAAGTCCCCCATGTTTGAGCAGCGGCCGTTGCTCACAGCAGCGGATGCTGCTTATGTGGCAACGTCCGCTGCTGTGAGTAGCGGACGTTGGAATTTTAAATTCCAGCGTCCGCTATTAGCAGTGGCGTTTTGCAGTATATTTGCAAAAGTCCCTGCTTTAAATTACTTTTGTAATTTAATTTTTTTAAAAAATTAAATATAAAAAAACCCCAGTTTCGAATCGAATGTCATTTAGGATGTTTGCAAAAATTTATGCTTTTATGAAAATGATAACATTTATATATTATGAAAAATTGATAAAAGTAAAAAATTGGTAGTTCTTGAATATATATATAAAAGCGAAATGCTGAAAATTTTTTAAGATATATAAAGTGCTTGATAATTAATAAGTGATTCGCATATCAGTTTTTTTTAAATAAAAGAACAAGATTACTTATTAGATAACTGTTGGAAAATTTAGTTTTGGTATTTATAAAAGAAAGCCAAACTATAAACTGATATTCAAGAAATGATGACGTCAGCACTAAACTGAAATGCAAAGAAAGATTCAGTCTACCTCGACTAAAACTCAGTTTACCTTGCTAAACTGAATTCATCAGTACATCTTTACTCAACTGATCATCTTAGAGAATAAAGTAGTTTACCCTACTAAACTGAATCTATCAGCAGTCATGTTCAGTGTACCATTGCTCAATTGATTGTTCAAATGTATTTACAGATAAAGATAGTCCGTACTCTGACACATCTGCAGAATGTAGTGCCGCGATACTAAGAGAATGTCAGCATCAGAGATCGTTGAAGATAGTGACAAATCCAACGGGAATAATTTGAATCCTATCTGAAGTACATTTTGAAATTATGATCGTTGCAAACCAAAGCTTATAAATAGGTATCTTGATCAAAGTTCAACGGGCGACACACTGCCACTGCAAGAATTTCAAAAACATCTTACGCTCAAGACTTGATCAAGAAACTCGAAAGCTCACACATTGATAAGCATCATTCTGACCATTGAAGGGTCGATCTTTGTGCTAAAAGATTTTGAGTTGTATTTACTCTACTGTAAAATCAGTCTAGTACTGAAACCAAGGTGATATACTAGGAGTTTTATTTAGGCAGTGTTAAGTCCTAAATCGGATTGGGTTTGTGCAAATTGCTTGTATAAATCAAAGTCTTCTAGTGAATCCTTCCGAGGTGGAAGTAGGGGTGACGTAGGAGTATTTGAAATCTTCGAACATCCATAAAAAATTTATTGTGTCATTTCAGTTTACCATTCATCCTCATACTTCATACTCCTAAACTGATTTACACCAAGTGTTTTAAATCTGTAGCTTGACATCTTTCCGCACACATTCTGTTTGCCAAACTACATTTGACACTAAGATAAACCTTGAACTCATTCTTAAATCGATTGAGTTCCATTGTACTTAGCTAAAAACTGCTTGAAAGTATATTTACCCCCCCCCCCTCCCCTCTAGACTTTCAATCGAACCTATAAAGTGGTATCAGAGAGGGGTTATTATCTTATTCTTAAAACACTTGAACAAAATGACTTCATTCAGCAAAATTCCTATGTTCTCAAAGAAAGATTTTGATGACTGGAAAATTCGCATGCAAGCACATCTATCAGCACTAGACGATGACATGTGGTTTGTTATCACTGATGGACCTCTTGAGATCACAAAGGTCAATACTGATGTAGCCCTCTCTGGAGGTGCTCCACAATACATTGAGAAACATAGAATCGAATGGACTGCGGAGGACAAAAAAAAGAAGGCAAATCTGGACAATGTGGCTAAGGATATCTTGTATAAGACTCTTGACAAGAATACCTTTATCAAAATCAAGACATGCAAGACTGGAAAAGAGATTTGGGAAAAATTGATCCAACTTTGTGAAGGAAATGAACAAACAAAGGAAAACAAGCTATCTGTAGCTACTCAAAAATTTGACAACATCAAAATGAGACCAGGAGAATCAATGGCAGAGTTTGATGAAAGAGTAAGTAGCATTGTTATTGAGCTCAACGGATTGGGCAAAACATATCCCAACAGGGAAGTCATTCTCAAATTAATTCGAGGCCTTCCTAAAGAATGGGATGTGAAGACAATGGCCATGAGAGAATCGAAGGACCTGAACAAATTAGAACTGCATGACCTGTTTGCAGATCTAAAAGCATATGAATTCGAGTTACAAACTCGAGAGGAAGATCATTCTACCTCACAATTGACCAAGGCCTTGACTGCAGTAAAAATTGAGTCACCGGCCAAAACAAAAAAGTCAGCAAAACAACTGAGCAGTGATGCCATGTCCTTGTTTGTAAAGAAATTTGGCAAATTTATCAGAAGAAACCAAGAAGGATCACACAAAAGAAGTTTCCAAAAGAAGGATTCAGTTGAAGAACCAAGAAGTTGTTTCAACTGTGAAAAAATAGGACATTTCATCGCCGATTGCCCCAAACCAAAGAACTTTGACAAAAGGAAAAGTTCAAGGAATGACAGACATACCTCAAGACAGAAGCATGAAGCATTGGTTGCAAAGGATAGCAATACCAAGTGGGCAGAAACAGACAGTGACTCAGAGGAATCAAATGGTTCCTCTAGCTCAAGTGATGATGAAGAAGAAGTCAAATGTCTTATGGCAAATGATCATGAATCTCCATCCACTAGTGAACAGGTATTTGATTTTAGTCTTGAGGAATTTACCAGAGAAGAACTAATCAAAGCTCTTCATGATATGGTAAATGAATATCATCAACTGTCCTTAGCATTCAATGAAGTTAGAGCCAAGCAAAAGGATCTTCAAGACAACTCAACTGAACTCTCCTTTGAACAATCAGTTGAGATAAGCTGTCTTGAAACAGAGATTGCTGAGCTCCGAACTGAGAATGAACAGCTCAAGATCGATATCAAGAATCTTACAATCGAAAAACATAATATGGATGAAATAATAAAATCATGGAATAAATCTTCGAGACTGTTGACAGAAATGAATGATTCACAAAGACCAACCCATGACAAAACTGGTCTTGGATTTGGTAAGACAGTGGAAACTGGTGAATCAAGCACTCTACCTAAACTGAATATGTGCAAAGGTAAATACATAAACTTTGTACGAGCAGTTAGGGAACATGAAGATGAAAAACCTATTCTGATGACTTGGCAACAAATAGAGCAGATGAACAGAAGAAGATTTGGTATTGGCTTCAATCCTCATGAATCTAAGGCAGAGATTGCTAAAAGTCCTGAACAGACTAATGCATCTCAACCTAATCTCATGAGAGGTAATAGGGGTCAATACCATAATCAACATCCAGTTCAAAAGAGATATAGAAATATCAAGGATATTGGAAAAGGCAAACAACATACAGTTTCACAAGCACATTACACTCCACTATCTAGAGCATCTAACTTAGTGCATACCTATAGGAACACACAAACTGGCAAACTGGTTAAAGTATTCCAGGTTTGGGTTCCTAAAGGATTAATCCCTCGTGGACCCAAATAGATATGGGTACCAAAAGTTATTCAACTTTGTGAATGCAGGAAGCAGGTATCAATAAAAGAGAAGAAGAATCATGGTACCTAGACAGTGGATGCTCGAGACACATGACTGGAAATGATGAGCTATTATCTGAGCTCGTTGAATTCAATGGTCCCATTATCACCTTTGGTGACAACTCAAAGGGTAAAACCGTGGGTAAGGGTAAGATTATCCACGGCAACATTATCATTCAACATGTCCTATTGGTTGAAACTCTCAAATATAACTTACTCAGCATTAGTCAAATGTGTGACTATGGGCACTCTGTTGAATTTCAAAAGTTAAACTGAATTATTAAGGATGCCTCTGGTAACATTATTTTGACAGGAAATCGATATGGAAATACTTATAAAGTATGCTGGAATATTCAGTCTAGCAAACCAGTTTGCCTAGTAGCCTCCAATTCTAAGCGCAACTGGATTTGGCACAAGCGACTAAATCATCTTAACTTCAAATCAATTGCCAGTCTGAGTAAGCTCGAGCTAGTAACAGGACTGCCCAAAATTGATTTTTCAAAAGACAAAGTCTGCTCAGCTTGTCAATTTGGGAAGCAAGTTAGATCATCTTTTAAAAACAAGGGTTATAACTCATCTTCCTGATGCTTAGAACTGTTACATATGGACTTATTTGGTCCAATCTCACTAACAAGCTTAGGGGAAATGAAGTATGCACTTGTCATCATTGATGATTACTTACGTTTTACCTGGGTTATTTTCTTGAAATCTAAAGATCAAACTGCTTCTCAACTCATAAAATTCTCTAAAAGACTTTTTAACGAAAGATCAAGTAATATTGACAGAATCAGAAGTGATAGAGGAACTGAATTTGTCAATCATACTTTATCTTCATTTCTAGAGCATTATGGAATCAAACATGAATTCTCAGCAGCTAGAACACCACAACAAAATGGTGTTTCAGAAATGAGAAATCGTACTCTTAAAGAAGCTGCGAGAACCATGTTAGTTGACTCCAAAATTTCTCAAAAATTTTGGGCAGAAGCTGTGAACACTGCTTGCTACACTCAAAACAGATCAAAGATATGCAAGAAACTTTTTAAAACCCCATATGAGATCTGGAATGGAAGACAACCAAATGTATCATATTTTAGGATCTTCGGGAGTAAATGCTTCATTCACAACAATGGTAAAAATCATCTGAATGCATTTGATGCAAAGTCAGATGAGGGTATTTTTCTAGGGTATTCCTCAATCAGTAAAGCTTACAGAGTCTTCAACAAAAGAACTCTAAATGTTGAGGAATCAATCCATGTTATTTTTTATGAAGATCTTACTATTGATGTTACAACTAATACTCATTGACCGCGTTAATCGGTGTGATATAAATCTACTAGGAAGCGTACCAGGTCAAGTAATAGTAAAGTGGACTGAGAGTCTAAGTATCGATCCCACAGGGACTGTTGTCAATTCTCAAGAATTAATTATTTTACTTAATCTAGACAAAATCATAAAGAGAAATTTGATTTAAATAAAATAAGAATTTAAAAATAAAAACTTCTTAAGAAATAAAAATTAAAATAACTGAAGATAAAAATAATTAAAACAAAGACAACCAAGACACACGTAGGTACCGAACAAATCATGTAACATGTAGTCGATTCAGGACTCAGATTTAATCTTAATTCACGGGAATTCTCCTAATTTGTTCTGTAACGCCCGAAATTATTTAATTTTAATCCGAGAATATTTAATTTGGAAATATTTGGAGTTTTGATTTAAATTCTAATATTCTTAAATTATTTAGGATTGAAATTGAATGAAAGGAGAAGTTGAGAACTGAATTGCAATTATTGACAACTTGAGGGGCCAAAGTGCAAATATGGGTAAATATGTTGGACACTTGTTATTCCTATGATTATTCACGTGTATACTACCTTTTCCATCAGAAATTTCAAAAGAGGAAGAACAAAGCTAGCTTCAATATTTTCTTCAACTTGTTATTGCAATATCTTGAGTTTCGGGTATCCGAATTCGATTCCGAAAGGTGTTCTGGACTCCTTGCAAGAAGACCTTCGATTTTATGTAAGTTTTCTTTTGATTCATTATGGTTAGAGAAGTCAAAAATGGCAGAGATCAGATGTGATTATGAATTGATGTTGTTGAGCTTGTATTCTTTGTTCTATCGAGTTCGGGTTGAAGGATGGCTATCGATTATGTTCTTATGATTTCTCAGCCACTATTCGACTTATATGCTTGCTGATATGATGGGTTTGAGTTGATATACAGCTGATATATGATGTATATGGTGATAGAATTGATATAGTTGAGTTTCGGATTGCCGAATGATACCGATATGCCGTTGAACTTTTGATTTGAAGTTGTTTTTCTATCTTATGCTTGAGCTGCTATTGAACTGAGTGTTAGCTGATATTTCCTTGGTTTTATACTATGATTTCAGTGCATAAACAGGGCATGTCAACTCGATAATCTCGACTTTGAATCGGTAGAAGAAAGATCAAGGTTTGAAGTTAGTCTCCAATGGAGTTTGAATGGTTCTAAGTGCAGATTTTGATACAAGTCTTGTGATTGTGTTGTTCAGATTTGGAGAGCTTGAACTCACCTTGGAATCATCTTAAACTTCACATTTGAAAGGTAAAAGTGGACTACTATTTTGAATAGGATTATAACTCGAGATGGTTTGTATCGAGTTCCCTAAATCACATACTTATTTGATTACTTGATTTTATATGCTTTTCTATGAATGGTTGAATGAGTCTTGATGCTAATGAATGCTATTTTGTTGATATATGATGCATTCATCTTGTAATACTTGTTCCTTGATTTCAAAATGAACGGAAACGTTCAATTAGATGATTTGAGAAATTGTATATGTATGGCCTGGGTGGTTGATTTAGCCTAGCGTCTGATTTACATATATAATGACTTCAAAGTCTAGAGAAGCAAGATAAGTAGCCCCACCTCGATCGGGAGAGTCGGTGGTTAGTTATGATATCTTCTTCTCGGGATCCCAAACGATGAATTAGAGAACCTTGTTTTAAAACATGCATTGTAGTTACTTTTATATCATGAATTTGATATATATTTTGCTATACATGTTTAGTTGCTTTTACTGGGAAATATATTTCTCACCGGAGTTATCCGGCTATTGTTGTGTTGTATGTGTCATGGCAATAGGCGGGAGTGGAACAGGGCAAAAGAGATCTTGAAGAACAAGGGATGAGAGAATAGCGTGATGATCCGAGTTTAGATAGTTCGAGCTGTCATTGTTTGTGTTGAGTTCCAAAACAAGATCATGTTATAGCTACTGAAAGAGTGGGTGCCCGGTGAGCCAACTTGTGCTAAGGGCTTTTATGACTCTATGTATAAACAATCTTTTGTTTAATATAGTTTACACTTTTATAATGGCATTTACTTTATCTTTTATCATATTATTATGTTGTGACATACTATAAGATGTTTAGATGAAGACCTTGAATATACTATAGCGTATGTAAGATGTGGTAGCACATGGGGATGGCTATCATGAAACACATCTTATAGTCATTGTATAGTCTAAACAGTTGTTAGTCGATTGAGCCGTCCGTTAATAAGGATAAGGATCGCTCGAGATTGAGACTTGTATTTGCGATGCCGAGTACCACGTTTCATTGGTATGGAACATAGAGATGTTCAAAGCATGCAAATGGATATTCATATGATGAATGATCGAACTACCCTATCCGGACTTTCCAAGTGGTTATCACTTATCGAGTGGATATAGTCCGCGTTTTTGGTTGTACACCATTAGTACTTATTACTTAAAACATCATTGAGACTCTATATGCTAGTACTGTGCTTTGACTCGTTTACCGACTCTATTAGGGTCATCAGGTGTCGGGATTGGGTACAGTTACGACACATATAGGAGTCGATGCTTTGTTGTCAAGGATTCACCGCACACTTGCGAGTGTGGAAATCCTATGCAATCTGAGGAGATATTAGTGTGACGAATCTCTGGCCAGAGTACATGATGTGTTTTAGGTTACTTGGTTTCCTAGTAGCACATGCGATGTCACTATTTGATCTTCAAGATGCATTGCATAGTTATCGAATCTCGAACGACTCTCAATGTACCAATGGTTGTTGATTCGATCGGGATATATGGATGAAGGGACCATACTGTACGCTAACCAAAATCTATTGGTTCTTGCAGGCACTATCAGTGATACCTAGGGAATCATGGGGCGATGTTGCTAGGCGCTCTTACCATGATTCGTTGGGTAAGTCGGAAATTTTTGTTCCGAGTCACAAGGAGTTGTGAGCCCACGGCTAGCTGTATCCCTGAACCATTGAGGGTCACACAAGTAATGGATTTTTAATCCCCGTTGAGATAATTAAATTTAAAGAGTTAAATTTAGTGAATAAAGAAGTGGGACTTCTTATTTAAGAGTAGAGGGAGTAAGATTTCCTAAAATGACATAGTGATGGACATTTTTGGAAATCACTGAATTCGGATTCAGAAAATTTATCTTGACTTTAAAACATGCAGAAATGGTTTCTGTACACATTGATGAAATTGGTTTATCAATCTGAGTCACGATGAATTTTATATTAATTTCTGAACATGCGGGCTTTGCTTGTCAGGCTTGAACTTATGACTAATGGGCCCTAAGCTGTTAGCAGCCCATATTATAAATAAGTTATTGCAGTGCAAAAATTATATACAACACAAGGCATAATTTTCAAAAACCCTAGAGAGTTTCTCTCTAGTTTCGGCCGCCCCTTCCCTCTGTCTTTGAGATTTTTCAGTCTGCAAATTTCGAATTTATAGTCTGAATTAGCAGATCAAATCTGTTATTTCTCTTCGTAGAAAATTCTGATAGACTTTCTAGTGCAGTCTATCAGAGGGATTAAACTTCTGTTCATGGACCTGATTGAAGAAACGTTCGTTCATCAGTTCCTGGGATATACAACAAGAGCAGTTTAATCTGTTGGTGTCCATAATCTCGCTTCGAGATTTTAAGGTAAAATTTATATTGTTTAAATTTTATGTTATCAATTTTAATCGTAGGAATTTGATACCTATATGGAATCGTTCCATATAAAAATTTTAAAACTTCCGCTGCACCGGGTATCACTTTCTTTTTCGATCCGGAGAACGACCGTATTCCAACAGTGGTATCAGAGCCAGGTTATTCTCGGATTTTACGATTAAAATTTATTCGATTGTACCAGCCTCGATTTTTCAGAAAAATAAAACGAAAATTTTAAATTAAAATTCCAGGGCAATCGGGCAGCGAGTGTCGCTGCTCAAATCGCTGCCCAAGGGCAGTGCCGTGCGACTTGATCACTGCCCACCTCCACGTGGGCAGCCCTGTCCCACGTGGAGGCCGGGCTGCCCGAGATTGTCCCGGGCAGTCCGAAAATTTTAAAATTTAATTTTTTGATTTTTTGAAATTTTTGATATTTTAGTTTTTGGTCCGATTGAAAATTGTTTTTGATTGGTCCACGAGGCATCGGATCAAATTGTTTGAGTCCGAAATTTTAAAAATTGATTTTTGGATAAATTTAAATTTTTGGAAAATTTATAAATTTTATCCATTAAATTAGATTTTATAAAATTAATAATTTTGGTACAATTGATAATAAAATATGATTTTATGTATAAAATTGGATTTTATATGTAAAATATGATTTTATGGATAAACTAGATAAAATATGATTTTATATATAAAATAAGATTTTATGTATGAAATATGATTTTATCTATTTATATTTATTTCCATTTCATGATATCCAATAAATTAATTTTTGAATTAAATATTATTGGATAAGGATGATCGATTGCCATGACCAATATTATAGGTGTATGTTAGGTTGTTTACATTTGGTTTTAATTATTGTTGTTGGGTTTATTAATGGGCCTGGTTTATGGCCCAATATGAATTGTCATATGTGATAAAAATGGGCCTGGTTTATGGCCCGTTCCCACCCCTTAAATATGTATCCCCTTCTTGTCATTGAAATTTATTGTAAATTTTAGACTTAGTGGGAGATGAAGATTTGAAGACAAAGGTGGGCCCAACAGACAATAAAGACCGAAGAAATGTAAATTGGAAGCTCAATGTAATAGGATTGCATTGCATACTTGCATATAACCTAGGATTGGACTTAGACTCGTGATTGGCAACCACGGGTCGATTAGTAATGGAATCGATCATCCTAAAATAATATATGATATTATTGTTGTATGCATGTTTAGACTAAATTGTATGAATCCCGCAAGCATACAAATTTTAAATGATGAGACAAATTTTTCGAAATTAAAATCCCTCATTTTAAATATGATTTAAAATTGATATCAAGATAAACAAAGGGCATTTAAATATTGTTTAAATGTTCCTACCTTCCATCAACGATCAATGTATGAGATGCTACCCGCGGATACGGTCCGGCTCATATTATTGGGGGGGGCCCGTTCGTCAGAAAGCTGTACATTGGATCGACACATGTTTTAAGTTGGATGGAACTCCCATGGGATTGGCTCAAATTATTGGGGATCCACATGGCGACCGTCCATCACAACTTAATATTGATGGGTCATCTTGACGTGTCACAATAAACGGCGTCATATTATTGGGCCCTTATTGGACATGAGGTAAAAAAACATGGAGGTTGCTTTGGAAGCAATTGGGCTCTACCATTTGAAAATTATGGTTGGCTGATATTATTCGGGACTATAGTTTGTCAATTGGACTTCATGTTCCCACTAAAGAAAATGTTTCTCGTTTTCACTAGAGGGTAGTGAAATCGTTAAAATAGTGGGAGTGAGATTCATAAAATAAATTTCGCCTTATTTTATTTCTTAGTAAATTAATTAAACAATCATCGATTATTGTCTGTTTCATCTCAGTATATCATTATGATGAATTTTGTAATCCACATGTTTCAATTCTCGAACAAAACAAACTTTCTGGCGCAACTATACGGAATGGTTCAATAAGTTAATATTGTCCAGAATTCGGAAAATATTTTCTAAGTGTTAGAAAAGGCTTCTCCGAAAACAGCCCCGGCTGATGTAACTGCCGAAAGGTTGGTCGAACTAGAGAAATGGTTGGACCATGATCTCAAGGCAAAATGTTACATGCAAAATTGGACAAGTCTAAACAAGTTTGCCATCACTGTAAGAAACCCGGTCATTGGAAACGTAACTGCAAAGGGTATGTTTTACATTGAAATAAATGTTTTACTTAATACTACTTCTTGGGTATTGGATACCAGATGTAGATCTCACATTTGCAATGAGTTGCAAATGATGACAAGAAGTAATAAGCTTAGGAAGGGTGAGACCCAGCTAAGACTCGGAAATGGTTCTAGAGTTGAAGACCAAGCTATAGGAGACATTTATTTAGTTTTGCAGAATGATTTTAAGTTATTTTTTAGAGACGTTTTATTTGTGCCAGATTCGATTAAAAACATTATTTCTATTTCTATGCTTGATAGAAATGGTTTTTCTTGTAATTTTGTGAATGAGATTTGCAATATTTACAAGAATGAATGTTTGATTGGAAATGGACAACTTGAAAACGATCTATATAACTTAAAATTAAAAGACGTTCCATTTAATTATGTTGATAAGCCGGTAACAACAAATAAAAGAAAAATCGATAGTCAAAACCCGGCAAACCTTTGGCATGCTAGGCTAGGTCATATTTCCTCAAGGAGGATGAACAAGCTAGTGGGAGAGGGCATGTTTGATATGTCTGATATTAACTCTCTACCTACTTGTGAGTCCTGCCTCAAAGGAAAAATGACTAAATCTCCTTTCAAAGGGAAGTCAGAGCGTAGTCAAAATCTATTGGATTTGATCCATATAGATGTTTGCGGACCGTTTAGTATTGGTACTAAATTTGGTCACACCTACTTCATTACCTTTACTGATTATTATTCTAGGTATGGGTAATTATATTTGATAAAATATAAGTCTGAATCATTTGAAAAGTTCAAAGAATTCAAGGCTGAAGTAGAAAACAAACTAGGTAAGAGTATTAAAGCACTTCGATCAGATCGAGGTGGAGAATACTTAAGTATCGAGTTCTTGGATTATCTAAAAGAGAATGGGATTCTCTCTCAGTGGACTCCTCCTATGACACCTCAGCTGAATGGTGTTTCGGAGCGTCGCAATCGAACCTTGTTGGACATGGTTCGATCTATGATGAGCTTCACTGAGCTCCCACCTTCGTTTTGGGGCTATGCTCTTGAAACGGCGGTATTGTTGTTGAACAACGTCCACACTAAAGCAGTGGACAAAACACCATACGAGTTATGGAATGGCAAAACTCCTAAGTATTCGTACTTGAGAATTTGGGGATGTCCTGCTTACGTGAAGCAGACAGTGGGAGATAAGTTGGATAG
This sequence comes from Henckelia pumila, assembly GCF_033568475.1. Classification (NCBI taxonomy): domain Eukaryota; kingdom Viridiplantae; phylum Streptophyta; class Magnoliopsida; order Lamiales; family Gesneriaceae; genus Henckelia; species Henckelia pumila. The sequence goes on along the minus strand of NC_133120.1, from coordinate 123,374,427 downwards.
TCGATCCAACTTATGTTATTTTGTAGGGTATTCGAAGAATTCAATCGGATATTATTTCTATCATCCTACTGAAACAAAAGTGTTTGTTTCAAGGAATGCCACCTTCTTGGAGAAGGAGTTCTTATTGGATAAGAAAGACAAGATGATGGAACTCGAAGAAATTCGAGAAGAACCCGAGATACAAAATAATGATCCTACACCTCAGGAACCATTGATCGACACGCCTATTACTAGAAGATCCGAGAGGACTTCTAGGCCTCCTATTAGATATGGTCTTCTTCTTGAAGGGGATCAAAGTGAACCCGACATTGGATGTGATCCAAGAAACTTCAAGGAAGCAATTTCTGATGCGGATTCGAATTTATGGCTTGAAGCTATGCAGTCGGAAATAGATTCGATGCATACAAACCAAGTTTGGTCTTTAGTAGATCCTCCCGATGGAATTGTTCCAATAGGGTGTAAATGGATTTACAAGAGAAAACTTGGGCCTGATGGAAAGGTACTGACCTACAAGGCACGATTGGTGGCAAAAGGTTATACTCAAAGACAAGGAGTTGACTATGATGAAACTTTTTAACCAGTCGCAATGTTCAAGTCCATAAGAATCCTTATTGCCATTGCTGCATGGTATGACTATGAGATATGACAAATGGATGTGAAGACTGCATTCCTTAATGGAAACATTAAGGAAGAGATCTATATGATGCAGCCCGAGGGATTCACATCCATGGGAAGCGAGCATAAGGTTTGTAAGCTTCAGAGATCGATCTATGGTCTCAAACAGGCATCAAGAAGTTGGAACCAGAAATTTTATGAAACAATAAAGGACTTTGATTTCATCAAGAACCCGGAGGAACCATGCGTGTACAAGAAAGTAGTTAAGGATGCTGTGACATTCTTAGTACTTTATGTTGATGACATCTTACTCATTGGGAATGATGTAGGGATGTTGCAGTCAACAAAGATATGGTTATCAGGTAGATTCTCGATGAAGGATTTGGGTGAGGCATCCTATATCCTAGGGATACAGATCTATAGATATAGATCGAAGAGAATGATAGGACTCACTCAAGCAACCTACATCGACACCATATTGAAAAGGTTTTCTATGGATGAGTCCAAGAGAGGACATCTACCTATGTGTCATGGAGTTTCTCTATCCAAGTCTATGTGTCCCAAGACTGACGAAGAGATAGAGAAAATGACACACATACCATATGCGTCAGCCATAGGTAGTATTATGTATGGGATAATATCTACCAGACCGGATGTGGCATTTGCTCTGAGTGTCACGAGCAGATATCAAGCCAATCTCGGTCAAATGCATTGGAAAGCCGTGAAGGATATTCTTAAGTACTTGAGAAGAACTAAGAATGTATTCATGGTTTATGGAGGAAGAGATCTGAAATTGGAAGGCTATACCGACTCTAGCTTCCAAAGTGACGTGGATGACTCGAAGTCAACCTCTGGATTTGTATTCGTGCTCAATGGCGGTGCTGTCTCTTGGAAGAGTTCAAAGCAGGACACCACAGCGGATTCCACCACTGAGGAAGAATACATTGCGGCATCAGCTGATACTAAAGAGGCCGTTTGGATGAGGAATTTCGTCCAAGAGTTGGGCGTTATTCCTGAAGCTGTTGGTCCAGTCCCGGTGTACTATGACAACACGGGTGCCGTTGCTCAGGCAAAGGAACCAAGGTCTCATCAAAGATCCAAACACGTACTGAGGAAATACCACATCATCCGGGAGATCGTGGAAAGAGGAGACATCACTGTCGAGAGAGTGGCCTCTGCAGACAATATCGTTGATCCACTTACTAAGCCCTTACCAGGACCATTATTTGACAAACATCGCGAAGCAATGGGATTACGTAGTATGACTAGTTGTCTTTAGGGCAAGTGGGAGATTGAAAGAATGGGTGCCCGGTAAGCCAACTTGTGGCTAAGGGCTTTTATGACTCTATGTATAAACAATCTTTTGTTTAATATAGTTTACACTTTTATAATGGCATTTACTTTATCTTTTATCATATTATTATGTTGTGACATACTATAAGTGTTGTAGAACGGTGATCAGATCATTCAGAATTGATACCCGGTGCAGCGGAAGTTTAAAAATTTTATATGGAACGATTCCATATCATGGGTATCAAAACTTTACGATTAAATTGTGTGTGTAAAAATTAAATAAGAATTAAATTTTTACCTTGAATCTCGAAACGAGATTATGGACACCAACAGATTACTCTGCTCTTGTTGTATATCCCAGGAACTGATGGACGAACAATTCTTCAATCAGGTCCACGAACAGAAGTTTAATCCCTCTGATAGATTGCACAAGAAAATCTATCAGAAGTTTCTACGAAGAGAATTAACGAATTTGATCCGTTAAACCAGACTGCAAATTCAAAATTCACAGGCTGGAATTTTTCGAGCAGAGAGAGGAGAAGGGGGGGGGGGGGCCACTTTTAAAAAAACACAGCTAGGGTTTTCGACAATTGTGACCTCTGTTGTTTAATTTCTGTACTGCAATAACTTATTTATAATGTGGGCTGCTAACAGCTTAAGGCCCATTAGTCATAAGTTCAAGCCTGACAAGCAAAGCCCGCATGTTCAGAAATTAATATAAAATTCATCGTGACTCAGATTGATAAACCAATTTCACCAATGTGCACAGAAACCATTTTTGCATCTTTTAGAGTCAAGATAAATTTTCTGAATCCGAATTCAGTGATTTCCAAAAATGCCCATCCCTATGTCATTTTAGGAAATCTTACTCCCTCTACTCTTAAATAAGAAGTCCCACTTCTTTGTTCATTAAATTTAACTATCTCAATGGGGATTAAAAATCCATTACTTGTGTGACCCTCAATGGTTCAGGGATACAGCTAGCCGTGGGTCCACAACTCCTTGCGACTCGGAACAACAATTTCCGACTTGTCCATCGAATCATGGTAAGAGCGCCTAGCAACATCGCCCCATGATTCCCTAGGTATCACTGATAGTGCCTGCAAGAACAAATTTGGTTAGCGTACAGTACGGTCCCTTCATCCATATATCCCGATCGAATCAACAACCATTGGTAAATCGAGAGTCGTTCGAGATTCGATAACTATGCAATGCATCTTGAAGATCAAATAGTGACATCGCATGTGCTACTAAGAAACCATTTCTTAAAACACATCATGTACTCTGGCTAGAGATTCGTCACACTAATATCTCCTCAGAATGCATAGGATATCCACACTATCAAGTATGTGGTGAATCCTTGACAACAAAGCATCGACTCCTATATGTGTCGTAACTGTACCCAATCCCGACACCTGATGACCCCAATAGAGTCGGTAAACGAGTCAAAGCACAGTACTAGCATATAGAGTCTCAATGATGTTTCAAGTAGTAAGGACTAATGGTGTACAACCAAAACCGTGGACTTTATCCACTCGATAAGTGATAACCACTTGGAAAGTCCGGATAGGGTAGTTCGATCATTCATCGTATGAATATCCATTTGCATGATTTGAACATCTCTATGTTCCATACCAATGAAACGTGGTACTCGGCATCGCAAATGCTAGTCTCAATCTCGAGCGATCCTTATCCTTATTAACGGACGGCTCAATTGACTAGGAACTGTTTAGAATATACAGTGACTATAAGATGTATTTCATGATAGTCATCCCCATGTGCCACCACATCTTACATACACTATAGTATATTCAAGGTCTTCATCTAAACATCTTATAGTATGTCACAACATAATAATATGATAAAAGATAAAGTAAACGCCATTATAAAAGTGTAAATCATATTAAACAAAAGATTGTTTATACATAGAGTCATAAAAGCCCTTAGCCACAAGTTGGCTCACCGGGCACCCACTCTTTCAATCTCCCACTTGCCCTAAAGCCAACTAGTCATACTACGTAGTCCCATTGCTTCGGGATGTTTGTCAAATAATGGTCCTGGCAAGGGCTTAGTAAGTGGATCAGCGATATTATCTGCAGAGGCCACTCTCTCGACAATGATGTCTCCTCTTTCCACGATCTCCCGGATGATGTGGTATTTCCTCAGTACGTGTTTGGATCTTTGATGAGACCTTGGTTCCTTTGCCTGAGCAACGGCACCCGTGTTGTCACAGTACACCGGGACTGGACCAACAACTTCAGGAATAACGCCCAACTCTTGGACGAAATTCCTCATCCAAACGGCCTCTGTAGCAGCAGCTGATGCCGCAATGTATTCTGCCTCAGTGGTGGAATCCGCTGTGGTGTCCTGCTTGGAACTCTTCCAAGAGACAACACCGCCATTGAGCATGAACACAAATCCAGAGGTTGACTTCGAGTCATCCATGTCACTTTGGAAGCTAGAGTCGGTATAGCCTTCCAATTTCAGTTCTCTTCCTCCATATACCATGAACATATTCTTAGTCCTTTGTAAGTACTTAAGAATGTCCTTCACGGCTTTCCAATGCATTTGACCGGGATTGGCTTGATATCTGCTCGTGACACTCAGAGCAAATGCTACATCCGGTCTGGTAGATATCATCTCATACATGATACTACCTATGGCTGACGCATATGGTACATGTGTCATTTTCTCTCTCTCTTCATCAGTCTTGGGACACATAGACTTGGATAAAGAAACTCCATGACACATAGGTAGATGTCCTCTCTTGGACCCATCCATTGAAAACCTTTTCAATATGGTTTCGATGTAAGTTGATTGAGTGAGTCATATCATTCTCTTAGATCTATCTCTATAGATTGTATCCCTAGAATATAGAATGCCTCACCCAAATCCTTCATCGAGAATCTACCTGATAACCATATCTTTGTTGACTGCAACATCCCTACGTCATTCCCAATGAGTAGGATGTCATCAACATAAAGTACTAAGAATGTCACAGCATCCTTAACTACTTTCTTGTACACGCACGGTTCCTCCGGGTTCTTGATGAAACCAAAATCCTTTATTGTTTCATCAAATTTCTGGTTCCAACTTCTTGATGCTTGTTTGAGACCATAGATTGATCTCTGAAGCTTGCATACCTTATGCTCGCTTCCCATGGATGTGTATCCCTCAGGCTGCGTCATATAGATCTCTTCCTTAATATTTCCATTAAGAAATGCAGTCTTCACATCCATTTGCCATATCTCATAGTCATACCAAGCAGCTATGGCAATAAGGATTCTTATGGACTTGAACATTGCAACTGGTGAAAAGGTTTCATCATAGTCAACACCTTGTTTTTGAGTATAACCTTTCGCCACCAATCGTGCCTTGTAGGTCAATACCTTACCATCAGGCCCAAGCTTTCTCTTGTAGATCCATTTACACCCTATTGGAACAATTCCATCGGGAGGATCTACTAAAGACCAAACTTGGTTTGTATGCATCGAATCTATTTCCGACTGCATAGCTTCAAGCCATAAATTTGAATCCGCATCAGAAATTGCTTCCATGAAGTTTCTTGGATCACATCCAACGTCGGGTTCATCTTGATCCCCTTCAAGAAGAAGACCATATCGAATAGGAGGTCTAGAAGTCCTCTCGGATCTTCTAGGTATAGGCGTGTCCATCAATGGTTCCTGAGGTGTAGGATCATTATTTTGTATTTCGGGTTCTTCTCGAATTTCTTCGAGTTCCATCATCTCGCCTTTCTTATCCAATAAGAACTCCTTCTCCAAGAAGGTGGCATTCCTTGAAACAAACACTTTTGTTTCAGTAGGATGATAGAAATAATATCCGATTGAATTCTTCGGATACCCTACAAAATAACATAAGGTGGATCGACTATCCAACTTATCTCCCACTGTCTGCTTCACGTAAGCAGGACATCCCCAAATCCTCAAGTACGAATACTTAGGAGCTTTGCCATTCCATAACTCGTATGGTGTTTTATCCACTGCTTTGGTGTGGACGTTGTTCAACAACAATACCGCCGTTTCAAGCGTGTAGCCCCAAAACGAAGGTGGAAGCTCAGTGAAGCTCATCATGGATCGAACCATGTCCAACAAAGTTCGATTACGATGCTCCGATACACCATTCAGCTGAGGTGTCATAGGAGGAGTCCACTGAGAGAGAATCCCATTCTCTTTCAGATAGTCCAAAAACTCGGTACTTAAGTATTCTCCACCTCGATCCGATCGAAGTGCTTTAATACTTTTACCTAGCTTGTTTTCTACTTCAGCCTTGAATTCCTTGAACTTTTCAAATGCTTCAGACTTATATTTCATTAAATATAAATACCCATACCTTGAATAATCATCAGTAAAGGTAATGAAGTAGGTGTGGCCAAATTGAGTACAAATTCTAAATGGACCACAAACATCTGAATGGATCAAATCCAACAGATTTTGACTACGCTCAGGTTTCCCCTTAAAAGGAGATTTAGTCATTTTTCCTTTCAGGCAGGATTCACAAGTAGGTAGAGAGTTAATATCAGACATATCAAACATGCCCTCTCCCACTAGCTTGTTCATCCTCCTTGAGGAAATATGACCTAGCCTAGCATGCCAAAGGTTTGCCGGGTTTTGACTATCGATTTTCCTTTTGTTCGTTGTTACCGGTTTATCAACATAATTTATTGGAACGTCTTTTAATTTTAAGTTATATAGATCGTTTTCAAGTTGTCCATTTCCAATCAAACATTCATTCTTGTAAATATTGCAAATCCCATTCACAAAATTGCAAGAAAAACCATCTCTATCAAGCATAGAAACAGAAATAATGTTTTTAATCAAATCTGGAACAAATAAAACGTCTCTCAAAAGTAACTTAAAATCGTTCTGCAAAATTAAATAAACGTCTCCCACAGCTTTGGCTTCAACTCTAGAACCATTTCCGAGCCTCAGCTGGGTCTCACCCATTCTAAGCTTGCGACTTCTTGTCATCACCTGCAAATCATTGCAAATGTGAGATCCACATCCGGTATCCAATACCCAAGAAGTAGTATTAAGTAAAACATTTATTTCAATATAGAACATACCCTTCGCAGTTCGCAACTGCTCTAGATATTCCTTGCAGTTACGTTTCCAATGACCGGGTTTCTTGCAGTGATGGCAAACATCCTTGGACTTTTCCATGTTTGAAGCCTTTGTCTTGTTCTTCTTCTCGGGTTCGGTTTTCTTGGGTGGGGCAGAACGTTTCTTACCCTTTGTACTTGGCCCCTTCTTAGCAGAAGAAGAGGAGCCCACCAAGAGAACTGGTTTATCCTTCTTTAAAGTGGCTTCATATGTTACAAGCATATTGACCATCTCTTCAAGGGAGGCCTCTATCTTGTTCATATTGAAATTCACCACAAATCCGTCAAACAAAGAAGGAAGAGAGAGAAGTAATAAGTCCACGTTGAGTTCATGCTCCAACACCAAATCAAGCGTTACCAACTTCTGAATGAGCCAAATCACTCGTACCCCATGATCACGGACCGAAGTCCCTTCACGCATGCGACACGTCATTATCTCTTTTACAGTAGCGAATCTTTCAGCTCTCGATTGAGCCCCAAAAAGTTCCTTGAGTTGTACGTGAATGTCAGCAGCATTCACGGTATCCTCAAATCGCCTCTGGAGTTCATCAGACATCGAGGCTTGCATATAGCATTTGGCCTTGATATCATGGTCCCACCATGTATCAAGTTTGGACAACTCTTCCGGACTTATGTCAGCTGGTGCTTCCTTCGGATGAGATTTTTCTAACACGTAGAGCATCTTCTCCGAGGTCAAGACAATCTTCAACTTATGAAACCATTCCGTATAGTTTGTGCCAGTCAGTTTATTTTGTTCGAGAATAGAGAATAGTGGATTGCGCGAATTCATCTTAATGAAATACTGCAAAGAAACAGACAATAATCAGTGATTGTTTAATTAATTTACTAAGACATAAAATAGGCGAAATTTATTTTATGAATCTCACTCCCACTATTTTAACGATTTCAATACCCTCTAGTGAAAATGGGAAACTGTTTTCCTTAGTAGGAACATGGAGTCCAATTGACAAACTATGGTCCCGAATAATATCAGCCAACCATAATTTTCAAAAGGTAGAGCCCAATTGCTTCCAAAGCAACCTCCACGTTTTTTTCCTCATGTCCAATAAGGGCCCAATAATATGACGCCGTTTATTGTGACATGTAAAGATGACCCATCAATATTAAGTTGTGATGGACGGTCGCCATGTGGATCCCCCAATAATATGAGCCGATCCCATGGGAGTTCCACCAAACTTACAACATGTGTCGATCCAATGTACAGCTTTCCAACGAACGGGCCCCCCCAATAATATGAGCCGGACCATATCCGCGGGTAGCATCTCATACATTGATCGTTGATGGAAGGTAGGAACATTTAAACAATTTTTAAATTTCCTTTATTTATCTTGATATCAATTTTAAATCATATTTAAAATGAGGGATTTTAATTTTGAAAATTTGTCTCATCATTTAAAAATTTGTATGCTTGCGGGATTCATACAATTTAGTCTAAAACATGCATACAACGATAATATCATATATTATATAGGATGATCGATTCCATTTCTAATCGACCCGTAGTTGCCAATCACGAGTCTAAGTCCAATCCTAGGTAATATGCAGGTATGCAATGCAATCCTATTACATTGAGCTTCCAATTTACATTTATTCAGTCTTCATTGTCTGCTGGGCCCACCATTTCTTCAAATCTTCATCTCCCACTAAGTCTAATGTATTTACAATAAATAACTATGACAAGTAGGGGATACATTTCAAGGGGTGGGAACGGGCCATAAACCAGGCCCACTTTTATTACATATGACAATTCATATTGGGCCATAAACCAGGCCCATTAATAAATCCAACAATAAAAACAAATGTAAATTCCTAACATACACCTACAAAATTGGTCATGGCAATCGATCATCCTTATCCAATAATATTTAATTCAAAATTAATTTATTGGATAACATGCAATGGCAATTAAATTTAAAAGGATAAAATCATATTCCATATATAAAATCTTATTTTACATACAAAATCATATTTTATCTTTTTATCAAATAAAATCATATTTTACATATAAAATCAAATTTTATACATAAAATCATATTTTACTCAATATTTCCATAAGATCATATCTTATCATCAATTGTACCAAAAATAATTAATTTCCTAAAATCTGATTTAACGGATAAAATCTATAAATTTTCCAAAAATTCAAATTTATCCAAAAATCAATTTTAAAATTTTCGAACTCGAACAATTCGATCCGACGCCTCGTGGACCAATCAAAAACAATTTTCGATCGGACCAAAAATAGAATTTTAACATATTAAAATTTTAATTAAAAAATTAAAAATTAAATTTTCCCGAGCCGCCCGGGACGATCCCGGGCTGCCCGCGCCCCAAAAGGGGCTCAGGCCGGGCAGCCCGTCGCTGCCCGTGTTTTTGCCCGTCAAAAATTTTAATTTTATTTTGTTTCAAAAACCGAGGCTTAAAAAAAAAAATTTTGTACTATCGATTAATTTAATCGCTTGATCTGAGCAACCTGGCTCTGATACCACTGTTGTAAAACGGTGATCAGATCATTCAGAATTGATACCCGGTGCAGCGGAAGTTTAAAAATTTTATATGGAACGATTCCATATCATGGGTATCAAAACTTTACGATTAAATTGTGTGTGTAAAAATTAAATAACAATTAAATTTTTACCTTGAATCTTGAAATGAGATTATGGACACCAACAGATTACTCTTCTCTTGTTGTATATCCCAGGAACTGATGGACGAACAATTCTTCAATCAGGTCCACGAACAGAAGTTTAATCCCTCTGATAGATTGCACTAGAAAATCTATCAGAAGTTTCTACGAAGAGAATTAACGAATTTGATCCGTTAAACCAGACTGCAAATTCAAAATTCACAGGCTGGAATTTTTCGAGCAGAGAGAGAAGAAGGGGGGGGGGGGCGGCCACTTTTAAAAAAACACAGCTAGGGTTTTCGAAAATTGTGACCTCTGTTGTTTAATTTCTGTACTGCAATAACTTATTTATAATGTGGGCTTCTAACAGCTTAGGGCTCATTAGTCATAAGTTCAAGCCTGACAAGCAAAGCCCGCATGTTCAGAAATTAATATAAAATTCATCGTGACTCAGATTTATAAACCACTTTCACCAATGTGCACAGAAACCATTTCTGCATCTTTTAGAGTCAAGATAAATTTTCTGAATCCGAATTCAGTGATTTCCAAAAATGCCCATCCCTATGTCATTTTAGGAAATCTTACTCCCTCTACTCTTAAATAAGAAGTCCCACTTCTTTGTTCATTAAATTTAACTCTTTAAATTTAACTATCTCAACGGGGATTAAAAATCCATTACTTGTGTGATCCTCAATGGTTCAGGGATACAGCTAGCCGTGGACTCACAACTCCTTGTGACTCGGAACAACAATTTCCGACTTGCCCATCGAATCATGGTAAGAGCGCCTAGCAACATCGCCCCATGATTCCCTAGGTATCACTGATAGTGCCTGCAAGAACCAATAGATTTTGGTTAGCGTACAGTACGGTCCCTTCATCCATATATCCCGATCGAATCAACAACCATTGGTAAATTGAGAGTCGTTCGAGATTCGATAACTATGCAATGCATCTTGAAGATCAAATAGTGACATCGCATGTGCTACTAAGAAACAATTTCTTAAAACACATCATGTACTCTGGCCAGAGATTCGTCACACTAATATCTCCTCAGAATGCATAGGATATCCACACTATCAAGTATGTGGTGAATCCTTGACAACAAAGCATCGACTCCTTAATGTGTCGTAACTGTACCCAATCCCGACACCTGATGACCCCAATAGAGTCGGTAAATGAGTCAAAGCACAGTACTAGCATATAGAGTCTCAATGATGTTTCAAGTAGTAAGGACTAATAGTGTACAACCAAAACCGCGGACTTTATCCACTCGATAAGAACCACTTGGAAAGTCCGGATAGGGTAGTTCGATCATTCATCGTATGAATATCCATTTGCATGCTTTGAACATCTCTATGTTCCATACCAATGAAACGTGGTACTCGGCATCGCAAATGCTAGTCTCAATCTCGAGCGATCCTTATCCTTATTAATGGACGGCTCAATCGACTAGGAACTATTTAAAATATACAGTGACTATAAGATGTGTTTCATGATAGCCATCCCCATGTGCCACCACATCTTACATACACTATAGTATATTCAAGGTCTTCATCTAAACATCTTATAGTATGTCACAACATAATAATATGGTAAAAGATAAAGTAAACGCCATTATAAAAGTGTAAATCATATTAAACAAAAGATTTTTTATACATAGAGTCATAAAAGCCCTTAGCCACAAGTTGGCTCACCGGGCACCCACTCTTTCAATAAGATGTTTAGATGAAGACCTTGAATATACTATAGTGTATGTAAGATGTGGTAGGACATGGGGATGGCTATCATGAAACACATCTTATAGTCATTGTATAGTCTAAACAGTTCCTAGTCGATTGAGCCGTCCATTAATAAGGATAAGGATCGCTCGAGATTGAGACTAGCATTTGCGATGCCGAGTACCACGTTTCATTGGTATGGAACATAGAGATGTTCAAAGCATGCAAATGGATATTCATATGATGAATGATCGAACTATCCTATCCGGACTTTCCAAGTGGTTATCACTTATCGAGTGGATATAGTCCGCGTTTTTGGTTGTACACCATTAGTCCTTATTACTTGAAACATCATTGAGACTCTATATGCTAGTACTGTGCTTTGACTCGTTTACCGACTCTATTAGGGACATCAGGTGTCGGGATTGGGTACAGTTACGACACATATAGGAGTCGATGCTTTGTTGTCAAGGATTCACCGCACACTTGCGAGTGTGGATATCCTATGCAATCTGAGAAGATATTAGTGTGACGAATCTCTGGCCAGAGTACATGATGTGTTTTAGGTTACTTGATTTCCTAGTAGCACATGCGATGTCACTATTTGATCTTCAAGATGTATTGCATAGTTATCGAATCTCGAACGACTCTCGATGTACCAATGGTTGTTGATTCGATCGGGATATATGGATGAAGGGACCGTACTATATGCTAACCAAAATCTATTGGTTCTTGCAGGAACTATCAGTGATACCTAGGGAATCATGGGGCAATGTTGCTAGGCGCTCTTACCATGATTCGTTGGGTAAGTCAGAAATTGTTGTTCCGAGTCACAAGGAGTTGTGAGCCCACGGCTAGCTGTATCCCTGAACCATTGAGGGTCACACAAGTAATGGATTTTTAATCCCCGTTGAGATAATTAAATTTAAAGAGTAAAATTTAGTGAATAAAGAAGTGGGACTTCTTATTTAAGAGTAGAGGGAGTAAGATTTCCTAAAATGACATAGTGATGGACATTTTTGAAAATCACTGAATTTGGATTCAGAAAATTTATATTGACTTTAAAAGATGCAGAAATGGTTTCTGTACACATTGGTGAAATTGGTTTATCAATCTGAGTCACGATGAATTTTATATTAATTTCTGAACATGCGGGCTTTGCTTGTCAGGCTTGAACTTATGACTAATGGGCCCTAAGCTGTTAGCAGCCCATATTATAAATAAGTTATTGCAGTGCAGAAATTATATACAACACAAGGCATAATTTTCAAAAACCCTAGAGAGTTTCTCTCTAGTTTCGGCCGCCCCTTCCCTCTGTCTTTGAGATTTTTCAGTCTGCAAATTTTGAATTTACAGTCTGAATTAGCAGATCAAATCTGTTATTTCTATTTGTAGAAACTTCTAATAGACTTTCTAGTGCAGTCTATCAGAGGGATTAAATTTCTGTTCGTGGACCTGATTGAAGAAACGTTCGTTCATCAGTTCCTGGGATATACAACAAGAGCAGTTTAATCTGTTGGTGTCCATAATCTCGCTTCGAGATTTTAAGGTAAAATTTATATTGTTTAAATTTTATGTTATCAATTTTAATCATAGGAATTTGATACCCATATGGAATCGTTCCATATAAAAATTTTAAAACTTCCGCTGAACCGGGTATCACTTTCTTTTTCGATCCGGAGAACGACCGTGTTCCAACAGCTACTTGTACCAAGACTTGTTGGTTATTAAGTTGTTCTCTTGTTGATGTATATAGGATTTGATTTGATGTTGTAATTCCTTAAGACAACATGATGTAGCATAATGACTCTTATATGATATTTGATTCTAGCATGAGATTTGATTATAGTTTATGGTGATCTTGTTCCTCTTCAACTATATCTTGTTTAGGATGTATGGTAGTTGTGGTTACAAGATTGAATTGTTGGTGTACAAGTATACTATGAATTTTCTTGAGCATGTTAGAAAGATTGGCTAGTTGTTGACAGCAAAAGTTTCTGTTCTTTTTCTTCTGGACGTGTGCTCGCTCGATCGGGCGATTCCTACCTATCGAGCGAGGCTTTCATTTCCTGGACAGAAAGCTGAGTAAACTTGTCTCGCTCGATTGATGAATTTTGACCGATCGAGCGAGGCCAATATTGCTTTCACCCGAGAGTTGGGCTTCATGGCTCGCTCGATCGGGTGTTTTTCCCCGATCGAGCGAGGTGCTCTATTTTTTTAAAAAAAAAATTATTTACTTTATTTAGTTTTTGATTCTTTGACTATTATTTATGATGATTTGATTAATGAGAGATTAGAACTCGGGTCGTCACAACAGGTGGTATCAAAGCAAGAAAATTCTGGACTGAGGTAGATCGTGAGTGGGGTAGATCGAGTCATCTTCCTTGCTTATTTATTTTATTATGCTATGATTTAATTACATGATTGAATTACATGTGGTAAATGCTAGCATGATTTACTTTCAAGTATTTTATTACATGATGTTGTATTTATTTTATTTGAAAGTATGATGTAAGATGGTTAAAGACGCATGCTTACTGGAATATCTGGAATGATTAGAGGCATGTGTTCTGAGGAATTATGATATGCTACCTGATTATCTGAATTGATTGGAAGCATATCTTGTTTGAGTACTTCGATTATTTTTTTAAGATTGAATCAGAACCGAGTCTTGATCAGAGGTAAGATGATCGGAGGAGGACTGAGATAGATATGATGATTATGGTATCCTAACCCTTTTGATAATCAGATATGTCTCGAAGACCAGGACGACCTCCTCTTAGACCACAGGTTCCTACTCCTATACCAGAGTAGACAGTTCATACTCCTCTGCCAGAACAGACAGTGGTGACCCCGATAGTACCTCAAGCTCCAGTCCCAAGCAATGAACAGGGAAGTACCTCTCGAGATATGACAGATATGACTGCCACTCCGATGGAAACATTATTGAAAAGATTTTAATCATACCATCCGCCTACTCTAAACGGTACTGAAAATGCAGTTGTATGTGAAGGATGGCTCGATGACATGGAGATGTTGTTTGATTCGCTTGATTATGCTGATGAGCGGAGAGTTAGATTAATTGGACATCAGTTGCATGAGGTTGCGAAGAGCTGGTGGTCCACGACCAAGAAAGCTTTGGAGCGTAGAGGAACTGTACTAACGTGGAATGTCTTCAAAACTGAGTTTTACCAACGCTTCTTTCCAGTGTCTTACCGCAAAGATAAAGGTGCAGAATTTGCGAACCTTATGTTGCAAAATTCACTACATTGCTACGTTTTGCTCCACATGTTGCTGATAGTGACGAGGCTATGGGTGATCAGTTTATTAATGGACTGACTCCGGAAGTCTTTACTTTGGTGAACACAAGGTGACCGAATAATTTTGCTGATGCTTTGAACAGTGCCAAAGGAGCGGAAGCTGGTTTGATACAACAGCGAGGAACTTTGTTTACCGCTCAGCCTCCGAGACAGTCACAACCCTCAGCTCCAATTCCACAACAACCTCCTTGATTTGAAAGTGGTGGTAGTAGCAGTGGCAAGAAAGGATATTTGCAAGCTCGAGGGAAACAGTTTAAGAAGACAGGGAGCAGTTCTTCGAGTTCCAGTAGCACGAAACAGAATTCAGGAGTGTTTTCTAACAATTTCGGTGGAGGTCATCCAACCGATCAGTGCCGAGGTGTATCTGGGAGGTGCCATATATGCCATCATACTGGCCATTTTGCGAGGGTGTGTCCTCAGAGAGGTTCTGGACAATCACGAGGTGCAGAGTCATCACGATCAGTGGCTCAACCTGCGAGGCAAGCCTCTTCTGTTCATTCCTTTAAACCATCACATCCACAGCAACAGCCAAGGCCATGAGGAAGTCAGACAGGCAGTCAGCCTCAAAGACAGCAAGCTCATGTCTTTGCACTGACGGAGGAACAGGCACAGGGAGCACCAGATGATGTGATTGCAGGTAACTGTTCTATTTGTGGTTATCCTGCATATGTATTGATAGATACAGGTGCATCCCATATGTTTATCTCTGCACGATTTGCTTCATTACATTCTTTGCCTGTTGAAACATTACCTGTTGTAGTATCTATTTCTTCTCCTTTGGGGGGAGGTCTTATATCTATTCAGACAGTTAAGAATTGTTTGTTACAGTATGATGGTAATGAGATAGAGATAGATTGTTTTGTGCTTGGTTTGTCTGATTTTGACTGCATTATTGGGATTGATATGCTAAACAAGTACAGAGCTACCGTAGATTGTTTTCAGAAGATAGTAAGGTTCAGACCTGAGATGGCTGGAGAATGGAAATTCTATGGTAAGGGTTTTCGTGCTAAGATTCCTCTGATTTATGTATTATCAATGACCCGACTTTTGCAGAAAGGAGCGGAGGAATTTATTGTATATGCAGTTGATGTTTTGAAAGCTAGCCCGAACCTGGCTGATTTGCTAGTGGTTAGTGAATTTGCGGATGTTTTCTCTGATGAGATTCCAGGACTACCTCCGTATCGTGAGATTGATTTCAACATAGAACTGATGCCAGGTACTGCACCGATTTCTAAAGAACCTTATCGAATGGCACCAGTGGAATTGAAATAGTTGAAAGATCAGTTGGAAGATTTACTGGACAAGGGATACATTCGACCCAGTGTTTCTCCTTGGGGTGCTCCAGTATTGTTTGTCAGGAAGAAAGACGGTTCAATGAGATTGTGCATCGACTACCGGCAACTGAACAAGGCAACGGTAAAGAACAAATACCCTTTGCCTCGTATTGATGATTTATTTGATCAGTTGCAGGGTTCTTCAGTGTATTCCAAGATCGATCTGAGATCTGGATACCATCAGCTGAGAGTTAGGGATTCTGATATTCCGAAAACTGCTTTCAGAACCAGGTATGGCCACTATGAGTTTATAGTTATGCCGTTTGGTCTGACAAATGCTCCAGCTGTGTTTATGGCTTTGATGAACCGTATTTTTCAGAAATATCTTGATGACTTCGTTATAATATTTATTGATGATATTCTGATATATTCGAAGAATTTGATTAAACATTCTGAGCATTTGAGAACTATGTTGAAGACTCTGAGATCTGAGAAACTGTATGCTAAACTGTCGAAATGTGAGTTTTGACTTAAACAGGTTGTTTTTCTTGGACATATCATATCCGGAGATGGTATATCTGTTGATCCAAGTAAATTTGAGGCAGTGATCAATTGGTCGAGACCAACATTTGTTCCTGAGATACGTAGTTTTATGGGTTTGGCTGGGTATTATCGTCGTTTTATCAAATATTTTTCCAGTATTGCGAATCCGATTACTCAGTTGACTCAGAAAAATGCTCCTTTTATCTGGTCTAAAGCTTGTGAATCTAGTTTTCTTGAATTGAAGAAACGACTGACCAGTGCACCAGTCTTGACGATCCCTTCTGGTACTGGTGGTTTCACTGTTTATTGTGATGCATCTCATCGAGATTTGGGATGTGTATTGATGCAACGAGGGCATGTGATTGCTTATGCCTCGAGACAGTTGAAGCCTCACGAGACCAGATATCCGATTCATGATCTTGAATTGGCCGCCATTATATTTGCTTTGAAGATTTGGCGACATTATCTGTACGGGGAACAGATTGAGATTTATTCTGATCACAAGAGTCTGAAATATTTGTTTTCACAGTCAGAATTGAATATGAGATAGCGTAGATGGCTTGATTTGCTTAAAGATTTTGATTGTGAGATTAAATACTATCCGGGGAAATCGAATGCAGCTGCTGATGCATTGAGTCGAAAGGTATGTTCCTTATCTCTATCGACGATTGGTGTATCTCATTTGATTGAAGACTGTTATTTTTCGGGATTAGTATTTGATACGAATTGTCAACCTCTTCGACTTTATCAAATTCAAGTTGAACCAGAGTTACTTTTGAGAATTAAAGAAGCTCAGAAACTTAATCAGAATGTGCAGAATTCGGTTGAGAAAGTTCGATCAGGGCATGTATCTGAATACCAGGTTCGAGATGATCTTTTATATGTTAACAATCAACTTGTAGTGCCTGATATTTCTGATGTGCGACAACAACTACTGAAAGAGGCGCATTGTAGTCGTTATAGTATTAATCCTGGTGGGAGGAAGATGTACAACGATTTGAAGACTCAATATTGGTGGAAACCAATGAAGTCCGATATCACTGATTTTGTGTCTCGATGTCTTAATTGCCAATAGGTGAAGGCTGAAAGGAAGAAACCGCCTGGTTTGTTACAGAGTTTTTCAGTGCCATAATGGAAATGGGATCATATTTCCATGGACTTTGTGACGAAGTTACCTCGATCTTCTAGAGGTTGCGATGCTATCTGCGTGATTATCGAC
Organism: Henckelia pumila; assembly: GCF_033568475.1. NCBI lineage: Eukaryota > Viridiplantae > Streptophyta > Magnoliopsida > Lamiales > Gesneriaceae > Henckelia > Henckelia pumila. The sequence goes on along the minus strand of NC_133120.1, from coordinate 123,356,679 downwards.
AGATTGACGAAATCAGCGTGTTTTATACCTTATCGTATGACATATAGACACGATCAGATGGCAGAGCTTTATGTCCGAGAAGTTTTCAGATTACATGGAGTGCCGAAGTCTATTGTATCAGATCGTGATCCTCGATTTACATCAAAATTCTGGCACAGTTTATAGAGTGCTTTGGGTACTCAGTTACACTTGAGCACAGCCTATCATCCACAGACAGACGGACAGTCTGAGCGTACCATTCAGACATTGGAGGATATGTTGAGAGCTGTAGTGCTTGATTTTGGCATTAGTTGGCAAGAGTCATTACCTCTTTGTGAATTCTCGTACAACAACAGCTATCAATCGAGTATTGAGATGGCTCCGTTTGAAGCTCTGTATGGTAGAAAGTGTCGATCACCTCTTTTCTGGGATGATATTTTTGAGGTACCTGACATTGGACCTGATATGATTCGAGATATGACTGAACAAGTAAAACTTATTCAGAAGAGAATGAAGACAGCACATGATAGACAAACGAAGTATGCCAATATCCGACGTCGACCTTTGTCTTTTGAACAGGGGGATCGTGTATTTTTGAAGATTTCTCCGTTCAGAGGTACTGTACGATTTGGCAAGCGAGGGAAGTTGTCTCCACGTTATATTGGTCCGTATGAGATTCTGGAGAGAATAGGCAATCTTGCCTATCGATTAGCTTTGCCTCCATCTTTGTCTGGAATACATGATGTCTTTCATGTATCGATGCTTCGAAAATACCTTGCTGATGAATCTCATGTGCTTCAATCTGAGGAGGCTGAACTCGACGAAACTTTGAGTTATTTTGAAAAGCCAATTCATATCCTTGATCGTAAGGAGAAGCAAATTCGAACGAAGACTATTCCGCTTGTAAAGGTCCAGTAGAGTCGTCATGGTATTGAAGAATCAACTTGGGAGACAGAATCAGATATGAGGCAACGATTTTCAGAAATATTTCAATGATGTGAGTTCTCATTTAGTTTTCTGTTATTTAATATATCTTATGTGCTGATAGTACTTGAGATTTCGAGGACGAAATCATGTCTTAGTGGGGGAGAATTGTAACGCCCGAAATTATTTAATTTTAATCCGAGAATATTTAATTTGGGAATATTTGGAGTTTTGATTTAAATTCTAATATTCTTAAATTATTTAGGATTGAAATTGAATGAAAGGAGAAGTTGAGAACTGAATTGCAATTATTGACAACTTGAGGGGCCAAAGTGAAAATATGGGTAAATATTTTGGACACTTGTTATTCCTATGATTATTCACGTGTATACTACCTTTTCCATCAGAAATTTCAAAATAGGAACCGAGAGGAAGAACAAAGCTAGCTTCAATATTTTCTTCAACTTGTTATTGCAATATCTTGAGTTTCAGGTATCCGAATTCGATTCCGAAAGGTGTTCTGGACTCCTTGCAAGAAGACCTTCGATTTGATGTAAGTTTTATTTTGATTCATTATGGTTAGAGAAGTCGAAAATGGCAGAGATCAGATGTGATTATGAATTGATGTTGTTGAGCTTGTATTCTTTGTTCTATCGAGTTCGGGTTGAAGGATGGCTATCGATTATGTTCTTATGATTTTTCAGCCACTATTCGACTTATATGCTTGCTGATATGATGGGTTTGAGTTGATATGCAGCTGATATATGATGTATATGGTGATAGAATTGATATAGTTGAGTTTTGGATTGCCGAATGATACCGATATGCCGTTGAACTTTTGATTTGAAGTTGTTTTGCTATCTTATGCTTGAGCTGCTATTGAACTGAGTGTTAGCTGATATTTTTTTGGTTTTATACTATGATTTCAGTGCATAAACAGGGCACGTCAACTCGATAATCTCGACTTTGAATTGGTAGAAGAAAGATCAAGGTTTGAAGTTAGTCTCCAATGGAGTTTGAATGGTTCTAAGTGCAGATTTTGATACAAGTCTTGTGATTGTGTTGTTCAGATTTGGAGAGCTTGAACTCACCTTGGAATCATCTTAAACTTCATATTTGAAAGGTAAAAGTGGACTACTATTTTGAATGGGATTATAACTTGAGATGGTTTGTATCGAGTTCCCTAAATCACATACTTATTTGATTACTTGCTTTTATATGCTTTTCTATGAATGGTTGAATGAGTCTTGATGCTAATGAATGCTATTTTGTTGATATATGATGCATTCATCTTGTAAGACTTGTTCCTTGATTTCGAAATGAACGGAAATGTTCGATTAGACGATTTGAGGAATTGTATATGTATGACCTGGGTGGTTGATTTAGCCTAGCGTCTGATTTACATATATAATGGCTTCAAAGTCTAGAGAAGCAAGATAAGTAGACCCACCTCGATCGGGAGAGTCGGTGGTTAGTTATGATATCTTCTTCTCGGGATCCCAAACGATGAATTAGAGAACCTTGTTTTAAAACATGCATTGTAGTTACTTTTATATCATGAATTTGATATATGTTTTGCTATGCATGTTTAGTTGCTTTTACTGGGAAATATATTTCTCAACGGAGTTATCCTGCTATTGTTGTGTTGTATGTGTCATGGCAATAGGCGGGAGTGGAACAGGGCAAAAGCGATCTTGAAGAACAAGGGATGAGAGAATAGCGTGATGATCCGAGTTTAGATAGTTCGAGCTGTCATTGTTTGTGTTGAGTTCCAAAACAAGATCATGTTATAGCTACTTGTACCAAGACTTGTTGGTTATTAAGTTGTTGTCTTGTTGATGTATATAGGATTTGAGTTGATGTTGTAAATCCTTAAGACAACATGATGTAGCATAATGACTCTTATATGATATTTGATTCTAGCATGAGATTTGATTATAGTTTATGGTGATCTTGTTCCTCTTCAGCTATATCTTGTTTAGGATGTATGGTAGTTGTGGTTACAAGATTGAATTGTTGGTGTACAAGTATACTATGAATTTTCTTGAGCATGTTAGAAAGATCGGCTAGTTGTTGACAGCAAAAGTTTCTGTTCTTTTTCTTCTGGACGTGTGCTCGCTCGATCGGGCGATTCCTACCGATCGAGCGAGGCCTTCATTTCCTGGACAAAAAGCTGAGTAAACTTGGCTCGCTCGATCGGTGAATTTTGACCGATCGAGCGAGGCCAATATTGCTTTCACCCGAGAGTTGGGCTTCATGGCTCGCTCGATCGGGTGTTTTTCCCCGATCGAGTGAGGTGCTCTATTTTAAAAAAAAAATTTATTTACTTTATTTAGTCTTTGATTCTTTGACTATTATTTACGATGATTTGATTAATGAGAGATTAAAACTCGGGTTGTCACATGTTCAAAGGACTATTTCTAGAACAATCAAACCTATTCAAATATTGATGAACTAATCTTTCGTAATTCTAATCAAATTTGAATGCATTAAATATTTATGAAAATTCAGTTTGCACCCAAACCGCACACTGAAATCGAATTCTATTTTTAGTCGGTTTTACAATATGTTGATTATCAAAATGATTGAAATCAATACCTCCTCTGTCGACTTGGAATCGATTAACATGCAAGCAAACAGTTTATCAGACTATTCACAAGACAAATATAAATCTGACAATCAATAAAACAAAATCAACTCTGAAAAATCCCAAACAAACATCCAAGTTTTCTACATAAATTTGTTCGGCCCAATCACGTCGTCTTGGTTGAAAAATAACTACTCAATAATTGAAACTAGAATTTAAACAAAAATAAAATAAAAAGAAAGAACAGAAGAAAGAAATAGCGAAGAAATCTTCTATGCTCCCAGCCGCCGCCTTGCGTCTGCGTTATGCGTGTTGGAACCCCCTCTTTCTCACCTCTGAATAAGTCCCTTAAATATGAGTTTAAAAAGCCCATGAAAAATAGGCCGTAAAATAAGACTTTTTAATTTCCAAAATTCTGATTTTTTCTGATTCCCGACATCTCGCTCGAGCGAGCACAACCTCCCGCTCGAGCGAGAGACTCTCTATTTCGAGGAATAAAATTCACATATCGCTCGCTCGAGCG